>NC_138537.1:22122947-22502947 GCF_964234715.1 Podarcis melisellensis | reverse complement strand
GAATATTTTATTCATGAATCCTCAAGAACAGATGTTCTTTCTCCTACAGCTCAGGGGGAGCAGAGTTGGGGGAGCTGTTACTATCTCTTGTAGCAAGATGGAAATAAGGGGGGTTTCCAAATCAATTGAACTTCTTTTGCAAGAACACAACAAAAAATATTTCGACCAAGCAGCCTTTATCCCAGGGGAGGTGACACCCTCAATGGCAGTTGCAGAAGAATCTGCTCTGAATGGCTATAGAAGCATTTTCCAGAGAAATATACTTGAGGAATATATTTCTCATTGACTTACCTTTTCTTTCTTATATCATGATTTTGGGTATAAGAGTTTTGCAGAGGTGGACAAGGAAGAGACCTTGTTTACACATCAGGCTGTAATCCTGCCCCCCCCCCCCCGCGCGCATATGAACAGTTCTGACAGTTCGTTGGCTCACAGTCATGCGGAGGAAACATGATAAGTGAATCAGCAGATTATAAACACAACCAACAGCAATTTTTATTGCTTGGAAAAGTGCTGCAGAAATTGTGGCCTTGTTATATCTATGGCCAACTAGTACACACACTATGTTTCTCATGTGTGGTTCTGCATGAGCCAGCCGTAGAAAGGCCACTATTTTTTTAAAAAAAGGACTTTAAAATAAAAATAAAAAAGTGTAATGCAGCAAATTCAATTAATGTAAATTGTGTGCATGTTGTACATTTCAAAATATTTTATCTCCTGTTGTTTTTAATGCAAACTGCAATAGCCCAGGTTACTAGTCAATACATCCCTGCCTTGATAGCAAGTCAATTGTTTGACTGCTCTTAGACATTTAAAGAAAGGACTGGATATAAAATAAGTAAAATAGAATATTAATAATTCAAAAATGGGACTAGAGAAATGAGCACTGCTCAGGAGGAGAACTGAGTTTGTCTCATGTTTGAATCTCAAACTTACCATGTTTCCTCTTCTGAACACATCTCCAAGAAATTGACGTCACTGGGGTGAACTGATCCCGGGAAAAGATTTTGGCATTCTGGCCATTGTAAATGTGATGCAACTGGTTTGACTTGTTTGTATCAGTTTTATTCATGTGTTGTTTTCATAGTTTTTGCTTTGGTATCATATTACTGCTCTGTTGTATTTTATTGTTTTATTTCAGTTCTTATTTTTCCCCTTGAGTGCCCTCAGAAAGAAAAGGCAGGTGACAGATTTAACAAACATATAAATTATTTTCAGTGGATGAGCTTAAAGTTGCCTGTTTAAATGCTATAAATTCTTAGGAAACTGAGCTGCAAAATGCACACAATTTAATACATTCATAGACTTATGGTTACATGTGAAAATTGGGCATTGTTACACAGCCTTCTAGGCATCTTCATTTTAGGGAAACCAGCCCAATAGTCTTGTCTCATTAAGAAATCTGTTTTGGATCAAGTTGCATAAATGGAAACCACACAACTGAAAGAATTATGATTTCCTTCAGTGTTAAGGAAGCAGCCTTGCAACATCTTACCATTCTGAAGCTTGCACAACTCTGGAACTTTAATGGACGATACTAAATATATTTCTGAGCACAGATAGTTCATAGGTCATTCCAGTTTTCTCCAGATGTGCAAATGATAAACCAGGCACAATGAAGATGTCAGTAGTTGAATAAAGATGATTACAGGGGGCGGAACCATAACAAGTGATCTATTTTATGCTCATCATTGGATTTAGAAGTGGAAAAATATAGCCCTGTTGTACTAAGAATGGAAGGGGGCATAATTCTTTCAGAGTCTAAAATTAACTTAACTGGACTACTTTTGGGGAGACAGGGAATATAGGAAGCTGCCTCATAGGAAGTCAGGTCATTAATCCACCTAGCTCAGTATTGTCTGCACTGACAATAGGTTTGCAGACAAGAAATCACTCCCAGCCCTTCCTGCAGATGCCAGAGGTTGAACCTGGGATTCTCTACCACTGGGCTATGACCCATGTATGCTTTATCTACATAGGTCCCCATTTACATGCTCAGCTGCTTTGGAGGTCCCTCCCCTTGAGAAAATCAACAGCCCCTTCAGCGGCACTGCAATTGTGCCAACTGTTGCCTCCAGGGGTTAAGCATCACACCACAGATTATCTGAGACAATGCAGGACAAGTTTTGCCACTCTTTGGGGACCTTGTGGGCACATCTGCATACAGGGGGAACGGTTGGGGACACCACACAACCCTGCAATGAAGCTCATACCACAACCAATCCTATTCTCACATGGGAGATGGAGCATGCTTGTTTTCTCCTGCTCTGGAGGAGGGCAGGATGTGAGCCAATGCCTTCAGGTTACAAGAAAGGAGATTCCAACTAAACATCAGGAAGGACTTTCTGATGGTAAGAAGAAGAGAAAAGAAGAGAAGAGAAGAGAGGAGGAGGAGGAGGAGGAGGACTTTGGATTTGATATCCCGCTTTATCACTATCTGAAGGAGTCTCAAAGCAGCTAACAATCTCCTTTCCCTTCCTCCCCCACAACAAACACTCTGTGAGGTGAGTGGGGCTGAGAGACTTCAGAGAAGTGTGACTAGCCCAAGCTGCTGCATGTGGAGGAGCGGGGAAGCGAACCCGGTTCACCAGATTATGAGTATATGCTCCTAACCACTACACCACACACAACAGTGGATCAGACTCCCTTGGGTGGTTGTGGGTTCTCCTTCCTTGGAGGTTTATCAGCAGAGGTTGGATGGCCATCTGTTGTGGAATGCTTTAGTCTTAGATTCCCTTGGGGTCCCTTCAAACTCTACAATTCTATGATTTCATGATTCTTTCAAGACTAAGTTCTGTTGGTGGTGGGTACTGTAGGTGCCAAGGAAGGTATCTGTAAGCACATGTGCACAT
This sequence comes from Podarcis melisellensis, assembly GCF_964234715.1. Classification (NCBI taxonomy): domain Eukaryota; kingdom Metazoa; phylum Chordata; class Lepidosauria; order Squamata; family Lacertidae; genus Podarcis; species Podarcis melisellensis. Next base: position 22,500,095 of record NC_138537.1, on the reverse strand, counting down.
GTACCTTGAAGGAAGGGAGTAACTTTGGCAAGTTGCTGTGGTGTGGAAGTAACAAGGCTTGTGTTCATGTTAGCAAAGATGCTACAAACTTCCATCCTCTCTCCTTTCCCATGTCTTTCATCTATCTATCTAGCATGAGTCTAAAGTATTGCACATTGGAAGAATTGCAAAATCAGCAGCTTCTGGAAGATTGGGAAGGGGAGATTGCCGTCCTTCTTATCAATGCCTGCGATCTCAATCATGTCCATGCCGCAACCTCAGTTTTATTATCTCTGTGGGACAAAGTGGTGGTGAGAGAGGAAATTCCTAACAGAGTCTGACCCTCAGGAATCCTGTAAGCATTATGTCAACTCTCTGGATTCCAGATGGGTTGTATGTGTATGCACTAAATGTGAACCGAAAATAGCCTCCTTTGCTTCCATCACGCTACAGATGGGGTCAATAGGGGCAGAAGGGTTGATGGAAATAAATCCCAAGGTAGTAAGATGCTGCTGTATAAAATAATGAGTGCTATTCTGTTATGCCTTATGTAAAGAATATAAATAGAAAATTGGCCACAAGATCTGGCTAAGAGAACACAGATGGAGGCTATCTATACATAAAATGGCAGGGAGCCAAAGAACCAGAAGGGTAATAAGTCCATCCAACTGCTTGATCAACTGCAGACTGGTACTCAGCTGCCAGCAGAGGAGATAGAGGGCTATAAAGATAGTGCCAGATGACCCAAATGTGATCAATAAAATGGTGATTAAAATCATTCATATTTGGATTCTTGTTCCAGCGACAGCTAAATACATTTTTATGTCGCTGGGCATTTGATCAGTAGCAGCAGATGCTAATTATACTGTTTGTCAGAGATGAAAATATTGTTGTGGAGACTATTGATACTGCTTTTAGCAATACAATTTTCATTATACAATCACAGACCCATTAAAAGGAATAAAATCCATACAAATTTTAACATACACCCAGTTAAAATATATGGCACTGGAGCAAACCACTATGCAATTAGATTAACAAAATCTCCTTGCGGGTTTTTGCAGCAAAAAAAAATAAAAAAAATTGGAGAAACCTAGCAACTGTAATGTATGATATATCAAAGAGCTATCTGGTACATGGGACCCTTTAAGAGAAATAGCTATGAATCATATACAATGTGAATGTAGTTCCCTTTCCATCAGAATCACTAAAATGCAACTTGTCCTGGCTATGCAATTCTTGGTAGATTGAAACCATTGTTGTTGTTTAGTCGTTTAGTCATGTCCGACTCTTCGTGACCCCATGGACCAGAGCACACCAGGCATTCCTGTCTTCCACTGCCTCCTGCAGTCTTTTCAAAGTCATGTTAGTAGCTTCAAGAACACTGTCCAACCATCTCGCCCTCTGTCGTCCCCTTCTCCTTGTGCACTCAATCTTTCCCAACGTCAGGGTCTTTTCCAGGGAGTCTTCTCTTCTCATGAGGTGGCCAAAGTATTGGAGCCTCAGCTTTATGATCTGTCTTTCCAGTGAGCACTCAGGGCTGATTTCCTTAAGAATGGAGAGGTTTGATCTTCTTGCAGTCCATGGGACTCTCAAGAGTCTCCTCCAGCACCATAATCCAAAAGCATCCATTCTTCGACAATCAGCCTTCTTTATGGTCCAGCTTTCACTTCCATACATCACTACTGGGAAAACCATAGCTTTGACTATACGGACCTTTGTTGGCAAGGTGATGTCTCTGCTTTTTAATATGTTGTCTAGGTTTGCCATCGCCTTTCTCCCAAGGAGCAGGCGTCTTTTAATTTTGTGGCTGCTGTCACCATCTGCAGTGATCATGGAGCCCAAGAAAGTAAAATCTCTCACTGCCTCCATTTCTTCCCCTTCTATTTGCCAGGAGGTGATGGGACCAGTGGCTCTGATTTTTTTGATGTTGAGCTTCAAACTATATTTTGTGCTCGCTCTCCTCTTTCACCCTCATTAAAAGGTTCTTTAATTCCTCCTCACTTTCTGCCATCAAGGTTGTGTCATCTGCATATCTGAGGCTGATGATATTTCTTCCGGCAATCTTAATTCCAGCTAGGGATTCATCCAGCCCAGCCTTCTGCATATAAGTTAAATAAGCAGGGAGACAATATATAGCCTTGTCGTACTCCTTTCCCAATTTTGAACCAATCAGTTGTTCCATATCCAGTTCTAACTGTAGCTTCTTGTCCCACATAGAGATTTCTCAGGAGACAGATGAGGTGATCAGGCACTCCCATTTCTTTAAGAACTTGCCATAGTTTGCTGTGGTCAACACAGTCAAAGGCTTCTGCATAGTCAATGAAGCAGAAGTAGATGTTTTTCTGGAACTCTCTAGCTTTCTCCATAATCCAGCGCATGTTTGCAATTTGGTCTCTGGTTCCTCTGCCTCTTCTAAATCCATCTTGCGCTTCTGGGAATTCTCGGTCCACATACTGCTTGAGCCTTCCTTGTAGAATCTTAAGCATAACCTTGCTAGCGTGTGAAATGAGTGCGATTGTGCAGTAGTTGGAGCATTCTTTGGCACTGCTCTTCTTTGGGACTGATCTTCTCCAATCCTCTGTCCACTGCTGAGTTTTCCAAACTTGCTGGCATACTGAGTGTAGCAGCTTAACAGCATCATCTTTTAAAATTTTAAATAGTTCAGCTGGAATACCATCTCTTCCACTGGCCTTGTTATTTGCAGTGCTTTCTAAGGCCCATTTGACTTCACTCTCCAGGATGTCTGGCTCAAGGTCAGCAACCCCACTACCTGGGTTCAATGAATCCATTAGGATACTTAAATGTGCTCCACCTGAAACTGAGGGAAATGCAGGTCAACCCAAGGATTAAAACCCAAAGAGGAACATGTTTGCATCCTTTACTGTTTCCAAACTAGCCTGTGCCTTAATCAGACTCAGTTGGCGCTTAAAGAGAGAGAGAAAATTGCATTGCATCATTCCTGACATTAATGCCATCCCCGTTCTTTGGTTCCATGTGTATAATAAATGACTTCCACATGTTTCATTTTTAATGAGTACATCAAAGGATTTCATTGTCACAAATAATTACCTTGCTATTACACTGAACAGTTAAAATCTCTACAAATCTGTGAAGTGGGAAGGAGGGAATGGAGGGTCCAGGATGCTGACCCATTAGCACTTCTTTGAAGGCTGGGAATTGGAAACTTCCATGTTTTATTCCATCGGTCTCACATGTATTTCAAAAAATATTGCTTTGGGGGCAATAAACATTTCATAGGATATTTGTTTTCTTGGAATCACCCCCCGCACACACAAACAATAAAACTTCCCTGGAACATCTGCAAAAAAAAAAAAAAAGTGAAGCAGAAGAGAGTTCTGAAGAAGTCCTTGGACCTTATTCTGCCTGAGAAGAGCAAACACTCCAGGAGCAGACCTAAATGTAGGTTGAGAGAGGCCTGGGTCTCTTGGCAAGCTGAACACCATTTTCTTTGCCCTCTTCCCTGAACTCTGAATGAATGGAATGAAGGAGGACTTAACCCTTTCTTTCCCTAATGAGGAAAATACCTTATTTGTAGCTGCCACTTACATTGAAATGACACCATTCCCATCTGATACTCTCTTCATGGAACACCTGCCCTTACAATCCAAAGATGTATTTAGCGTTATGTTTAGTTTGGCCCTCAGTGGTAAAGCTGTGGGTAGATTCCATGGTAAAGCTGAACAAATCTCCCTGCCTAAGCCAACAAGTCATTCCACATTTTTTTAGTCCAGGTTCATCATACACGTGATCTTCCCATCACCACCACCCCTCCAGTGACTTATTAAAACAAGTCAAAAGCAGCAGGACACAAACAAAGAGCTGAAGATGCCCACAGAGCAAATGGCTCTACATTATTTTGATACATTATTTATCCAATTTCTAGGCCACTTTACCACCTGGTTCTCAAAGTGGTTTATACGGAAATCAAAATAATTACAAAAGTGATGATTCGAGCAAAACAGCCAAGCCTACGCTGCAGAGGATTCAGAAATGAAAACAGTCTCTTCATCCAATCTGACCTTTTGGACAATTCCTTCCTAAACCCAAATTTCTTCATTCATCCTGTTCCAGGTCCTTTTATAAAAAAAATTCCACTTGTGATCATCTCTTAATGGTCATTTTTTAAAAATTTTATTATTTTATTTATTTCTAAATAATTCTCTACTGTCGAAGCATTTAATCTATATATGTATATCAAGGTGATGAATGACCTAAAATCAATAAAATATTACATTAGAAAAACAAACAAAAGCATTTGTATCAACAAATCAATAAATCAAATGAATTACTCAACTAAGCTGCATCAGTTCTCAGGGAAAGTGTGGGTGAACAAAAGTCTTTTTCTGCATGAGATAATGGATGCAAAACCCAAAATCCAACAAATCTTTTGGCAATATGGGGGCTTGACTGATATTCAGTTAGGTTGTATCCAACTAAGTTCTGCTCAGAATAGATACCTTCAAAAATGCAAGGAATGGCAGTCTGGGAGGCGAATTTCTCAGTGGCCTTCCCTAAATTGTGGGGTTCTTTCCCCACAGATCATCTTCACCATTCTATTAGGGGAAATTGCTTGGGAAAAAATGTGTATACTAGTACATAAATATGTTTATTAGGAGAAATTTGCACTGAAACACCAACAAATAAATAAATAAATAAATTCCAGGAAGATATTTTTGGAGATTGCTGCAGAAAGGTGGGTAACTGGATTTATAGGACTGGAAATGGAGAAAGTGAGAACCAAAATTGACAGCTACTTCCAACTCTAGCTATTGCTCAGTGATGGACTGTACCACCTCCAGTATCATAGGTAGTCTTCTGGGGAACAACAGCTGATAGGACTATTGCATCCATGCCCTCTTTGTGCGTTTCCCAGAGGAAACTGAATTACTGTTGTGGGGAAATAATGCTAGACCACCAGACAGGTCTTTGGTCTGATACAGAAAATTCCTTCTACAGTTCATGTTATCTTCTTCTTAGGCAAGCAGTGCTGAACTCTTCCTCCCACCAGTTCTTCTCTGCAAATCCCTAATGGACCATTTACATTGGTTTATTTATTTTTTTAGCTGGGTCGCAAACTGCAAGTAAGGAAGGAAACACTAGCCTTGCGGAGCATTTGCAGAAGACAACTAGTGGAAGGCTAAGTGCTAACCTGCTATTAAGCCACAACCTGTTGTGGCAAATGCAGGCTTTGGAATGCACAGTTGCTGATACAACATCTATTAGTTCTACCCTTCTTTCTGTTCAAGCTTCATCTGGCTCACTCAAGTCACAATGCATTCCCTCCCCCACCCCACAGCCACAAGAAACTCTGCTATAACTCATGCTATAGCATAATTCTGTCAGCAAGTATATTATAATCCTGCTTTGTTTCCTTGCTAGTCATAGGATTCTTTCACTCTCTGGTGGAATGAAACCAAAACAGCCAGGCAGCTTGCTCACCGGGTGGTCTGGTCTGGTCAATGGGAAATCCTTGCACATAAGATGTCATTTCTCTAATGTAAACCAGATTTCAAGTGACTGGGAATCAGCTCAGAAATATTCCAGTTGTATATATTTTATTTTTATGACAATAATAACAAGGCTGCAGCCTGAAGATGAATGGACAGGGAAGAAAAAGAATGAAATCAATGAAATCAATAAATCAATCCATATCGTTCCTGGTGGAAAGGCCACATCTGTTTCAATATTATCTGTACTTGGGGAAAACCTGGGATTTGCTTCTAAATGGAGGCTGTGTGTTATACTAATGACAGGGAACAGGTTGTTAAAACGTTGGTATGCAGCCGAAAGAGTAACACTATTTTGATTCAATTAGAGCCGAGAAGAAGCAGAATTGTACAAACACAAACTTTGACACAGGTGTTTGCTTCTCATTTGATACCAGACTTTGAATGGGGGAGTTTTGAATGCAAACTAGTACTACCTAATTGAGAACTAAGATGGCTATGTGTACTACTTGACAGAGAACCACTCTGTTTGGAGGGCTGTCTAGTCCAAAAGAAACAATATGAAGGGAGTGCTTTGGAGCTGTCCATCAACAGCTAGAACCTGAACAGCAGGCTGAGCTAGTACAGAGGCCATCAGATCAATATTCCACTATTCATCTTCATCGGATGACTCCAGGTTCTAGTTTTCAGAGATGATCCACTATTTCCATGTTGTTTCTAACCATCCCTTGCTCTCTAACTGATATCTAGGAATATAATTGACCAAGATTTTTGTGGGAATGTTCAGGGGTGCAGGAGAGGATATATTGACTAATTATATCCTTATCCAACTTGTGCTAACAAGTTCCCAAAATATCAGCAGAGTTTATAGACATTCCCCTTTAAGTTCGCAACGGTAACGTCTACACAGGTTCACTAGAACCTCTATAATAATTACTCTGGGAATTTCCCCTTTGTTCCCTCTTAAAATACAAGACACGACACAGTCTTTATAAAAGTATAAAAGAGTTTACTCACGTTCTGTTCACAATATGATCCCAGAAGGCAGACACGCTTTAAAAAGGTTACATACATTCAGAATCTATCTTGCAGCAAGATAGTCCTTATCTCCTCTCTTGGCTGAGAGCCAAGAGAGCATCCTTAGATGTCTCCTCATCAAAGGAAGATGGCAGAGAGAGCAAGAGAGAGAATGGCTGGCTGCCCTGTGCTTTTATCATTTACCTGCACAGGTGAGGCCACACCCACCTCTGGTCACATGCGGAGGAAGTCCGTCCCCAGGAAGTTTACCTGCTTGCTGGACAGACATCCCTCCCCATGTTCTAACATGTACACTCTAGGGATATTGTCTTTGACTGCTCCTGTGTTTACATCCCACAATTTCCCCCTGCCTTAGTGGGGAAGCAGCAGGTTGGAAACTTCATGTTCCTCTCACAATGATATTGTTACAGGTTTATAAGTGCTAGGATTTATTTGAGGTTGGAGTGTTGGAACTGGGAAATAGCAAGACCCATGTGTATGTAAGGTGTGTGTTAGATGCTGTTAATCCTCTGCTATTGGCATATGTGAAGCATTAATTAACCTAGGCAAGCTTCCTAAATTGTGTATCAGCCACCCCCTTTAATCCTAGGCAATCAACAAATGTGAAATTTCCTTTGAGGTTATAGCCTGGGAGTAATGAGCCATTTAGCACATCGAAAAGTGGGGGCTCTTAGGAGAGACCAGAGTTTAGATAAAGACGGAGGGTTCGAGTTATGAAACAGAGTTACTAAGCAGGAGGCTGGTGAAAGAGTCAAAAAGCAGGACATTGGTGTCTGTTTTGAATCCAATGCTGTGGCTGTGGGAGAAGTCAAAACCATTCAGGTTGTATATATGTGTAAATAAACTATATATCAGAAAGATACCATAGTCTCTGCTGTGCCTCACTATCCTGAAAGAAACACAGACCCTGGTAAGAGCACCTGGTACCCAAGGGATACTGTACTGCTCAGTGATTGGGATGGCAGGTAACAATATCTAGTTCCATGCTTGGCTAGATATCTTGGCTGTTCTAATGAACTTGTTCCATCCTAAGACAGCTCCACCCCTCTGTCTTTTTACCTTGACCTGGCCCACTCAATCACAAATGTGTACCTATGTTCTTCATCCACCCTCACCCCAACGAAGATTAGAATACTGATTTATGTTCTTTCTAGTCATGTTATGGCAGTGCCGGATTTATGTATAAGCTAAACAAGCTATAGCTTAGGGCCCCACTCTCTTGCCCCGCCCCCCAAAAATATACTTCTTCTTAATGATATTTCATATTAATATACTTCTTCTTAATTGTATTTCACTTCAACCATTACTTTGATAAAATACATATTTTGTTATGTGCAAATGGCTTTAGATACCTATTAGGTCCATAAATTACCATATAGCATATATTCAACATAAAAAACAGCAACAATTTGTTGTTGACAAAGGACAGCTGGACATATAAAGGGCCCCATTAGCTTCAGTAGCTTAGGGCCTCATCAAACCTAAACCCAGCTCTGTGTTACAGTCCCAGGTTATAGCTGAATGGAGACTTCTCCTGCTGCAGATCAGACTATTTAATTGCAGCAATTGTGGTCTACTTGCACATTACACAGAAAGGCCATTTTATATTTACTAGCAGAGTTTACAAACCACAAGTTAGAACTCTGAAGGACATCAAAATACTCTAGTTTGTCCATTTTTATTCCCCACCCCCTAAGCTTGCATTTATGAGAAAGGAATGCAGCCAGAGGCCTTGTGTATCTCTCTCCCACTGGCGGAACATAAACTGTAAATCAGAAATCCCAGGGAGGCCTTCTTGGTTTCCTCTTGTCCTCCTGTGACTTTATCTCCAACAGCACAAATCCTGTCAATGCCACAGTCGGAGCTATGAGCAGGGCCGTCAAGCATGCAACACTGGAGCAAGCACTTTTACAGGACAATCCTAAACATGTCTAGACAGAAACAAGCCCCACTGGATTTGGCGGGGCATATTCCCAGCTAGGGACAAAGCAGTTTTGTTTTGTTTTGTTTAAATCACAAACTGGTGTGAAAATGTAGAGAACAGAACTTTTTTTTAAAAAAAAAAGAGAGAGAGAGAGAGACAGAAAGAAATGGAGAAGAATCAAAATTGACAGGTTCATTCATCTCTACTTCCAGGTACATGGGTAGGATAGCAGCCTTAGTTCATTATTCCTGGCCTTCCCAAGTTATTTAAGAATATGATTTTTTAAAACAATAATAATCAGCTTGATGTACTGCTTAATAAAAGAAAATAAAACATCTTAACTTGGTACACAAAATAGAAGATATTCATAAAAAATATAGATGATATCAGACTTTAAAAGTACAGTGGTACCTCGGGTTACATACGCTTAAGGTTACATACATTTCAGGTTACACACTCCGCTAACCCAGAAATAGTGCTTCAGGTTAAGAACTTTGCTTCAGGATAAGAACAGAAATCGGGCTCCAGCGGCGCAGCGGCAGCAGGAGGCCCCATTAGCTAAAGTGGTGCTTCAGGTTAAGAACAGTTTCAGGTTAAGAACAGACCTCCGGAACGAATTAAGTACTTAACCCAAGGTACCACTGTAAGTAATAAAGGTAAAGGTAAAGGGACCCCTGACCATTAGGTCCAGTCATTTCTGGTGGGTTAAACCACAGAGCCTAGGACTTGCCAGTCAGAAGGTCGGCAGTTCAAATCCCCGCGATGGGGTGAGCTCCCGTTGCTCTGTCCCTGCTCCTGCCAACCAAGCAGTTAGAAAGCACGTCAAAGTGCAAGTAGATAAATAGGTACCGCTCTGGCGGGAAGGTAAACAGCGTTTCCATGCACCGCTCTGGTTCGCCAGAAGCGGCTTAGTCATGCTGGCCACATGACCTGGAAGCTTTATGCAATACAATTATCAAAATATAGATAAAATCAGCAGTTTGAACTGCAGCCTGAGAGCCATGCGGTATAGCAGACATGGTGGACCTCAGGCCTCTCCCCCAGCCATAAATTCTGCTGAGACTCACCCCACTAGCCCTGCTGTGCATTCTCCTAGACTGTTTTTGTTTGGCCGGAATGAGAACTTATACAAATGCTTCTTACTTACTGTGACAATTAACATATGAGAGAGTGCTGGAGGTGAAATAGTTAAACAGGTTGCCCAGTCAGGACCTAGGGGGGTGGAGTCTATAAAACCAGCTCTGGGAGGGGCAAAAGGAGAGAGTTCGTTGGAGTGTTTGTGGGGAGTTTGTTGGGAGTTGGGTGGTTGGTTGGAGTGGGAGTGAATTGGGCTAGAGTTGTGGGTAGGTTGAGTTAGTGTAACGATATTGGCTAAGTCAGGAACAGTTAGGGGCTAGGCAAACAAGTAAATATCAGAGAGATGGTTTAGTGAGTGAGAGCAGGCAGCGAAAGTTATAGGTCTGGATAGGCACCCCATGAATGTAATTGACTGATGCTGTCTATGAAACCACATGCTTGTTAAACTGCAATAAAGAAACAAAGTTTATGTTTCAATTTAACCCTGAGTGGACTCAGTATTGTCCCAGGTAGTGCCTGGATGATGGTAGCAAGAAATAAAGTGGTGGCACAGGGATCAATAGATGGTGAAATGTCCGGGGACCCTGTGTGATCGCCACACTTGCCTGTACCGATGAGAGGCATGTGAGAAAGTGTGTGAAAATTATCCTACTGGACAAAAATAAAATTCACCTTAGTTGCTTTGCCAGACTTTGTGTCTATGCCCCGCCACAACTGATATGTAACTTCCAGAACGTTGGCCAGGAAAGAATGTGGTGCTCAGCAGAAATGCCAACACCATTTCCAGGGACTGGTACACTGTGTGTGAATTGGGTCCCCTGCACACACATTCTGCAATCCAGGAATCCCCCCTTCTGAATCCCAGGTTTATGTGATCAGAATACATTCTTCTGATTGCTTAGGAACAATAGTGCTGCCTGCTGAGCACCAAAGTCTTAAGAGTTGTCTTTACATTTTGTTTTATAACTTTACTTGGAAATGTCCAATTGACTTTCTGGGCATGGGGCCTGAGCTCTGGCTCTCAGGTTGAAAACGCTTACCCTTTCCAGGTGTCTGAGGACCTCTTTCACCCAACGTGTGCACACAACATACAAATAGCTTGGCCATGTGTCCTACTTCACAAAGGGCGGTCCTCTATTTTGAAGGGCTGACAGAGGATAGTGCTCTGTTTGAAAGTGCCCCCTTTTTGAGGGCTGCCTAGTCCAATTCTGGTTAAAAGATAATAAGCCATAAACAGGGAGATCAGGAGCCTTGAACTCACCAATCAACAATCAGCAGCACCTAGTCAACAGACTGAGGAGACTCACAAATCACTTGGTATCTTTCCCATTACAATGAGATGTATTTTCTACTTATCTTTTAGTGGGGTTGATTTGCTCTTCTGTACATATTACTGCTGAACATCTTAGGTTGTTTTTACTCTTGTTTTTATGTTTCTTTTTGTAAGTTGCTTTGAGTTCACCTTTCTGGGGAAAAAGGGCCTTGTTGTTGTTGTTGTTATATTTCTGTTTAAGTTATACTTTTTTCTACATTTGTGTCTATACACATAGAAACATAAAGCCAATTGGCACTTTCTTTTGTTCCCCTTTTTGGTGATGCAAAGCTCTTTTGTTCCCGTTTTTGTAATGCAAATCCTTTTGATGAAGCCCCCCTACATATGATGAGTATTTTGGGTTTGACCAATGTTTGCATCTCTGACACTCACCTCTAGGAGTGATTATCTAACAACTTTACACAATACTCAGTGGGCACCATCAGACCCGAAATTCTTTTCTCACCCTCATTTTGTGGCTTTCAAAGCACTCCGTTCTATAACCACGGCTGAAAAAGTAGACCTACAGGATCATTCTTTATGATTGCAATCTAGCACAAAATTATGTAACTGGGAGCTGGACTGCAGCCAATGCTACACTGCTTTATGCAGTTTCTATGACTAGGCTTTGAAAGAGTTTTGCATAAATCATTTGAATTTTTAAAAAGAAAGGGGATTATGGCTACAAGAGTTTCCAAAAGGGTAGCAAAGTCCGTCCATTGCAGCAAAGCAATCAAGAGTCTCATAGCACTTTAAAGATTAACAAAATTATTATGTCATGAGCTCTTCTGAGCTTTCAGGTGCATAAAGTGTAATTCTAATTTGGGTATGTGTAAACGGATGAGGTCAGCGGGAAATTACCGTATTTTTCGCACCATTGGACGCACTTTTTTACTTTTAAAAAGTAAGGGAAAATGTCTGTGCGTCCTATGGAGCGAATGTGTGGTCCCTGGAGCCAAATTGCCGGAGTGCGGCACACTCTTGGACTGGTCTTTGGTAGTGGTGGTGGAGCCGCGCTCCCCTGCCGGCAGCCTCGGCTTCCCCCTGCAGCCCCGGGAAGCTTTGGAGCAAGGGGAGGGCTGTGCGCCCATGCCCCGCACTCCTGGGCTGCTGAATGGGGGCGGGGGGGCCGCGCTCATCTGCCGGCAGCCTCGGCTTCCCCCTGCAGCCCCGGGAAGCTTTGGAGCAAGGGGAGGGCTGTGCGCCCATGCCCCGCACTCCTGGGCTGCTGAATGGGGGGGGGTGCTGCTCTGCCAGCAGCCTGCCCTTCCCCTCAAGGTTTGGAGCAGCGGGCAGGCTGTTCACTGAGAGAGGGGAGGAAGAGGACGGAGAGGAGGGGGACCAAGAAGCTGGGTGAAGGGAGATGAGGTACCATAGGTTGCCATGAGTGGAGAGTCATGGTAGAGGGCAAAGGAGAGGGAGCAGTGAAGGGGAGAAATTGTAGACGTCCCCTGAGGAGTTTGGGTGAAAGGGATGGAGAGGAGGAGGCTGGAAAAGGGGACTGTTCTGCTGGGGGGGGGGGAGAGAAAAAAGTGGGGAAAAGGAAAGCCTCCCAAGCCTGCCGCTGAGAAGCTCTGCTTGGCTGTTTCTTGACTGTAATTCAAGTAAAGGGAATGTTTGCAAGCAGCTGGCAGGCTGTTCGCTGAGAGAGGGGAAGAAGAGGATTGAGAGGAAAAAATGTGGCATTAACAATGCTTTGGATGGGTACGAAGATGGTATTTTACATGAAGATAGCGAAGAAAGTGATGTCAGTGACTGTGGGCAACTGAGCTTCATAAATTCTGACTCTAGCAGTGATGAGTTCTTGGGGTTCACAGAAGACTAGAAGAGTACTCTCTTCATTTGTTAATGACAGTGATGATGGTTCTTAATGCCATTGTTGACTGCTGTTCACTTTACATGGCTGTAATGTGATTCTGATATACTGGTTGTTTATTAAATACAGTAGTTTATACAACATTTGATTCAGAATATTTTTTCCTTGCTTTCCTCCTCTAAAAACTAGATGCGCCCTATGGTCGGGTGCGTCCAATGGAGCGAAAAATACGGTAAATGCAAAAAAAAAAAAAGCAGACAGCGGCAATTACCAGAAAACAACATAGCTACAGTGACCAATTGACAAGGCAGGAAAATGATCGATTAACAAGGCAACATTGGTGGTAATACAAGCGAGCGAGCGAGCAAGAGAGTTTGGATTTGATATCCCGCTTTATCACTACCCGAAGGAGTCTCAAAGTGGCTAACATTCTTCTTTCCCTTCCTCCCCCACAACAAACACTCTGTGAGGTGAGTGAGGCTGAGAGACTTCAGAGAAGTGTGACTGGCCCAAGGTCACCCAACAGCTGCATGTGGAGGAGTGGGGAATAGAACCCGGTTCATCAGATTACGAGTCCACCACTCTTAACCACTACACCTCACTGGCTCAAGCATACTGATATTGGTCAAAAGCAGTGTGGTTTCAAAAAACAAACAAACAAACAAAAAACCCCACTGTGTACAGAGATACAGCCATAGAAGAAAGAATTGCCAGATTCTTATAATTTAGTGACTTCCCACTGGAGTTTTCCTGTGAAGTTCCTATGTCCAAGAATGACCACCTTCATGACAGTTAAAGTATGTCCAAGGAGGCTGCCATGTTCTCCTGATGATTTCTGGATATGACTTTTTCTTTCTTTTTTCATATCATTTTTAATAGTTTTACAATAATACTTTCCATTGCAATATCTCCTCTTATATTATACATTTTGGCTTTTTAGGGCCCTGACTTCCTTCAAACCATCACACATTCTTATTCTTATCTGCAGTGGTTTTTGTACCTTTCCTTACAAAGCTTCTTGCAATCCTACCAACGTATTTGATTGAATAGAATTGTCTTTCAAATAATTTACAAATTTGGTCCATTCCTTGGTGAACTTTTGGTCCCGCTGTTCTCGAATTCTTCCCATCATTTTGGCCAGTTCCGCATACTCCGTTATCTTCAATTGCCATTCTTCCTTTGTTGGTAATTCCTCTTGTTTCCACTTCTGTGCTAATAAAATTATTGCTGCCGTTGTTGCCGTTGTTGCGTATAGGAAAAGCTTAATATCTTCTCTGTTAATTTCTATACCTACAATTCCCAGTAGAAATGCTTCTGGTTTTTTAACATATGTATATTTCAACATTTTCTTAATCTCATTATATATCATAGCCCAGAAGCCTTTCACTTTCTGGATATGACTATTTCAGAAGCATTTCCTACTGGGACTGACCACAATCCATATATTTGAAAGGAAGGCATTTAAGTTTAGTTTCATTGGTAGCTTGCACTTTTTAAAAGTTTAGAGCATTGGACTGGGTGGACCATTGATTTCACCTCATCAAAAGGAGCACCTGAAATCCAGTGAAGGCCTATTTATTAGGGCTATGGGGCACTGTCCCTCCAACCTGTCATTCACCAAACCTCTTCCTTACTTAAAACCAACCCAGGGGGTGGAACTAGCAAGGCAGCTTTCTCCCCCTTGTAGATCTCAGCAGAGAGGATGATGGGGATAAAACTAGAATTATATGGACCTGCCAGTCATTGGCTGTGGCTCCATTTACTGTGGGCCTCCCTCCCTTCTGCCCCACCAGTGCCAATGAGCACCAGCCCCTACTGCTGATAAGCCTTACATTTTACAAACCAAACAGGTACTCTCTATCTGTGGCATTATATGCTACAATTGCAGCATCATATGTTACAATCCCGGCCCCCCCTGCAAGGGTTTTGCCTGATATTGCACAAAACCACACCACACACTGCTGTTTTTATTTTGTATGGAGAATATGGAGAATGACACCAGAGGAGTACATTTCAAAACACTCCTTGCTGCAGGCATGGCATGGCCACCGTGAGCAGGGCCGGATTTAGGTTTGTTGAGGCCTTACGCTACTGACAGTAATGGAGCCCTTTATATGTCCAGTGGTGCTTTGTCAACAAGTTGCCGCCATTTTTGTGTGTTGAATATATGCTATATTTATGGACTTAATAGGTATCTAAAGCCATTTGCACATAACAAAATATGTATTTTATCAAAGGAATTGTTGAAGTGAAATACAATTAAGAAGAAGTATATTAATAGTGAAATACAATTAAGAAGAAGTATATTAATAGTGAAATAATTATTAAGCTCTAACTTAATATACCTAATAAACAACATACTTTTATTTTATTTTATTTTATATTTTGGAAATGTACATCCATGTGGTTTTTTCCTTTAATTTTTTTTTTGGGGGGGCCCCAAGAGAGTGGGGCCCTAAGCTATAACTTGTTTAGCTTATATGTAAATCCAGCACTGACCATGAGAACAAATTGCTTGACTAGATAGACTAGTCTAATCCTTGGCTTCCTCCTCTGAGGTCAAGAGGATATTAGCCCAAGGGTATTAGCAAGCGGAAGCAACTTCCCTCTCAGCCTCCCTCACCTCACAGAGTGTTTGTTGTGTGGGAGGAAGGGAAAGGAGAATGTTAGCCACTTTGAGACTCCTTCAGGTAGTGATAAAGCGGGATATCAAATCCAAAATCTTCTTCAAGCAGAGACAGAATATGCACAGCTTCCCCACAAAACACACACCATTCATATTGGAACGACCATACATATTGTTTCATTCCACCCCAAACTCCAATTGCTGTGAGATTCCAGGGGTTCCAGGTGCTTATTCAGGGTTCGTGTTTGCTTTTGGAAATAAGGCATGGCAGAGACTGTGGTGTCTTTAGGATATTTGGTTTATTTATGCATATACACAAACTGAGTCTGTGATTGAGGGGTCCACAGCATCAGCACCCAAAAGGGTCTTGCTTCTCCCCTCACCACAGCCTTGGATTCAAACCATAGCTGTCAAGTGTCCCTTATTTGAAGGGACAGTCCCTTATTCCAGCACCATGTCCCGCTGCTGTCCCTTATTGATGGATGTCCCTTAAATGTCCCTTAAATTTCAAAGGAAGCAGCTCCTCTCCCTCCCTCCCTGCCAGCCAGGGAGGAGGAAGGCTCCAACTGTGTTGCTTGGCTGTGTTGCTCACCCAATAAGAAGTCTAAGAACGACTGGGGGGTGGAGCTTGCATGCTTTATGTGTGGCTAGTTAATGCAAGCTGAGGGGTTTTTTGAATGCTTGACGCCATTTTGTTGCACGTGCTGCTGCAAACTTTGCAGTGCAAAGCCAGGCCGGGGAGCCATCTTAAGTTAAGGCTGCATAGGCCTTGTGGTGCAGGTGATTCAGATTCTATTCAGTTGAACCTCTGGTTACAAAGTTGGTAGGACAGTGTTCTCGAAGCTACCAGCATGAGTTTGACCAGACTGCAGGAGGACAGGAAGACTGGAGTGCCTGGAACAGGTGAGGCTGCAGGTCCCTTATTTTGGCTGCTGGTCCCTTATTTTCAAGGCTGCTGGTCCCTTATTTTCAAATCTGTAAGTTGACAGCTATGATTCAAACAGAAATCAAACACTGCTCCCTCCCTTTGTGTTTTCTCCCAGCTTGCTGCTTTACATCTGACCCAAATCATGGAAAACTCTAAACTCTGGACTCGTCCTTCTAACTAACTGCGAGATGGGAGAGGGGTCCCACCCACGGCCGGATTTAGGTTTGATGAGGCCCTAAGCTACTGAAGGTAATGGGGCCCTTTATATGTCCAGCTGTCCTTGTCAGCAACAAAGTGTTGCTGTTTTTGTGTTGAATATATGATATATGATAATTTATGGATCTAATAGGTCCATAAAGGTAAAGGTAACCCTGACCATTAAGTCCAGTCACGTAAGGGCTCTGTGGTTGTGCGTTCATCTCACTCTATAGGCCAAGGGCACTGGCATACAGCTTCCGGGTCATGTGGCCAGCATGACTAAGCTGCTTCTGGCGAACCAGAGCAGCGCACGGAAACGCCATTTACCTTCCCACCAGAGTGGTACCTATTTATCTACTTGCACTTTTTGACATGCTTCTGAACTGCTAGGTTGACAGGAGCAGGGACCGAGCAACGGGAGCTCACCCTGTTGTGGGGATTCGAACCGCCAACCTTCTGATCAGCAAGCCCTAGGCTCTGTGGATTAGACCACAGCGCCACCCGCCCGTACTCAACACAAAACACTGTATGTTTTATTTTATTTGTTTTTTATCTTATATTCTGGAAATGTACATCCAGGTTTTCCCCCCCTTATTTTTTTTTATGGGGGGGCCAAAAAGAGTGGACCTCTAAACTATAGCTTGTTTAGCTTATGCCTGAATCTGGCCCCACCCATTTGCCGTTTCTGCATCTTACACAGAGTCCCTTTCCTTTGTTTCCCTTAATGGCCCATCACCCAGGCTATCACCTCAACCCAGGAAGATAGCCTGTCTTATATTTTAGCACCTGCTGGATCCAGGAGTTAGAAGGGTCTCACACACAGCCTCCCCCCTCCCAAACTCATAACAATGTGTTGTTTCTGCACATCCATGTTTAGTGCAGTCTAGTGTGTGTTACTGCTTTTTATTTCGGTTCCAAATGCGTGCTTCTGAAAGAAAGAAACAGACACAGCACCACAAGGAGCCAGCTTTTTGCAACCAGATCATTAATATTAGTATATGCCAAGCCTTGCTTTGAATGTGTGGTCAGCTCATAAATATTACAGGAAGCCCTGAGATGTGCTGCTTTCTCAGTAAATAGGAATCATAGGAAATAGAAGTGTGTGTGTGTGTGTGTGTGTGTGTGTGTTATATGAGGTCCATAGAACAAAAATGTGTAATTCACCTTCTGGCTGCACTTGAAATGGGGGAAGAGGGAGCCCATAAAAGTGCCTGAACAAACGAGCCAAACTGATGTGATTCCATCATCATCTGTTTTGTTTTGTTATGTTTCCCCCTCTTTTCTCCCCAGATATTGATTGATGTTAGGATTCTAAACCTTTCTCGGGAGGTTATGGCACAAGCAATGAGCTAGAAGCCATGCACTCACTAGGCAGCCTTAGGTATGATGTTCTATGTTGAAAGCATGTTGGCTGTCATTACAGGGCTATTGTGAAATTTGAGATCATGCACAGTATTAAGACATGGGGTTGGCCGAAGAGCAGACCTGCAAACCTTTCTTCTGCCCGCTAAATATGTTTCATATCATGCTCACTCCATCCACTCACAGGTACCGTATTTTTCGCTCTATAAGACACACTTTTCCGCTCCTAAAAAGTAAGGGGAAATGTGTGTGCATCTTAAGGAGTGAATGCAGGCTGCGCAGCTATCACTGAAGCCAGGAGAGCAAGAGGGATTGGTGCGCTCTCCTGGCTTCAGGGATAGCCGCGCGAAGCCTCTTCAGGGCAACGGGAGGAATGCACGGCTATCCCAGAAGCCAGAACAGCAAGAGGGATCGCTGCTTTCGCTGCGCAGCGATCCCTCTTGCTGTTCTGACTTTGCTTAGCTGGAGAGGCGCTGAGCAGCTTTCCCTCTCTGCACAATGCCCCTCCAGCGAAGCGGCAGGAGAAACAGAGCCCCTTCCATTTCTCCTCCCCCTTTGCTGGAGAGGCGCTGTGCAGAGAGGGAGAAAATTTTTTTTCTTGTTCTCCTCTAAAACTAGGTGCGTCTTATAGAGCAAAAAAAATATGGTGCTTCTCCATCCCAAGGTGGGCACCGTTGAGGAGGGTCATGGAGAAAAGAAGCAGCAGTTAGATAACAGGTTAGAGATCCTATTCTCTTATGCTTTTCTGAGTTATCCTCGCCAAAGCTGTTCTTTCTTTCTTTCTTTCTTTCTTTCTTTCTTTCTTTCTTTCTTTCTGTTTTGGAATTCTGTGGCCTGTGTAGTGAGGCCATGGGACCCACCCTAAACATGAGGAACGGTGGGTTATAAAACAGGAAAGGGGGATAAATAAACAAAAATCTTGGGTTAATTTCTTGTGTGGAACGTGACTTAGTTTCCGTAAAGAGGGGGCAATGGTCATATTTCCAACGAAAGGAAATATTGTTAGTAGATCGCCATACTGTGGTATTGTCCTCAGGTCTTCAGATTAGAATCCTATGATAATTACACCTTTCGGAGGAAAGTAGTTACACTGCTGCTCATTAAATCTTGTGTGTGCAGCACATCATGCACCAATGCAAACCACAACATAATCAGAAAGAAGAAAATAAGGGGGAAATACAATTGCCTTCCTCCTTAAACCACTTAATTATGCAGCTGGAATTTTCCATACCGATGAGTCTAGCTCCAAATAAAATATCAACAGACAACCCTAGAATTATACCAAGTCCCAGCCCTATTCCCAGCCCTATTCCCAGCCCTACCAGTGGATGGTGGGGATAAAATCTGAAGCCTTCTACATGCAAAGCAGTTGTTCCACCATTGAGCTATAGACCTTGCCTTAAAGGGAAGAATGGAAGGTTAAAGTTGGCTTTGGAAATGCTGTTGGTTAGAGCACATTAAAAAAGCACAGATGTCAGCCTCTAATAAAGTTAGAAATACAGTATGTGTCACATGTATATATACAAAAAATTCAAACCTTTTGTCTATAGATGCAAAGGGACTAGGCAGGTACGCAGTATGTAGTTCCTACAAGAGTTCCTGAATGGGCAAGTAGTTATCTGGTAGGGGATGGATTCATTCATTCATTTAATCCAAGGTTAACGAAATAACTGAAACGTGACTTGAGGAGAAGAGCTGAAGCAGCAAAGGGGGGTGGGGTGTCGCTCTCACAAACTGAAAAGGAATTTTAAGTGCTTATTGCACTTTGGAGCAAAGGCCAGAAAAAGACATTTCCAACAGCAATACAGACAAAATACTCGGATGAGGAATCCAGCTGCAATGTTCAAAGGATAAGCTGTGATGTAAAATGATAAGGCAGTAGAATTCCTGGACAAGACTGTGAAAGGAAAAAGTCAGAGTATTTGCTACCAGTTAGCTCATTCCAATAATGACGCAAAGCATTTTTCTGCCACAAATGTTTATTATTTCCACATTTGAAGGTCCATCTCAAGTACAATTATGATATATAACAATGATCTATAATTTGGAAAAATTTTGCAACATGGAATCTAGAGCAGGGGGTAATATGACTGTTTTCCCCTTCAGCAGTGAACATTCGTGTGTGCCTATCTTATATTTTTGCTTAGGAAGAAACACCTTTCTGTTGCTGACTCCAGTCAAGCTCATACATCAAACATAACATCAGACCCAACTGTTATACCCAAATGGGTTTGTGTGGAGCCATGTGTGTGAACTGGAATTTAAGTGAATGATATATACAGCTGCCCACCTGTTCAGAGTGATGGTGGCTGGCGGGGGGTGTGAACTCATACCTTCAGAACATGAGGAGCTGTCTCAAAAACAAGAAGGCAAAGCAGGGGCCTTGAAATTGCCCATCAACAACTAGTTGCTCAACAGCAGACTGAACAGGAACACACTTCAGCTGATCAGAGTCTTCTCTGCTATGGTAAAATGTTTTGTATTTGTATTTCTACATTTGCATCAATACATATAAAATAGCTTATGGAAATCACCATGTTCTTACTGGGAGAAACATTTCCTCATTTTTGGCAAGGCTTAGGCAGCTAATAATAATAATAATAATAATAATAATAATAATTTATTATTTATACCTCGCCCATCTGGCTGAGTTTCCCCAGCCACTCTGGGCGGCTTCCAACAAAACATTAAAATACAATAGTCTATTAAATATTTAAAACTTCCCTAAACCGGGCTGCCTTCAGATGTCTTTTAAAGATAAGATAACTGCTTATTTTCTTCACATCTGAGGGGAGGGCGTTCCACAGGGCTGGCACCACTACCGAGAAGGCCCTCTGTCTGGTTCCCTGTAACCTCACTTCTCACAATGAGGGAACTGCCAGAAGGCCCTCGGTGCTGGATCTCAGTGTCTGTCCCTGCATAAGACTCTTCATTGAATAATTATCAGATTATTATTATTTATCATGCAACAGAAATGACTTATGTTTTCAGCATGCTCTGCAGACCCTGTCAGTTTAAGGCAGGATGCAAATATGGTATGGAAAAGTACCATCTGAGCACTGCTGGTGTTGTAATGGTGACAATGGTTTGAAGAAACCAAGATCGTTCCTCATCATCCCTTTGCAGGTTAATATTTCAACTGTGTAGGCATTGGTTTCCTGGTGCAGTTCAACAGAATTAATTTCCAGTTTTTCATCCATCAAAGTCTTGGTCCACAAGCGCTGGACCAGCAGCGGCAACAGAATCAAAGAGAGCAATGAGGTATTTACAAAAATGCTCAGAACGCGAGCCAAACACTTATCATGTGTTCTTGCCAGGTACATGTTCTTTTTTATGTTGATAGATAAAGTGTGAAGACAGCTTGGCCTGCAAGGAGAAAGCTGGTTACCTTATAAGTCAAAGTAAGATATAGTCCTCAGTCAAAACGTCCACATTATGGCCAAATACTTTGTCAGCCAAATACAAGCTTCACAGTCTGTACCAAACCACACAATTTTGAGAGACTTTTTGGAAAAGGCTGCAGGCACGCTGATTGCCATACAACCAAGCCGATTCAAAACAGACTTGTGTATGTAATGGAGATCAAAGCAAAATTTGCTTCCCAGAAACATTTAATTTTTTTCATTTATTTTTAAATCCTATTGCCTCTTCCCCTTCCCTTAAGGCTTGCTATTCTCCCTTTGCATTTCTTTCACAAAGTAGTATAGATTTTGTTGTCACCCTCATTCTGCAACCTCAACAGGTAAAGGTAAAGGACCCCTGGATGGTTACGTCCAGTCAAAGGCGTCTATGGGGTGCGGCACTCATCTCGCTTTTCAAGCCAAAGGGAGCCGGCGTTCGTCCACAACCTCAATAGTACAGATACACACACATACACTTTCTATTTTATTTTTAAAAAAGATATTTATTAAAGTTTCAAAGGTTATACAAAAAAAAGTAATAAAAACAAAACACAAACACAAAAAATAACAAATATAAAAAATACAAAACTAAAAACTATTTAAAAACAAGTAAAGTTTCATTCCCTTATTTTCTTATAACTTACTTCCCCGACCTCCTCCTACCTCCCCTTTTTGTATTCCAATTTCTAATTATTAATTCAGCAAATCCTCTCCCTTAGTTTTCATTTAATTTTCAACCTTTCTTTTCTTTTTACTTAATCATTACAGCTGAAAACCACTTAATTTCTAAACCAAAATCTTTCTAACATTCATTGATTTTAAAATTTCCCAAGATGGTCCTTGAATTTCTTCCAATCTTCTTCCGCCGTCTCTCTTTCCTGGTCTCGGATTCTGCCAGTCATTTCTGCCAGTCCCATATAGTCTATCACCTTCATCTGCCAACACATACACTTTCTATTCCAGCATACTAAAAGCCTTGCTGAGTTATTTGCTGAAATCACTGGGTGTGGGAATTTAAAATGGCAGTGGGAACAAAGGAAAAGGAAGGGACAAATTGAGGGTGTTGTGTCAGGGAACTGACATCTAAAGCGCCGGAGGCGCAAAGGCTCACTGAGGGTGAGAGAGCAGTAGCAGCGGAAGAGGGAACCAGTAGAGGGCGAGCAAGAACTCCAAGGGAAAGTGAGTCGGAGGGATGGCTCAGAGACGCTTCAAGCGAAACCAGTGGGGAGGTCTCAGGACCTCCTATAGGGACACCCACACCTCGACGGAAACTGTCACGCCGAGAGGCCAGACGACGTGTTTCCGTTAAGGAGCTTTTATGTTGGAAACGTTTCCGAAAGCAGCCACTTTCGGATCCTACTAGTGATTGACGCAGCCATGCTGGAGGGGCTCCGTCACAGGCAGAGGTTTGAAAGCCTGATCAAACTCTGAGGGACTTGCATTTTACGCACAAGCAGCTCATCGTCCCATCACAGCAATCCGAAAGTCTCCGAAAGCCAGCTTGTGCAGGGAGAAGCATCATGAGCAATCCAGCCGGAACCGGGGAAGCAGGAGCAGCTGGAGGAGGTCCAAGCCTGGAAGAAAGGTACAGGGCGTTGGAGATCCAGTTGGCGCTGCAAACGGCGAGGCTTGAGGAGAGGAGGGCTCAGGATGCAGAAAAGGGAAAGGAGAAAACCACCCCGCTCGCCAGAAAGGTGCCAGGATTGGTGCAGAAATTCGGGGGGGATCCCAGGAACTATCATGCCTTTAGAACAGAGATGCAATACGCTCTAAACTTGCAGTTTGATGACTTCCCCGATGAGGAATCGCGAGTGGCGTATGTGATTGGCCATCTCGAATCCGGGGCGAAAGATTGGGTTAGACCCCTGATGGCAGCGAATAATGAGATCTTAAAGGACACGAGGAAGTTTTTTCGTGCCATGGACCTGATGTTTTCCAGCGATATTGAGCAGGGGGTGGTGCGAAGGCAGTTAATGGCTTGCCAGCAAGGAAGCAGATCTGTCCGTGAGTACTGGACTGAATTTACCATGTTGATTCACAAATTGGGGTGGGACCTATCGGCGGAGCCCATCCAAATGCTTTTCGAAGAGGGGCTTTCTTCAACCGTCAAAGATGAGCTTTCCCGGGGCCCCAGGGCGGAGTCTATGGACCAGTTAACCAAATCTGCGCTGGCCATAGGAGCGCGCCAGGAGGCGAGGGCTATGGAAAAGCGGGAAGGGAAAGGAGACCGTTGGAGGGAGTTCCGCATTCCAGACATTCCAGAGCCACCTTTCCCGCCGGCAGAGCCGATGGAAGTTGGAACAGCGCGGGCGCGCGCAGTTTCAAATCCCAGTGAAGGGCGGAAAAAGGAGGGAAAGAGCGCCAAGAGATGTTATCTCTGCCAACAGCCAGGGCACTTTGCCAGAGTTTGCCCACAAAGAAAGGAATGGCAAGGGATGGCAGGAGCTGTTGGGGGAAAGGAAGAGGAAGGCAAGGAGCAAGTAAAAGCCAACGCCTGGCTGCCACCGTTGGGGCACAGCAGCCAGGCCAAAGAGCAATGAAAGTGCCCATGCCAGAACCCCCCAGACCCGCTTTAGTGATAGAGGTGTTACTAGAACTGCCAAACGGACACCCACTAAAGGTCAAGGCGCTTTTGGATTCAGGCAGCTCCTGTAATTTCATGAGTAAGGAGTTTGCAGCTGAGCACCAGATACAGACTATCCCTTTAAGTAACCCCTTGCAGGTGACTACGATTGACGGCAGAGAGCTGTTGGGGGGAGAAGTTAGCCAACAGACTGTCCCGATGATAATGAGAGTGGCAAGGCACACCGAACAGATAGCGTTTAATGTGGCCATCCTGGGAGGAGCGCCCATCATTTTGGGGATGAGCTGGCTGGTGCTACACGATCCGCTAGTGGGCTGGCATCAGAGGGTGGTCTCCTTTGGGTCAGCGCATTGCCTAGAACACTGCAAGGAGGGGAAGGTTTCGGGAGGAGACAGAGTCACCCTAGCGGGGATGGAAGTGATGGACAAAGGGAAGGTGCCCCCGCAATACGCAGATCTGAGCAACGTATTCAGCGAAAGGGAAGCAGACAAACTGCCACCGCATAGACCCTTTGACTGTCAAATCAACCTACTCCCAGGGGCCCAACTCCCAGTAGGCAAGCTGTACGCCATGTCAGACAGGGAGATGCAGGAGCTGAGGGAGTTCATTGACAAAAACTTGAAGCGAGGTTTCATCAGAGAGTCCCGAGCGGTGGGGGGCAGCCCAGTGTTTTTTGTGGACAAAAAGAACACAGACAAACCGAGACTGGTGTGTGACTTCAGGGCCCTCAATGCAGTGTCGGAGCCCCTGGCTTTCCCTATGCCCCGAATTGATGACACTTTGACCAGAGTAAGGAAGGGAAAGATTTTTACAAAACTGGACCTGCGGGGGGCGTACAATCTGATACGCATAAGGAAGGGAGATGAATGGAAGACCACCATGTTTACCCCGTTGGGAGCCTTTGAATACCTCGTTATGCCCTTCGGTCTACAAGGGGGCTCCGCGTGTTTTCAAGCTTTTATAAACCACGTTCTGGGACCTTTGCTCTACAAGAATTGTGTGGCCTTTTTAGACGACGTGTTGGTGTATTCGGAAAATGAGGAACAGCATGTGAGGGACGTTCGAGAAGTGTTGGGCAGGCTGCAAGCCAACCAGCTGTGGGTGAAACTGGAGAAGTGCCAGTTTCATACCAAGGAGGTGGAATTCCTGGGGTACCGCTTGTCAGACAAGGGATTGGCCATGGATCCAGGCAAGGTCCAAGCGGTACTGGAATGGAAGACACCGAAGACCAAGAAGGACGTGCAAAGATTCTTGGGATTTGGGAACTTTTATCGGAAGTTCATCAAGAACTTTGCCCACTTGACGGCGCCCATCACCGACTGTCTCAGCAGCAAGAAGAAATTTGTTTGGACGGCAGAGGCGGATCGAGCCTTTGAAGAACTGAAAAGGGCTTTCGCCTCGGAAGAACAACTTCTGCATGTGGATTTACGAAAACCCATGAGAGTGGAAACAGATGCATCCGACCGGGCGGTAGGGGCGGTCCTTCTTCAACCGGGGAGGAGTGCGTCGGAGTGGAGACCGTGTGCCTTCTTCTCGCGGAAGCTGAATATGTCCGAGAGGAATTACACGGTGTATGACAGGGAACTACTTGCCATTCACGAAGCATTCCGGAGGTGGAGACATTTATTAATTGGGGCACAACACAAGGTGCAAGTGTGCACCGACCACAAAAATTTAGAGTATTGGAGAACAGCTCGAGTGCTCAACCAACGACAAGTGAGATGGGCACAGGAATTCTCCAAATTTAACTTTGAGATTTGTTATGTGCCAGGCCCAGAAAACGTCAGGGCGGACGCGCTCTCACGCAAACCAGAATATTGGGAAGGGGAGGGGGTGATCGAAGAGAGACATGTCATCCCGGAGGACCGCTGGGTGTGTGGGGCGGCGATGGTGGGGCAACGAGAACTGGTGGAGGAAACGGAAAATGATGAATATGCCCAGGATAAGCTCAGAGGTCTCAGGCGGGAGGGCGAGAGCCCCGGAGGTTTTGAGGAAAGAAATGGGGCATTGTATTACAAAGGGGCACTGTATATACCCGAAGGTGAATTGAGGGGGAGAGTACTCAAGCAGTTGCATGATAGCCCCACGGCGGGACATTTTGGGCAACACAAGACCATGTGGTTGGTTACCAGGGAATTTTGGTGGCCTAAGGTGAGGGAAGATGTAAGGGAGTATGTAAGAGGGTGTGACCAATGTCAGCGAGCCAAAGGGGAAAGAAGGGCGCCGGCAGGGTTATTAGAACCTTTACCCACACCAGAACGGCCTTGGGAAGCGATATCAATAGATTTTATGACGGATCTGCCAAGGTCCAAGGGGAAAACAGCCATCATGGTAGTAGTAGACCTGTTAACTAAGATGTGCCACTTTGTAGCATGCTCACATGCAGTCACAGCGGAAGAAACGGCGAAGTTGTTTGTGGAACATATCTTTAGGTTGCACGGGGCTCCCTCGAGGGTGATCTCAGATCGAGGCAAACAATTTACTTCCAGGTTCTGGAGGAAGCTCATGAGCTTGTTACACGTGGAAGTCAATTTTTCAACTGCCCGGCACCCTGAAACCAACGGGCAGGCGGAAAGGGCAAATGGCATTCTTCAACAATATCTTAGGTGTTATGTCAATGACAGAGAGAACGATTGGGTCGAAAAGTTGGCGTTGGCAGAATTTGCCTACAATAATGCGGAGAATGTGTCCACAGGGATGAGTCCCTTTTTGGCTAATTACGGGTGTCACCCCAGGGCATTTCCAGGGGAAGGAGGGGAGAGATGGAGCGTCCCAGCGGCTGAACATTTTGTAGAAGAGATGGAAGCCATCCATCAGCAGCTCCAGCTCAACTTAGAAAGGGCTAAGGCACAATATAAGAAGCAGGC
This sequence comes from Podarcis melisellensis, assembly GCF_964234715.1. Classification (NCBI taxonomy): domain Eukaryota; kingdom Metazoa; phylum Chordata; class Lepidosauria; order Squamata; family Lacertidae; genus Podarcis; species Podarcis melisellensis. The sequence goes on along the minus strand of NC_138537.1, from coordinate 22,473,512 downwards.
AGACAAGAACAGAAGGGAAGGTGAAACCATAAGGGTGGGGGATCAAGTGTGGTTGTCAACCCAAGGGTTGCCGTTCAAAGGGGGTTGTAAGAAACTGAGGCCCAGAAGATTGGGACCCTTTGAGGTGATTCAGCAGGTCAACCCGGTAGCTTTCAAACTCCGATTACCCAATCACATGAAATTGCACCCAGTGTTCCACAGGTCGTTACTGTCACCATACAGGGGAGGAGGTGAAGGGGAGCACGTCAGGGGACCAGCCTTGGAAGAGAGGGAACGCCGCAACCATGTAGCGGAAATCCTCGATTCCAGGTGGAAGGGAAATCAGGTGGAGTATTTAGTGGCGTGGGAAGGGGAACCGGAGTCAGAAAACACCTGGGTAAGTGCGCAGGAAGTCAATGACGAGGTTTTAACAGAAACGTTCCATCAAAGGTTCCCGAGGAAACCTCAGCCGATAGCAAGGTTTAGGAGGGAGTATTTCGGCACCACCGATGAGGAAGAGGAAATGGAAGGGTTCGCGGAGTCGGAGTTGGAAGAGGGAGTGGACTCTGATGACGAAGAGTACCTAGAGAGTAGGAACAGCAACAAGTGGAAGGAAGTGTTCGCGACGTCGGAAGATGAGGGAGGTTCTTTCAAGGGTTTTACCTCCTCACCGCCAGTAGGAGAGGAGACGGGAGGGGGTGAAGGGGGCCCTGGAGGGGAGGTGGATGTCAGGGAACTGACATCTAAAGCGCCGGAGGCGCAAAGGCTCACTGAGGGTGAGAGAGCAGTAGCAGCGGAAGAGGGAACCAGTAGAGGGCGAGCAAGAACTCCAAGGGAAAGTGAGTCGGAGGGATGGCTCAGAGACGCTTCAAGCGAAACCAGTGGGGAGGTCTCAGGACCTCCTATAGGGACACCCACACCTCGACGGAAACTGTCACGCCGAGAGGCCAGACGACGTGTTTCCGTTAAGGAGCTTTTATGTTGGAAACGTTTCCGAAAGCAGCCACTTTCGGATCCTACTAGTGATTGACGCAGCCATGCTGGAGGGGCTCCGTCACAGGCAGAGGTTTGAAAGCCTGATCAAACTCTGAGGGACTTGCATTTTACGCACAAGCAGCTCATCGTCCCATCACATGTTGTAATGAGGAAACAGTGACTTAGATCCTAAGGCAGCAATCCTATAATCACTTACCAGTCGAGTTTGCTTCTGAGTAGACATGCATAGGATTGTGCTGTGCATTTTTGCTTTCTGAATGGAAGTTCTCTCTGTTCCCAGAAGGCCAGTTCTGTTGCTGAAGAACGACAACCTCCAGCAACTTTCCCAAGTGCAATGATACTAAGGCATTCCCAAAAGATAAAAATGCTTTTGAAATAAAGTGATTCCTTCTCTGAGTCAGTCTGGATCATACTCCTATAAGATTAGTTTTAAATAAAAAGTTATTGTGCAAATCATTAGAAAGCTTTGCCACCGGTGTTGTGCAAAACTACTCAGTAATAATATAAATGACCAAAATTTGGCAAGAGCAAAACTCTTCAAAAGAATAAACTCCATCCAGTCCTCATATTGTGCTTGTTTAACCTTTGAGGAAATGAGGAAATGCAATGTGTGTCTTAAAGCATTTTCTAACTCATCCCAGTGAGAGATTTTGCCAGCTGAGTTTGACTTACGTCTACTCAATAAAACTAGGCATGGTTTTAAGGTCAGAGAGCATCAGAATCGTCAGCAACTTTTAAAGAACTATTATAATTAAGACTAGCCTCGGGCCTTAAATTTATTGCCTGGACATGTTTCAGTTGTTTGCTTTTCAATGGTTTATTTTGACATGTTCTTCTTCCTTCAAATTCCTGCGTCACCTACGGAACTTTCCTCAGAGAAACATCCTTGTAAATCTTAAGAATCGTTCTTCATGAAAAGCTGGTCTTTGAGTGTCTTACGTAACCCCACAAATGAAGGGTCCTTTTTTGCTGTTGTTAGAACAAAATGCTTCTTGCTCTATAACACTGATGCTGTGCTGGTGCTGTGAGCAGGCTCCAAACATCCCTATGGTGCATACCATTGGACAGCAACATACCCTCCAACATTTCTCCAATGAAAATAGGGAATACAATGAAATATACTCGGAGTGGAGAGTGGATTTCATGCTCTTTATTCAGCTCATAGTGGTGAGGAGGAATGGAAGTTCCCCCAGAATGTCTACTTTATATATATTATTTACACAATGGGCCCCACATGATTGGCTAATTCCAGGATTCTCCTGTAGGCCAATCAGGTTGCGGATTCACTTCCACCTGGAGCTGGATTGGGTGGTTCCTGTGGACTAATCAGACTGCTGCATTCTGGATCCTATTGTTCTAGGACCAATCAGACTGCTGCATTCTGAATCCTATTGTACTAGGACCAATCAGACTGCTGCATTCTGAATCCTATTGTTCTAGGACCAACCAGACTGCTGCATTCTGAATCCTATTGTACTAGAACCCATCAGACTGCTGCATTCTGAATCTTATTGTTCTAGGACCAATCAGACTGCTGCATTTTGGATCCTATTCAACTCAGTACATAACATACAACAACAACAACTTTATTATTTATACCACACCCACCCATCTGACTGGGTTGCCTCAATCAGATGGGCCCCTTTCAACATACAGTGGTGCCTCGCAAGACGAAATTAATTCGTTCTGCAAGTCTTTTTGTCTTGCGAGTTTTTCGTCTTGCGAAGCACGGTTTCCCATAGGAATGCATTAAAAATCAATTAATGCGTTCCTATGGAAACCGCCTTCAGACCAGGTCCGGGGACAGTCTGTCCCCCGACCTCTTCTGAAGGCTGGCGGGGGGCAAAAGTCTTTGCTCCCCCCTGCCTGCCTTCCCGGGAGAGCGGAAAACGCAACGCTGCCTTCCCGCTCTCCCGGAAAGGCAGGGAGGGGGGACAAAGACTTTTGCCCCCCGCCCGCCTTTTCTGAAGGCTGGCAGGGGGTAAAAGTCTTTGCTCCCCCCGCCTGCCTTAAAAAGCCGTCCGGGGGCTTTTAAATCGCCCCGGACAGTCCCGGGGCGATTTAAAAGCCCCCGTTAGGCAGGCAGGGGGGACAAAGATTTTTGTCCCCTGCCCGCCTTCAGAAGAGGTCCAGGACCTCTTCCGAAGGCGGGCGGGGGGCAAAAGTCTTTGCTCCCCCCTTCCTGCCTTCAAAAGCCGTCCGGGGGCTTTTAAATCGCCCTGGACAGTCCCGGGGCGATTTAAAAGCCCCCGGTTAGGCAGGCAGGGGGGACAAAGACTTTTGCCCCCCGCCCGCCTTCGGAAGAGGTCCTGGACCTCTTCTGAAGGCTGGCGGGGGCAAAAGTCTTTGCTCCCCCCCGCCTGCCTTCAAAAGCCGTCCGGGATAGCGGGAAGCGCTTCCCTGCTATCCCGGACCGCTTTTAAAATGCTGGTGGTGGGGAGCAAAGCCTTTCGCCCCCGCCGGCCTTCCTGGACCTCTTCTGAAGTCCGGGGGGGAGGCTTTGCTCCCCACCGCCAGCATTTAAAAGAGGTCCCCGGAGATTTCCCTATGGGCTTTTGTCTTGCGAAGCAAGCCCATAGGGAAAATTGTCTAGCGAAGCGTCGCAAAAACCGAAAAACCCTTTCGTCTTGCGAGTTTTTCGTCTTGCGAGGCATTCGTCTTGCGGGGCACCACTGTATATAGAAACATAATCAAACATTAATCATTTCTTTAAAAAACTTCTCTACACAGGGCTACCTTCAGATGTCTTCTAAAGGTTGTACAGTTTCTTATTTTCTTGCCTCAGGGGTTGCTAAACTCTACACCCTCCAACATTTCTCCAATGAAAATAGAGGAAAGCAAAAGCTGGACATTCTGGGATCAAATCAGAAACTGGTATGGCTCCTGCAAATCTGGAACTGTCCCAGGAAAATAGGGACACTTGGAGGGTCTGCAGCAAGCATGGTATGATGGTGAATCTCACACCAAGGAATATCTGAGCAGGGCTCCTAGATGCTGAGCAATTAGTTCCTTGAAGACCTTTTTGTGCGTGTAACAAGGGACTAATAAGTTCAAATGTTACTACTATTACTACTACTGGCAGCGATACGGCATTCACATTTCCCTTTCCTCAATTTGCAGCAGCTAGTGAAAACATAGATAGCTCAGGAACATTCCTACCTCTTCCCATAGCATATAACCTGAGTCACAATACCAGGCGTATACCTCCCGTCACCATGACATATCATAGAAGTTTAATCAACAAGGCACATCTTATCAAGCAGCCTCTTGAGAACTTCACACACTATCAGTAAGTTGCTGCTGCTGTGGTGTGGTTTTCATGTTTGTTCAGTTTTTCCATCTCCATTAAACTTATCGGGAAAAGGATGAGCATTGAAGAGATTTTACAACCTCAATCAGCTGTCCTCAGGAAGATGGCACAATATAGGAGCACATATGTTTTTATCTGTATGTCTCTGCCTCACAAAAACATCACACTCCAGGTTCTCATTTGGGAAACGAAAGACTCAGAAGTAACTATGTGGTGTCTTGTTTGCATTTTAATGAGAAACTACCTATTTTGCATGTTCTTTTCTTTTCTTTCAAAGAGTAAAATGAAACACAACTATTCTTTGAAATCCTCACTTCTCTAAATGTTGTGATGAAGTTCTCTAGCCAGAAAAATGCATACAAAAATGGATATATTGGGGCGAACTGTGCATTAAAATACATGCATTATTGAGAATAATATATATTATATTAGTGGAAAGTGCTTCCAGAAATGTGTCCGTTATTCAAAACTGCATATAAAAGTGTGTACATTAGGAGAAATTCGCACTGATGAATTTTCATGAAGATTTTTTTGAAAAAGTAAAGAAAATTGCTTTGAAAACATGGATAAGTGAATTTAACACTGGAAAAATGAGGAACCCAAACTGACAGGCTATGCCACCCCTAGAAGTCTCATCATTTCAACTTTCACAGAAAATGCTTTTTCATATCAGTTTCATACGTTAAATATTCAAGCGCAATATTAAGAACAAAGATACCCCATCTGAATTTAAAATTTAGCCCATTTCAATAGTTGCCTGCTTTCTTAAGTACACTTTAAATCTGACGGCCAATCCTTTTTCTACATCTGTGTTATCAGTTTCTGTGGTTTGGTGTTTTGCAAAAGAAAGAAAGAAAGAAAGGGGGTGAAGAAAGGGGCTTTATTGTACTTCTGCTCCAGCTTTCAGGCATCTACGCTTAAACAGTCACGGAGCCATTACAAGAATCTACTGAAAAGCACAATGGAACAGTGTTGAAGTGAAACCAAATGCTCAAGGGAGCATTTTTCTGCATTATGTTTCCTACTGAAAGGAGAAGCATCTGTACATAAAAAGAAAGAAAGAGAGAGATAGAGAAATGCAACAGGAGATTTGAAAACAATGTGTCAGGCTTGGGGTGTGCCAAATTGACTAAGCCTCAGAACCATGGACCAGTGGTAGTTCCAAAACAACTCCATACAATTAAAACACCATATCTAAGAGCTCTCACTTCATAATAAAGATGATGGACTTGCAACACAGTGCTGCAGTGTGGAATGCTCCTGTTCACTGATCCAGCCAGCCATGCCCTCATCCACAGGACTCCATTGTATCCTCTCTCCCATCACTTTTTCCATTTTCTTCTCCCAAGAGTCCTTCAACATTTAATGGCCACTGAGGACCCTCACTGAGCTGTTTTTGTGGTATCCCATTAGGCGCAGGGGTGTCCGAACTTTTTTCACAGAGGGCCAGATTTGATGAAGTGGAGGGCCATGAGGGCCAACCAAGGGGCCGACCAATGTTGTTGACTTTTTTTGGCTTGAAGTTGTTGAGCTTTGTTTACGATTTTACCCCAGGAAATAAACTGCCACAGGGCCCCCAAAATGGACTATGGACATGCTTGCTTAGGGTTTTGATTTCTTAGACTTCTGCCAGTCTTGGGGTTCCCCTCTTGACTACATAAGCAATGGCCCTCCCTCCTGAGCATCAGACATAGAGAGGATGAATATTGCACTGAAAATGGTCATGAGACTGAAGATTGTCATGAGACACAAGCTTAACAACCCACGTTTCGCTGTGCTCAGTGGAAATATCTAGTTAAAACACCATGTTTCACATCTTTTGCTGCCCCCTCCCAAAGTAAAAACAAACATGAAGGTGGAGCTCTTGATGGAATTCTTTTTGTCAAATGGAGAGTTATGTCAAAAACACACATACCTAAGGAGGTATTGTAATACAATATTCCGTATATCTTCCTTCCTTGACCCGTCAAACAAATAAGTTCCGGACTGACCTGTAATTGGAACTTGATACATAAAATAGTGTATTGAATGTGCACGACAGCTTTTATTCTGATCTTAATCTTCAATAAAGATATTGCATGACAAAGTCTCTGGCCTTATTTAGATTCTTAGCAGGCTGTTCTTTTTAAAGTGCCTGAGGCCATCACCTCACCTTACCTCATGTGTGGGCCTACCCTGATATGCGCATGTGTCAGCTTCCAGTTTTTTTAGAATGCAAGTTTGTGCATAATCGAAACTCACACAAACTCAACTCTATAATCCAGTTAGCAGAAATGAGAGGAATGGGAGACTGCAGGAAGAGAAATGGTGGCTTGGAATGTACATTGTTTCTGTTCATCGCAAAAGAATAGCATGCATGATAATGTAAAAGCGGATGGAAGGCCCCTTTTTCACATGTGGTGGCCTTGTAATAAGGTTATCGTTTACTGGGAAATGATATATAATGAATTGAAAAAGATGTTTAAGATAACATTTGTAAAACGAAAACAAAAACCCAGAAGCTTTTCTCTTGGGAATTATAGGATTAGAACTACCCAAACAGTATAGAAATTTATTTATGTATGCAACTACAGAATGCAAGAATGTTATTTGCCCAAAAGTAGAAGGATGAATAGGTCCCGACGAAAGAAGATTGGATACAGAAACTAATGGAGTATGCAGAAATGGCGAAACTTACCGGAAGAATAAGAAATCAAGACAACAAACTTTTTAGAAAGGAATGGAAGTGGTTTACTGAGTATTTACAAACAAACTGCAAACAGATCAAGACATTGGCAGGATTATTGTAAAAACCTGCAGTTTTAAATATATATATGAGAATAGATGATTGAAAGAATAAGTTAAGGCAATTTGGGGTATGCAAGAAAGGATGAAAATAAATATAAGGAACCACAGAAAGAGGGGGAAGGGAGTTGAAATTGAAAATATTAAAACTTGGTGAAATAATTGTTGCAATGTATATAAATGAAAATTATAATTTAATTTTATTTTAAAGATACTGTAAAAGCAGATGAGAAGGTTTTCTGTCAGGTTTTGGTAACTACTGGCAGGTGGGCTGCTTCACACCAGGAAAACATGGGCAAGCTGATAAGCCATTCACAAGAGGAAACTCTCAAGGTTCACCCATTACAGTCAGAGAACCATGCAGTTTCCAAGACCTAATAATAATAATAAAAGGCACATGTTCTGCTTTTGAGGTATATTCATACAACAGCTTTTTAAAAACATTTTCAGTCAGTGTATGTGTGTCTATGTGTGTGTTACCTCATGCTACGGGTAGATAACCAATTCATGTGGTCTGATCTTCACTTGGATGCTCTCGGCTACAAAGCAAAACCTTATTCTGAATAACAAGTTTTGTAATAATATCATTTGCCACACTTCATTGGCAGTGATTAAAAACTTAACTCTGCAGATTTCAGCAGGGCCCAGTTGAAATGAAAGGCACAGGATCACAATAATCTTGGCCTTATCTTTAAGATTCATGAGTCTCCCGAACCCTTTTGCTGAGCCTCCTGTGGCTTAATCATCCTTTTGGCTTAGCATAATGACGGTCTTTGGGGGAGGCTGAATGCAAGTGATAATAGTTTAGTACTCAGCCTATGCCTTTTAAGTTAATTACTTGTTTACCTTGGCTGATGCAGATGTTAAATTCATGGTGGGAGTGGGGGAAAAACAATGATCTCTTACTGACATAAACCAAGGCTTTGTGGGTGAAGCAGAAATGACTAATTCAGACCACATGAGGCGAAAGGTCACGTTAGAGCAGATTCGCTGGGTTTGATAGACTTTGCTTCTTACAGAATGTCTTATTTGTCTACAGGTTTTTTTTAAAAAATAAGTAAATACCAAATCTTAACTTGCCCTCTTTATAACACATTTATTGGAGTCTATTTCCAAAATGGATGGTTGGTTGTGTTGTACAATTTGGATTTGCTAAATGGCACATGATAAGGTGCCTTATGCTGAGTCAAGCTTAGAATTGCTATGCCAACCATTGCCAACCTGGTATGCTCCAGATGTTTCAGATTACCACTCCCATCAGCCCCAGCCAAAACTGGGATAGGAGCTGTAGTTAAAAATAACATCTAGACAATGCCAGGGCCTTTAGTCTGCACTGAAAAGAAAGGTTCTTTCCCAGCCACAACTGGAGATATCAAGGATTCACAACTACGACTTTTTTGCATACAAAACATGCGCTCTTCCACTGGTCTACAGGCTCGTCTATGAACGGCATGGGTACTAATGGCAAGTGAGAGTTATAAGGCCAGAGTCAGCTCTACCAATAGACAGAATAAGGTGGCAATGCTGGTGGTCAGGTAGAAAGTTGGGATGATGGACAACAGAACTGTATGTTTTGGGTGGTCTCTCCTGCTGTCCTCAGGTGAAGTGTGCTGAATTTGACTTACGGCTACTCAATAAAACTAGGCATGGTTTTAAGGTCAGAGAGCATCAGAATAGTCTTTTAAACTTTTAAAGAACAAATTACTATTAAGACTAGCTCCAGGCTTTAAATTTATTGCCTGGACATGTTTCAGTTGTTTGTTTTTCAATGGCTTATTTTGACATGTTCTTCTTCCTTTAAATTCCTGCGTCATCTACAGAACGTTCCTCAGAGAAATATCCTTGTAAATCTTAAGAATCGTTTTTCATGAAAAGCTGGTCTTTGTGTGTCTTACGTAACCCCACAAACGAAGGGTCCTTTTTTGTGTGTGCTGTTGTTAGAACAAAATGCTTCTTGCTAAATTTAGCAAAAAGTGACGGCATAATGCAAAATTAACGACAGTTGTTCGTTCCACGTTTTCCGGAAACAGGGACAGGCAGGCCATTTGCCACTGGGCTTGAGAATTGTGCCCAGGACTTCAAAGACAGAGAAATGGCCAATCACCTAGAAGCGCACAGCATCTGGCTGGCAGTCTGCATTTGGTGTGGAATGCAGAGACTGAGTTTGCTGGCTTCACATCCTCTGAGCCAAGGTGCTGATATACAAGAGTATAGGATAAGAGCTCTGTAACACTGGTGCTGTGCTGGTGTTGTGAGCAGGCTCCAAACATCCCTATGGTGCATACCATTGGACAGCAACATACCCTCCAACATTTCTCCAATGAAAATAGGGATGTACAACAACAACAACAACAACAACAACAATTTTATTATTTATGCCCCACTCACCCATCTCACTCTGGGCACCTTTCAACATATATAAAAGCACAATAAAACATTAATTTCCTGCTATCCTCAGGTGAAGTGAAGAACACTCTTCAGCAGCGTTGATGCAAGATTCAGCTGCCAGCCCAGTTAGCTTCTCTACATGAAATAAGGGTGTGTTTGTCTTCTTGTCTTTTGCCTCTGGCTCAGATACCTTGGGTCAGCTGTGATTAAGTACCCTTATGCATTACAGCCCTTTCTCCTAGGAGCAATGTAAGAACATACATGCGTAGCCAACAGTTGCAGAAAGAAGGCCAGACAGGCCAAAGCTCAGAATGAGTGAAGGTTTGCATAGATGATAGATACCTGGTTTCTCATTAGGGCAAGATGGGTTGAGCATATTGTACCCATCCTGGCCCAACTAATAAGCTGAAAGGTGTACAGAAGAGGGCAACCAGGATTATCAAGGGTCTAGAAACCATGCCTTATGAGGAACAGTTGAGGGAGTTGGGTAAAGAGGAAACTGAGTAGAGATATGTTAGGCATCTTCAACTATCTAAAGGGCTGTCACATGGAGGATGGAGCAAGCTTGTTTTCTCCAGCTCCAGAGGGTAGGACCTGAATCAATGGCTGCAAGTTACAAGAAAGGAGACTCTGACTAAACATCGGGAAGAACTTTCTGATGGTAAGAGATATTCAGCAGTGATGGTATTCAGCAGTGATGGTAAGAGATATTCAGCAGTGAAACAGACTCTCTCGGGAGGCTGTGGACTCTCCTTCACTGGAGGTTTTTAAGCAGAAGTTGGACGGCCATCTGTCATGGAAGCTTTAGTTGAGATTCCCGGTTTGGACCAGATGACCCCCAGAGTCCCTTCCAATTCTGACATTCCTGTTGCCATACCAGCACCATAATGAACCCCATGCCCCATCCCCTGTCAATAAGCAGCAGTGGCACTTGGCATTGGGAAGCCCGGTGTGGGATGCCAGCCAGCCTGCACATCACACTAAACACTGCGAGACAAATTCATGGAGGGTAAGTCTATCAACAGCTTTGTTCTATCTCTATTATCATAGGCAATACGACTATGAATTATACTCTCTGCGAATCACAAGTGGGGAGAATGCTGTTACACTCAGGTCCTGCTTGTGGGCTACTCATGAGAATCTGGCTGGCCACTGTAAGAACAGGATGCTGGACTAGATGGGCCTTTGGCAATTATGTTTTTTGCCTGTGCAGTTTCTCTGAGATTCAGCTCCACAGTTCACATTATTTCTTCCTTAAAAACCAATGCCCAATTCTCATTCAGCCTAATGTAGTGATATATGTTATCTAAAGCCTTCGTATGCTCATCAAGAAACCCTTAAAGAGCGATATTGGCAGACTGAAAAGAGAATACATCTCAGTGCCATGAGAAAATATTAGTAAAGTGAGATTTTTGGTATGTGGTTCTAGTTTGCTGAAAACAGAGAAATACAACCGATTTCTCAAGACCAACTCTGACACTTTTTCCATTGCTTCAAAACAGCCAGAGCGGCGGCGGCAGAGTTAATATGATTGTGGAAGCAGCCCTGGGAAAGGGAGCAGTTTCACATGGTTTTCTCACAGTAAATTATCCCTCCAATCCAAAAACTGACTTCCCCCCTAATTGCAGCTTTGGAGAGAGGAATATTCTGATATGGAGAAAGACACGGGGAAAGTAGTTAAAAACTCCTCTAGCGCAGTATCCCTTATCAAAGTATGCCTAGTTTTAAGTAAAGAAAATGACATGCACCTTTGTAGTTAAATATGAGGAGGGTAACTTCAAATTCTAACATTAATTTAACTTGGCAGTTATGCCTACTCTCAATGCTTTTTCATGATGGTACTTGCAAGTGCCACCACCTCTGCTGTTGCTGCCTATGGCAGTCTTTTATCAAGATGTACTGTCCCCCCCTTTTTTTTCTTCAACCAAAGAAGCACTACCTACCACATTTGGAAAAGCAGATTGCTAAGGTCCCCATAGCAAAATTCTTCTCTTCCAGCAGCACCTGTAACGTACAAGTTTCCAACAATGTCTGTTTTGGACCATAGACATATTTCTTCTCTTCACCGGATCACCCCATATATTCTATGTAATCATTTCCCTACATTTAGAGAGAGTTCTTACTCTAAAAAACAAATTTGCAGAATTGCATTAGAACTGTATAACAGATTTCACTTGCCAGCTCTGTGATTCACAAAAGCAAGAATAATATTTCAAAAATCTACAAAGAAAGCCATTCATTCATAACCCAAAGTGGTATATTCTGATGTTTTATTTATAGCAGCCTCTGAGAATGAATTTATTTTCACTTCAGCAAATCCATTTTTTAAAGGCCATTGTTGCAGATGACAATATATGGGTGATGCCTTGTGCAGTGTAGGGCTGCAATCTGGAGGAATTAGAAGCCTTTCTCATGCGAGGCAATTCTAGACTCATTGATCATATCTTTGAAAAGATGTTGAGCATCAATGAAAGTCACTCCCCGGAAGAGCAGCTTTCTTTCTTTTCATTTTTTTAAAGGGGCATTGGAAGAAATACCCCCTGATAAATAGAATCTCTCTCAATGCAGTTGGAACAAATTCATCTGAGCAGCTTTCATTTTCAAGGCCAGCCCTGTCTTTAGGTAGACTGGCATGGCCACTTCAGACAGCTGTTTTGGGGTGTCAGGAAATGACCTTAAATTATTAGTCATTTGATTCATTGATGTTGTGATTCTTAATGCCAGAGAAAGGGAGAAGCACTTGGAAGGCTGAGTTTCTGCCTGAGGTGCATTTGGATAGTTGAGAACCCTTTTAAATATTTCTTTTACTTTCTCTCTTAAGTTCTGTCTATTGTAAACATATCTTACAAAATTGTCATCCTTTCTATGGAAATTTAAACATTTGGTAGGGGAAATCTCACTTCATTTTATCATTTAATTAATATGTTTTCAGTCCATTTTTCCTTCAGGAAAGCCAGGCAGGTGTGTCAGCTTGACCCCATTACACTGATTGGCTGGTGTTGTGGGTGCCATGCAGCATACATGGCCCTGGAACTGAAATTTGTGGGTGTCTGGCCCCTTCATGGAGAATTCTGTAGGCGCTCGGGCACCCAGGGACCCAGGGAGTTGGCACCTAAAAAGTCAGGATAGAATACCTGCCATCTCACCTACCTCCCCTTGCTCCCAGCAACATTCCTGGGTCATTCCATATCAAGTGATCCAACTTTTTTTTACCTCATAAACTCATAACTTTAACCTCATAACCCAGCTCTCATAACTCAAAAACAGGATGAGATGAAAAATTTAAATTTTTAGATTTAAACGTAGTTTTGATCACTCAACAAGTGTACAAAATATGAAGAAATTTGGATGCCACGAGGTAAAAAAGTTGGATCACTTGATATGGAATGACCCTCCTGCAAGGTGTTGGCTTTGAGATAGTGACCCACCCAATGTAAGGTGCCTGTTTCTTATGCTATTCACCCTATAACAAGACACAAGGCAGAGGGAGCCAACATTTTAGATTACAGTTTAGGTATGTAAGACCCGTCTATTTCAATGAGAGAGAACCCAATTTCAGTGGTCTAAGAATAAAAAACATCCTGTGTGTGTCTACAGATGTGGGGGGGAGGAGAAATTCAGTTTGCTCCACATTTTAATGCAACCCTATCCAATTCACACTTCCCTAGGTTATATGCAAGCCAAATCACAAGTTTCCTTACAGATTTTTCATCAGATTTCTCTAGTCAAAGAATGTGGGTAAAATGCATTTATGCTAGAGGAAAGTGTGCATAAAAGCACAAATATCAATGGCAATATCATACAAAAATGCATTTTGTTAGGAAAAAATACTTGCAAAAAGTTCTGTGTTGGGCAAAAATTCATATTAAAAGAAAGGAATGCTAAAATGCTGGTGACTTTTCTTGATGGCTTTTTAAAACAACAACAACACGCAAACCAGTGTGGAAAACGGAGCTTCAGATTATAAAACCGAGATACTGGGAGAAACTAAAATTGAGAGATTTGTCCATCCCTAATGTAAGTTTGGGATGCGGGTGGCGCTGTGGGTTAAACCACAGAGCCTAGGAGTAGCCGATCAGAAGGTCGGTGGTTCAAATCCCCGCAACGGGGTGAGCTCCCATTGCTTGGTCCCTGCTCCTGGCAACCTAGCAGTTTGAAAGCATATCAAAGTGCAAGTAGATGAATAGGCGGGAAGGTAAACGGCATTTCCGTGCACTGCTCTGGTTCGCCAGAAGCGGCTTAGTCATGCTGGCCACATGACCCGGAAGCTGTACGCCAGCTCCCTCGGCCAATAAAGCGAGATGAGCACCGCAACCCCAGAGTCGGTCACGACTGGACCTAATGGTCAGGGGTCCCTTTACTGTAAGTTCAGCTGCATTAACTGGACTCACATATAGGGGCATGGGATTGCAACTTTCTACCGGCTTAGTCTGCCTAGGATTGTGTGGTTATTTTCCCATTGCCCCAAAGTTGCAAATGCAGCATGTGTGTGTTATGTTTTCTCTCCCTGCAAGAGTTGAGGGAGCTGTGAAATTTCAACATGGCATGCCACACTGATTTGGGGACAAAATGAAATAGGATGCTTTAAGAAAGCCAGGCTTTCCTTCCTTCACTTCCTCCAGACTTGCCTGCTGCTCTTATTCCTCCCCTTTCTCCACAATGGGATGTCAGATTGTTTTGGCTGGGAGTTGAAGTTGAACAGTTGGTACCACCTGTTGCAGATTCTTTGGTCCCTGTTATCTCAGCAGCAGCCAGCAGCCCTTGGCCTTTCAAAAGCCAATTCACTGAGGAAAGATGGAAGGGGGAGTGTGCACTTGATGTTCAAACGGAATTTAGAAACTCTTCCGATTCATAGTTGGAAACTACGTAGGAGATTTCTCAGCGAGATGCAATCATTTGCTACTGGTGTTAGAAATATAATATCGGTCCAATTTTGCTTTCTGTTATGGCTAAGATTACAATAATGAAATTCGGCAGGCGGGCAGGCGGGTGGGAGGAAAACAGCCTCCTTGGATTAGCCAAGTCTGTGTTATAATGAAAATGTTGGAAATCTCTAAGTATGGGGAAAACTGTCAACACTCACAGAGGGTGGGAGAATTTGAAAATAAGTAGAAACTATGTGAGTTCTGCAACTTATATAGATTAAAGAAGTGAGATATATATATATATATAATTTTAACTTTGGTTTAAGTAATATTCCCTGTAGATCTGCTTTTTAAACTATCATTAAAAACAAAGATGAAATAAAAAAACAAAAAAAAATCTAGGTAACTAAATTGTATGTCTGGGCAGGCCTGAGAAACAAAAAAAGTTTTCAGGTGGTTTCTAAAAGAAGATAGCCTGCCGAATGTCAATCAACAGGGAGTTTTAAAGGTGCTGATGCAGTAAAAGATAAACCGGGCATTATGTGGCACTTATAAAAATGTGAGTTCTGCAGATCAAAGTGATCAAATAGGCATGTATTGGGCAATAAAATGCCTTATGCCAGTGGTTTTCAGTCAGTGTGCCCTGGCACCCTGGGGTGCCTTGAATGATGGTCAGCGGTGCTGTGGACAACACTGGTCTCTCTCCCTTTTTCCTTCCCTCCCTCCTCTGATGCCCTCTCAAGTCTCTGCCTCCCAAAGGCTTGCATAGCTGTTTGTTGCCGCAGCCTTGCCTACAAGCTCCCCAGGCAAATGGTGCCTTTGGGGCTGGCCATGGGGTGCTGGTTGCCAGGAGTTGAGGTGAGCAAGTAAGCAAGCGGGTGAGGGAGCCCAGCCAGCCAGTCCACCAGCTCTTGCTGTTGGGAATGGACAGACAAGTCCCAGGCCCCTGTGGGACAGTGTGAGCAGGCACCTCTCTTTGGGGTGGGGTGGGGGCAGTTCGGAGACCAGGGTTGGCAGCAGTGGTTGCCCAGAGGACTCTCAAGGAGAGGGGAGAAGAGAGGAGGCTGAGGGAACACTTCACAAGGGAGGGTGTTCGTAAAAGGGGTGAGAGGCTGCCAGCTCTGCAGGCAAGTGGTGACATAACTGGGCTCCTGAGTCCCACAGAGGTTCTGCACAAAGAATGTAGTTAGTCATGGGAGCCGTGGACTCAGAAAGGTTGAAAACCTCTGCCATAAGTAAACGGCTCCCATTAAGATCTTTATATATTTTCAACAGAAAGCATTTTGCTTATTCATTTAATATTGATCCTGTTTTTCGGTCTGCAGCTAAGTCTGCCAGAGCCCAGTTAATACTCTCAGCCTGAACATGCAAGGGCAAAAATGTGTAGGGGGCATGGCGTGCACATCTGCCCCACCCTAAATATATCCATGGGTGCTAAGTTTACTTATTCCGCCCTTGAACTTCCCATGTTGAGAGGGAGGGTCTGAAGGAGGCATCTATTAGGGTGTGGCTGAACCTGACTGGAAGCTCTGCTCAGCACTCCTGATAACACAGGACTCCCAGTTCAGGGGAACATACTTAGAAGTTTTAGAGCACTTTTGGAAGGAAGATACATCTTTAGCTGCTCCACACCTGACATCGGGCGTATGGAACCTTTCTGGTTTCTCAGGCCAGATACTTCTCAGAATCCACCTCTCAGGCCAAATTTGACAGATGGGTGAGGCTGCTCACCTGTCAATCATTTTGCAACATTATGGCATCACATGATTGACAGGTGGGCTAGGTGCCCATTTGTCAAAATAATTTTTGCTTAAAAAGAAAATAGGAGGAGGAGGCTTCCAAAAGCCTTTTTGAATCTCCTCGACTTTCAGAACAGAGGGTTTTGCAAGCCTCCCCTAATTTTCCTTTTATTATTATTGTTATAAGTCACTTTGGATGGGTGTTTGCCCAGAAAAGTGACCTGACTTTATTTAGACCATATACCAGTCAATTAAATCACATTGGTCTATTCCTCTCCTTCTGTTCTGAATTCTGCATTTAGGACACTTTCTGCACTCTTCTATTATATTCAAGATAATTTCTAAGTAATAATAATAAAAAAATCATTTCATGTTTTCTACACTGCTAAGGTCCATCCATCTCTTTCAGCTTCTTAATCTTTCTGATTTTGACTTTCTGATTGACAGTCCCCATTATTGACTGCATTCTTTGATTTTATCTCAGTTGGATTATTATAAATCCTTAGTCAACTTGCCCTTATCTCATCTTAGGTCACCCATTCAGTCTTTCATTCTTCGCCTTGTCTTACTTGTTTGCCTGCACATTTCATTATGTCACTCCTTGTTTGTTGTCTTATCATTGGGAAACTCATCCCTTCTGCATTCCATTCAATATTGTGTTTGTTCTAAAAGGCATGCCTCTCTGTGCGAGGCACGAGAGCAGGGGTGCGACATGGTCACTCCTATGTAGGGATGGCTCCACCTGACCATTTGGGTTGCTCTCAGTTTCTCTCATATATATATATATATATATATGCAGGTTTTGGTGTCCTCGGGTGTCTTCCCGTGTAAAAGTTGGGGTGTCTATGCGACGTTTCGACGAGGTCTCACTCGTCATCTTCAGGCTGGTGCTTTCGGCTTCTTGTTACTGGAACAGAGCAGGATCTCAGTGTTTTAGTTCCTATAAATACTGTTGAGGGGGTGTGGTGTATAGCCTCCAATGTTCTGGGCAGAGAGGAAGTTCCCAGGCTAGTGTGCCTTTTCTTCTTTTGTTCCTTAATTACTTGAGGGATATACGTGCATTTATTCGTCTGTTTGTTTGTCCAGCCACGTACATTGGACAAACAAACAGACGAATAAATGCACGTATCGCAGAACACAAGAATGCCGTCAAAAAAGAAAAAACTTCCTCTCTTTTCCAACACATGAAAGAAACAGGACACGAAATTAATTTTGCAGATTCCAAATTGCTCTTTAACATGGAACATCACCACAAGAGAATAATCATGGAAGCCATCGAGATAGAGAAACACCCTCACAACATGAACAAGCGTGACGACACATCCCGCTTGCCAGACATCTGGAAATTAGCCCTCCCCACAAAAACTGACACCAGATCCAGAGGCACACAGAACGCCATCACCAATCAACCACACCAGACCCAAACCCAGACCCTCTCCACAGATAAATTACAGACACCATCCAGTAGCCAAACCATGGTGGCACCTCCGGATGCTGCACCCCCCTGCAATCCCTACACAGATCTGGCTGACACAGGCCACAAAACCACAGCTCGCCCCTATACACGAAGCCAAGCCAGAGCACAACTAAGTGCAGTACAGCCATCTTCTCAGAAAAACTCTTCACAAAGTTCAAGAGGTCAAGACACAAAGACTTTAGCAACTAATCCACACCTAATGACCCACCTAAGTGGTACTCAGGATATCACTCAAGAAATCACTCAAGATATCCCTCAAGTAATTAAGGAACAAAAGAAGAAAAGGCACACTAGCCTGGGAACTTCCTCTCTGCCCAGAACATTGGAGGCTATACACCACACCCCCTCAACAGTATTTATAGGAACTAAAACACTGAGATCCTGCTCTGTTCCAGTAACAAGAAGCCGAAAGCACCAGCCTGAAGATGACGAGTGAGACCTCGTCGAAACGTCGCATAGACACCCCAACTTTTACACGGGAAGACACCCGAGGACACCAAAACCTGCATTCCTGTACCCGTGAAAATCTACGAAAGCATATATATATATATATATATATATATATATATATATATATATATATATATATATAATTTTTTACCAACCACCAAAACACAAACAGTGAAACCCCCCAAGCAGCTGATACATTGGGTATACAATATTCAATAATATACATATTCAATAATATTCAATAATAACATATTCAAATTAACCATATATACACTTCTATACAGTGGTACCTCGGGTTAAGTACTTAATTCGTTCTGGAGGTCCGTTCTTAACCTGAAACTGTTCTTAACCTGAAGCACCACTTTAGCTAATGGGGCCTCCTGCTGCCGCCGTGCCGCCAGAGCACAATTTCTTTTCTCATCCTGAAGCAAAGTTCTTAACCTGAAGCACTATTTCTGGGTTAGCGGAGTATGTAACCTGAAGTGAATGTAACCTGAAGCATATGTAACCTGAGGTACCACTGTATACCTTAACACTCCTCCTTCCACAAGGTTTATTTAAGTTTTAACATTTTCATTGCCCCAAATTGTTCAAACCTACTCAACCTGACCATTTGGGTTGCTCTCGGTTTCTCATTCTTCCAAACTTTAAAATGAGTTCTCCATATTTTCATAGCAGTTTGCAATATTGTGTGTGTGTGTGTATATATATATATATATTATAATATAATATATATGTATATATGTATATATATGTATGTATATATAAACCCACAAGAAATTCAACTGCACTGGCTCTGCTTTAAATAGCACCTTGCCCCCAATTGTTTCAAACAACACTAGATGGGAAAGGAATGGCATATCATGGAAATCAACAGTCTGTTAGCAGAGAAACAGTGGGGAACATGTTACAGGTCTGGTCACTGTTCCAGTCAAACTGCTTCATCACCCTACCCACAAATCTAACCAGACAGGTATTGATCTCCTTGAACTCTTTCTGACATTTATTATGAAATTTGCAAGCTGCCAAAGGAACCTAGGGTGGCATTTGTATATTTTACTTCAGCTTTGCTTTTAAGTCTTGATTTGTTTGCTTCCACGCAAGTACTTGAAAGGTGACAGGAAAAGAATGTGTTTGCATGTACAGTGGTGTTATGGGGGGAGGGGAGCAGCAACCAAAAAATGGAAAACGAGTGAGGTCCCAACTGAAGAAGAATGGCAACTTAAACTCATGGAATATGCGCAGTTTACAGACTTAACATATAGAATAAGAGAACAAGAGCAACATACATTTAAAGAAGTTTGCAAAATGTTTATTGAATATATGGGGGGAATTGTGTACACTTGAAAATGTTGGCAGCATTAAGATAAATTCAACGGTGTAAATATGTTTTGACGGATGTAATAATGGAATACTGAATGGTTTCGTTTACGTAAAGGATTTATGGTATGCAAAATTAAGCACAGAAAGAGAAGAAGGGAAGTCATTGATACTTTAAGGTTGTTTAAATGAATGTTCCAAAATGCAAAACAGAAATTTAATTTAAAATTATACAAAGAAATGGGTGTTGGGGGAAAGGTGTTGTGGGAGGCAAGCTCTAGGTCTGTGGCGGTGACCCTACAGGTGTGTGTGGCACCTTCAGGACTGCTGCCAGCAAGCTAAAATTCCCTGGACCTCACCACTACCTCCGCCCTTGCCCTATCCCCATTCTGGCAAATACAGTGTGACCACCATTGTGAGTGGACCATTGCCCCATGCCTCCCTCATGTGCCACTATTGTGTGTCTCTAAGTATGTTTGTGTAAGGTAGCAGAGATTCAGCAGGCACCCTTTCTTCTTACTTACAGGCATCTCTTGAAGACCCTGGCCTTTGTAGCTGTATGGTTATCATACCCCACCCATCTGGCTGGGTTTCCCCAGCCACTCTGGGTTGCTTCCAGCAAAATATTAAAATATTAAAATACAATAGTCTATTAAACATTAAAAGCTTCCCTAAACAGGGCTGCCTTGCTGCCTTCAGGTGTCTTCTAAATGTCAGATAATTGTTTATTTCTTTGACATCTGATGGGAGGGCGTTCCACAGGGCGGGTGCCACTACCAAAAAGGCCCTCTGCCTGGTTCCCTGTAGCTTTGCTTCTCACTGCGAGGGAACTGCCAGAAAGCCCTCGGCACTGGACCTCAGTGTCCGGGCAGAAGAATGGGGATGGACACGCTCCTTCAGGTATTCTGGACCGAGGCCATTTAGGACTTAAAGGGTCAGCACCAACACTTTGAATTGTGCTCGGAAACATTCTGGGAGCGTTTTTATTAGCCAGTCACATTAATGATTATCTATATTGTTTTAAATGGTGTTTGATGTTTTAATGCCGTACACATGATGAGATATTTTATGATGCAGTGGTATAGAAATACTTGAATGAATAAACAAACAACAAACTCTGCCTCCTCTCCTTTCTTTTTAATACCACCCCTTTTCTTGATTATCTTTTTTACATTGCTGTTTTTGAGAAACTGCTGTAGATTAAAAGTATCTAGAAGCTTTCCATTAAAATAAAAAGAAAAACCTGAGGCTCAAACCTGAGCAACTAGAAAACATAAAGCATCTTAGCATCAGTATATATGTATGTCTTCATTTAATGTCCTGCTCCCTTCCAGCATCTGACAAATTTGATTTCCTACCAATCCTCTCTTTTAACTCTTACGTTGGAAGCAATGAAAGCTCCTTACAGTTTTGTGCCCTTACAGCAGAAATTGAGGGAAAGTGGAGAGGTTTTGAAAAGAATTCCTTCAAAGGTAAAACCAGATTCACTTTATTTATTTATTTTAACAAGAGAAAAATATTGGGTTAAATTGCCTGACTTTTCTGTATGATGTGCAGTAGTACCTCAGGTTACATTCGCTTCAGGTTACATATGCTTCAGGTTACAGACTCCGCTAACCCAGAAATAGTGCTTCAGGAACTCTGCTTCAGGATGAGAACAAAAATCAGGCTCCGGCAGTGTGGTGGCAGCAGGAGGCCCCATTAGCTAAAGTGGTGCTTCAGGTTAAGAACAATTTCAGGTTAAGAACAGACCTCTGGAACGAATTAAGTACTTAACCTGAGGTACAACTGTACAAAGGAGGCAGCAATGCTGCTGAATGCCAGTCACTAGAAACCGCAAGAAGGGTTTCCCAAAGGCATCTGTTGTTGGAAGTACAACAGGGATTATTAAGAGTTAATTCTGTTATTGGTCCAGCAGACACCAGACTGATTCTAGCTGGCAGTTCTAGTCAGTTGAGAGTTAGCTGTCAGCAGGGGGGCCAACTTGAATAAAACATTGGTTGTTGTTTTCTGTGTTGCCGCATCCCCTCCTAGAAATCAATTGTTAAAATTAAAAACTCCAAATGTGCAGGCTTTCTTGCCCAAACCTCCTATTGCAACAAAGTCCCCCTGGATGTTGATTTGAGCTCCTTAGATGTGAACTATGCTTATTCACTGCACTGGCACTTTGCATGGGTTCCCAGGCATCCTCTGTATGAATACTGCATGCCTTCTAGATTCGACTGGGTTCTGGCACAGCTTCAGTTCCTTCCTCTTTTATCCTGGCTATTCTTTTGTCGAAAGGTTTGTTTCTTCTCTGTTCAGCTAATAATCAGTGTGAGCTGTGCTTATGGAGGATATGAGGTCAGCGAGAGACACACCTCACTTAAGTGCAATGTATAAGCTTTAGCTATTTAACGGAAAAGAATAGTTAAGCCTTTAATGGAAAACAGGTCCATTTTGTTGCCTGTTGTTTTAAGAAAAACAAGCTATAGAAAGGCTGTTTCGTCTTAATTAATATGCACCACTCCCCCCCCCCAAAAAAACCGTATTTGAAGCATGATTTATTACTTGGAAGGACATCAACCAGCAATTTCTAATCACAAAGAAAGACAAGACTTAAGCATGAGTTGTAATGAAATCCTGATGTTCCTTGCATGTACAGGTGCACCAGTTATTGTTATTGTTGTTGACCTTCATTGGCATAAGAAGTGCACCAGTGCTTAGGTGGAATTTCCTTCCATGATGGGGGCTAAAGCTCCACAGCTGCATTCTCAGCATGGAGACCTCCTAACACTAACAAGACTGTGCAAACGTCATTATTAGCAAAGCAAGTATGGCGCTTCGAATCTGGGGCATGGTGTTCCAATGTTCCTTTTCAAAATGGCAGACGCTCAGCATTTCAGCAGACAGATCCCAGCACCTCGCGTTAATTGCGTAATTTTAATATGTCACACCGGAGCAATCAGGCACAATACTAAGCACAATCTCTGGTTGTGGAGCAGGACATAAGGTGGTAATATAGAAGCCAAGTCAACCACAGCACAATAACAAGGGAACAAATGCGTTCTTACCATGCCAAACATAATAAAATAACCGTATCGGGACCATCTGTAACTCTACATTGTCACAAAGCACACAAGCGCTGGCAACCAGAGAGATTTGGGGAGACAGACAGTCCTGGAATAGGACTATAAAAGATAGCATCATGAGGATAAATAAATTAAAAGATGCTCTTTAATGTAAGGAAATAAATTGCGATTAAGGTGGCGCCCCAGTAAAATACATGAGGAGAATTCAAATGGAAGAGCAGACTCCAGCTATTTTTAGTGTGGCTTCTGCATATTACAGTGTGATGCTGCGAGTATAAATAATGTTGTGGTAGCCCCAGGCTAGCGCTGAAGTACAGAAGACACCAAAAAAATCCCACCTAACAAAACAGAAAGAAAAAAAGATGCTGGAAATCTCTGCCAAATGTAAACCACATATTATGCAAGTGATAGACTCGCTCGGCAGCCAGACCAAGCAAACATTTCCTAACCTATCTTCTTTAAGCAGCAGAAAGAGAGAGAGAAAATAACAATTCTTTGTAAAGTGCTGGTTCACTGTTTGCAACCCTTCAGAGCTAGTTGAGAAAGCTTGCCCCGGGTCCTGCAAGTTCACCCGAACCACAAACTCCAACTGCCACTTGCTGACTCACACCCTAAACCACAGGCTTGGAAAACTGATAGGGACATGAGTAGAGATTGCAGTGAGAGCCAGAGAACTATCTGTCACTCTGACAAAGGGCTGCTGATTTTACCCCTAGAGAACATGCCCTGATGAGAAGCATCCAGCAAAAGTCAGCAGCAACCCTGCTGAAGAACTGGTTGGACCTGAGTGTCAAACGATCCACTGAAAGAAAGGAGGTTCTAGGCAACCCCACCTCCTGTATAAGGATCTGCAGAACACACTTTCAAGGCATAAGCTGGGATCAGCTTACTGCTTTCAGTCAAACTGTTCTCCGGGGTGCTTGTCCTGAAGACGCAGGGTGTACATCTGCCCACATCCTAGGACTTCACTTCTAGCCCAGAAGCACCAGAGCTAGCCCAGCTGTAACAAGACCCTAATGAGAAGCAGGTAAGTAAGTGAGTGGGCACCATGTCTTTCACTGAGAGTATTTGGGTGAAAATCTCTTCCTTAAGGGGGTCTGGGTGGTCCTTGTTTGTTACAGTTGGTCAACAGCAGAAGTTCACAGACAGAAAAGAAGCTCTTCAGCTGTGACATACTGTATATATCTCAGCTTATTTCAGTTTAAAGCTAGAAATGTAGCATGTGGATGTAACCAATATGAGCTGTATCCAGCTTTCTCGTTCCATCAGTGCAAGGATTTCCATTTGCACAATGGAACTTTTCCACCTCCTCCATCCGTGGCCCTCCAGAAACTGTTCTGGAGGTTCTGCCAATAGGAAAGAGTAAAGGATGTGTGCAAGGAGATGGAGGGGGGGGGAGAGTACCATTGCACAAACAGAAATCCTTGTACTGAAAGATGTTACTTGGATACCACCCTAAGTTTATAATACACATATTGTACGTTTGGATTAAGTGTTGTTTCAGGACTGTTCCATTATTATTATTTTACACATTTCACAATGGCTAAATAGGCTAAATAGGCTCCCAAGCAATGGGGATTGTTATGATCTCAAGCTAGGTGGTCACAGGGTTTGAGTATGTTTCTCTCAATTATGCCCCAAGAGTCATGAGCAGCTATTCCGGAGACTCAGAAACTACAGAACAAATTGGTGCTGTCATGGTGGCCAAAAATGACATCATAAATGTTGTGTAGAACAAAGTTGATGTATTTTTCTCCCCAGATCTGTGCAGCTCCACTGAGCACAGAAGCACATTCGTTTTTTAAAAAATCACAAAATATCTCTCATGCATGCAATTCAGAGATGTTTTTAAACCACATTTTATAATCACAATGTAAAAATAACAGGTGGTGCTTAAAGTTCTCCTTACCCAACAGGTAGCTAATACTGTCACTCTTGACAATTCAAATAACCTTGATAGAAAATGTCAGGAATCAGCCCTGCTTCTCTGACATATGAATGTCACAAGTCATTTATTAGCACAGGGGTAGCCAACATGGTGCCACCCTGATGTTACAGGACTACAGTTCCCATCATCCTTAGCAACTGGCCATGCTTTCTGGGGCTGATGGGATATGGAATCCATCAACATCTGGAAGGCACTACATTGCATTAGTACCTTCCACAATAGTGCCTGCACAACCAGAATTATAAATGTGACAGCAAACAGGAAAGCAGTTCTGTTTTTCACCATAGCAATCTGCTTTGGGGGATAGCATCTATATAAACTTTGTTATGAAAGCATCCTCTTTTTAGGAGCATAGTAAGCAGCAGAATTAAGATGACAGCAGCAATTATTGCTGAGTAACAAAAATCATCAATGAACTTCAAGAGCCATTCTAAAGAAAGAAAGAAGCCCATTTACCTAGTAACTAAAAGCATGCAAAGGTGGAGGACTGCTTTGGAACAGAGTGGCACAGCACTGGTGGCACTGTGTTGAGAAAGTATGGTACTGCACAGCCACCCCGTGTTCGTCAGACAATGCGGGGCACATAAAGGAAACCCTCCGAGAATGATTCCAATGCATCAGTAAGTTCATATGGGAGAAAACAACATGTAATGTGCTCTAGCATTTAAGTTGCCCAGATTCTCTGATGTGACAAACTGTATTCTGATATAACTCAGCAGCTCCTTTTAGAGTGCCTGCAATCTGGAAACTCTTTGGGGAGCTCTCAACAGTTAGACAACTTGCCTTTCTTCTCCAATAAACATTCTGAGGCTAAATCTTATTTAATGCAGTGGTACCTTGGTTTTAGAACAGCTTAGTTTATGAACAACTTGGAAATAGAACGCTGCAAACCCAGAAGTAGATGTTCCGGTTTGTGAACTTTGCCTTGGAAGCTGAACATGTTCCTCTTCCTGTTGAGTGTGTTCTGTTTGTAAATTGAGTCCCCAGCTGCTAATCAGAGACTTCCTGTTGAGTCTGTCAGCTGTTGAGTCCCGAGCACCCACACAACACAGAGGGGATATTTGGAGCTTTTGTTTTTGCTATTTTTTGGGGTTTTGTTTGTGTGGCTTTTTCGGTTTTTTGACTGTGACTTGTTCTTCTTTTAATGGGACTGACTTGTGACTGTGAGTTGTGACTTCGTTTTTGTGACTGTGGCTTGTGACTGTGTGGAACCCAGTTCAGCTACTGATTGATAGATTGTGTGACTGTAGAAATGGATACCCCCCCATCTAAATAATGACTATCATCACTGCACATAAACATTATTATTTTTTTAAAAATATCATCTACAATACTGTCTTCTTTATTTTATAGTACAGTACATTGATTATTGCTTTCATTTTATGGATCAATGGTCTTCTTAGTTAGTAAAATTCATGTTAAATTGCTGTTTTAGAGGTTGTTTTTAAAAGCCTGGAACAGATTAATTCATTTTGCATTACTTTCTATGGGAAAGCATGCCTTGGTTTTAGAACGCTTTGGTTTTGGAACAGACTTCTGAAACGGAATGGATTAAGTTTGGGAACCAAGGTACCACTATAATACCTGAACTAGTCAGATGTCTTGGTCCCTGAACCCAGTCCCATAAACTACCCTGAGGGAGATACAAGTGAGGTGGAATTAGGTTGCCTCACTCAAGAGGAAACATTTAGTACCCCCCCCCCCCACTGGCTCTCTCAAACTGAGAATGCAGCTCTCCTGCCTTCCTCAGACTTGGGGGACAAATTCCTTCCAAATTGTGAAAGAAAACACCTGGAAAAAAGGTCAACACAGATAGCTCCTCAAGAAGGTGGGTCCAACAGCAATATAAGCCTTGCCAGGCCTCTGTAAGGCCTGAGATGGCCTGAATGCTTTGCTGAGACAACATATTCTAAGGCTTAGCAAAGGGAATCACTGGGAGCTACCCAGGGTGCTGACCTGCCTTTGACATAACTGCCTTCAGCTTTTGCCCAGACTAGAATTGACCTGTTTCTTCCTTCCACTTCCTTTGTGACAGCAGAATGGAATATAAGAACTGGCTAGCTCTTTTTAAAAGTGCAGAATCGTGGGTATGGATGTGGCCTCTGAGCAAAATTCTGATTCGCCGCACCACTGATTTCAGAAGTGGAGCATATCTCACCTGCTGGACAAACTATACGAAATGCCAGCTTTTATTTATTTCAGATATCCATAAAAATGAGATTTCCACAGACTTGGTCGCTTAGGAACTAGCCAGCCAGGTAACTATTCTCCTTTCACACTCAATTTGTACCTTCCTCGCCCTCCCCACGAATAAATAAATAAATCCAGTTTCTTTCACCCCTCCGGCCTGGTTCTTTTATAGTACATTCCTTCCTCATCTTCGTTCCCAGTTGACTTTTCATGATAATAATGTAAATGAGTGTTTTATCTCTCAAATTTCCTTCAGCACCTCCTCTGGCCCTTCCCCCTCACATGAGGGGTGCCTCACCCCTCTGGGTTTGTCTAGCTCATGGATACATTTATTCAGCATGCAATGAGTTGCTGGCGCTGGCATTAGTCTAACCAAATGGCGACAGCATGGTTTAGGGGGCTGGGCAGGCAAGTGATGAAGCCCAGGGCAAGTCATGCCACTAAAGTGGCCCAAGACCTACTAGGTGTGGGTGGGGATCCTGGCTCACAGTTTGAGAAACCCTACCCTAAGGACTATTAGGAATTATGGAACTGCTCCCCCCACCCGTTCCACAATTAAAACTAAATACTGCCATATTCATTATCTCTGTACATTACCTCTATTCTTAGTTTTGCTTACAATTGGGCTCTGCAAATAAATGTGACCAAATTACAGCTGTCCTTTGCATGACATGACCTGCTAATCGAAGTCATCCCTTTACGGCTTTGTCAAAGTGGGCTATTGTCAACAGAAACTCATTTCGCCCATGGTGTGTTTGTGAGGCTCTAAGGTGCCACAAGGGCTCTCAGCTGTTTTTACTGCGATTATGTTACCCATGATTATACACTGTGGTTGGAATAAGGCTCTTGATGTCATTCTCATTTTGCCCCTCTGATGTAATGAAGAGCAAGAGTATTCATAATTTGCCATTATTTAAAGTGGATGATAACTGTAAAAAAAAACAAAACAAAAAACCAGCACACCAAAGCAACCCTCAGACACTATGTGCATTGCTGTTCTTAAGTTCACCTTAAGTTCACAAGCATTCAGTGATGGAAAATGATGTCATAAAAAGCAAACTTGCAGCTCCAAAACAGAGGATGAAGACAGATGCTGTGCCAGAGCTATGTTCATGTATGAACACACAATGTTTAAAATAAGAGCAAGCAAGAACAACCAGAAAGGTTTTTTAGAACTCTGGTCTTCATTACGTTCTGGAATGACATATAAAGGGCAATATTCAACCATATAATGTCTTTGCTCTGCTATAATATTGCAGTGTGTGTGCGCGCGCTTGTATAAGGTTTTTAAAAAACAAAAGTGGGGATAGAAGTATGCACAGAAGTCCTGCTCTAAGCATCCCTGGTGTAAAAGTAAAAAAAGGTAAAGGATCCCTGGACGGTTAAGTCCAGTCAAAGGTGACTAGAGGTTTGCTGCGCTCATCTCACTTTCAGGCCAAGGGAGCCGGCGTTTGTCCACAGACAGCTTTCCAGGTTATGTGACCAGCATGACTATACCGCTTCTGGCGCAACAGAACACCATGACAGAAATCAGAGCACATGGAAACACCCTTTACCTTCCTGCCACAGTGGGACCTATTTATCTCCTTGCACTGGTGTGCTTTTGAACTGCTAGGTTGGCAGGAGCTGGGACAGAGCAACGGGAGCTCAGCCTGTTGCCTGGATTCAAACCACTGACCTTCTGAATGGCAAGCCCAAGAAGCTCAGTGGTTTAGACCACAGCACCACCTGTGTCCACTATTCTATGCATAGGTCCCAACCTTCCTGTGTTGAGCAGAAAGGTGTCCTTGGTTGCATGGAAAGACCTTCTTGCATTCAAGTGAATGCAAATAAAATCTGCCTACAGACTCTCCCCATGGGCAGGAAAACCCCAAAGGGGCTCACCTACAGAAGAAAGAAACCACCTGAGATCATTTTCCCCAGGGCCACTTTAAACCCTGGGTGGTGATGGTGAGGTATCCCCTGAAGCATGAGTAGGCAAACTAAGGCCCGAGGGCCGGATCCTGCCCAATCGCCTTCTAACTCTGGCCCGCGGATAGTCCGGGAATCAGCGTGTTTTTTTACATGAGTAGGATGTGTGCTTTTATTTAAAATGCATCTCTGGGTTATTTGTGGGGCATAGGAATTCGTTCGTTTCCCCCCCCCCAAAAAAAAATATAGTCCGGCCCCCCACAAGATCTGAGGGACAGTGGACCGACCCCCTGCTGAAAAAGTTTGCTGACCTCTGCACCTGAAGCAATAGTTTTATAGATAATATAGTTTCTTCTTAGACTTGCTTGTCTCCCCTGTTTTTCTCTATGGTTTTCAGATTTCATAATTCCAAGTGTTCTTTATGTACTGCTTTCACATGGACCAACCCCTGATGGAATGACTACTTCTGTGAGTTGGTATCTTTATCATCAGTCCCTTGGGAATATCTACTGTTCTTTCTACCCATTCCCTCTGTAGGAAGTACCTGGAACCTGGATGGATTATGACAAACTGAAAAATCCTGCAATATATGTCTCCAAGCATCCGCAATAAATCATACCTTTTTGGGGTGGGGTGGGGGTGTTAATTTTAATCAGTCAGCATGTAAATATTAAATTACTTCTTCCGTAAGTGTTTTATTTCCCCCTTTTTAAAGAAGAAAAAATGGCTTGCTTTTCCCTTTTACCCAAGAATATTAGAAAGTCTCTAATATTGCCACAATTGTGTGTGTGGTTATTTGTTATTGTTGAGTGAAAGGGGGTGAGGTTGAAATATACCATTATTCTGCTTATCAATGGATATTGTTAATACTTGGTGGATGGTTCATACTTCTTCCTTCACATCACAGGGTTAAACTGCACATGTGTATTAAGAACCTATTTTAAAAGCATTTAGTTACAATAATTTAAAAGCATTTGTGCACACATGCCTACTATGAACATGATGGGTTTTTTAAAAAAAGAAAAAGAAAAAAAATTCTGAAGGCAGAATCAATTCCTACCCTCCCCTTACTCCATGCATGGATAATTCCAATTATACACTATACAGATTTTCAATGACCTTCTTTCCCCCATTACATTCTTGTGTACAGGCAGTACTATTTATTATATGACAGGTGTGGAGTTTTTAAATCATTCCCCCCCCAAAATCTCTACTAATTTCAAAAGACTCTCTCTCTCTCTCTCTCTCTCCCACACACACACACACACACACACACACACACACAGAACCAATATACATAAATTTGGAAATCAGTGCAAACAACACAATTATCTGAAAGAGTTAATTTGTAACACTGTGGGGACAGAATCAGTCATCTACGTCTGCAAACCAAGAGTCAGGAAAGAGTGCTGGGTGCCTTTAAAGTTTTTTTTGTTTTTGTTTTTAAAGAAAAACAGAATATCTGTAACTTCTTTACTTTGGGGAGAAATTGGATGGCATTTTCATGCCTGGGAACCTCTCCTGAAGGGATTCATCCTGCCAAATTTCAGAAGGAAGGCTGCAGTGATTTCCCCACAAACTAGGGTAGCCCTGTGTCCGGATTTTTCCAGACATTATTAGGATTTCAAAGGGGGAATTGACATCTGGTAGAATGTCCAAAAGTGGTGGTTTGTGCTGGATCTCAGGCAAGTCAATTGAAAACAAGTTTGGGGTTTGTTTGTGTGTGTTTTTTTCAAAAAGCTCAACAACGTTTGGGATGTCTTGTTTTTAATTTTTGAAACATCGCAAACGCTGCTTCTACAATTTCAGCGTAAGTAAAAAGGTTTCACTTAATCTCCCCTTGTTTTTCCCCAGTCAATTAGCCTGGAAATAGCTGACATCGGGGAGATGCTCCTAGGTAAGAAATTTACCAGAGAAATTAGTCTGGTTGTTTTCCTGCTAGGCAACTTTAAAGTAGATGTGGTTGGGGAGAGAAGGAAAAGAAGATTCACTGTCCGTTCCCAAAAACACCGGGATTGGAGAGTCTGAGTAAATCATTCCTTCTGATTACAAGTTTGACTAATCAGCTTTCCTCCTCCCTCTCTCCACCTGGGTTTTGCTCTACCTCACCCCCACAACCCCTCTTGCTGGCTTAGGGATGTTAGTTGTGCTTTTAGCAGAGTTGTCTCTAGTTGCTTTTAGCAGAGTTGTCTCAGAGTTGTCTTTTAGCAGAGTTGTCTGTAGTGTTTGTTACGGATGTTCAGGTTGCCAAGGCACCATGAAGTGCTTCAGGAAACCTGTTTCAGTTGTGAGTGACAGATTCCCAGTTCACTTTAAACAAGCCCTGAATCCTTCCCAAGGACCTTGCTTCAGAATCACCCGAACAGAAACAAAAGCCACATAGCCACTGGTTGGAAACAGTCATATACAGAGCAGCAGTTATGGCAGAGATGAAGAGGACAAATTCATCTGCTCATAGGTGCTTTGGCTTTTAAGGAAACCTTTCTTCTTTTACTACTCTATTTCTCATGGCACACTAGCAGTTGAAAACGGTTGCCTTGGGTATATAGCGGAGAAACAATGCGCCTAAATAAGTGAACTAACGGGAACCTGGCATTTAAAGCACAACCCAGGGACTGAAATCCATGGATAAAAGTACTGAGCAGTGGAATTCAGGTCCAATTATTTCAATATGTCTTAGGCAATCTTTCATACATTGACTTGGGAGTAAGCTCCATCAACCTCACTTGGTCTTACTTCCAGGTAAAGGTAAAGGTAAAGGTAAAGGGACCCCTGACCATTAGGTCCAGTCGTGACCGACTCTGGGGTTGCGGCGCTCATCTTGCTTTATTGGCCGAGGGAGCCAGCGTACAGCTTCCGGGTCATGTGGCCAGCATGACTAAGCCGCTTCTGGTGAACCAGAGCTGCGCACAGAAACACCGTTTACCTTCCCGCCGGAGTGGTACCTATTTATCTACTTGCATTTTGAGGTGCTTTCAAACTGCTAGGTTGGCAGGAGCAGGGACCGAGCAATGGGAGCTCACCCCATTGCAGGGATTCGAACCGCTGACCTTCTGATCGGCAAGTCCTAGGCTCTGTGGTTTAAGACACAGCACCACCTGTGTCCCTACTTCCAGGTAAACATGCTTGCAATTGCACTGCTGGGCATGTCACATTTCTGAATCGAATTCATTCAGCACCCTCTTCTGCACGTCAACTCAAAAGGGACTCGCATCTATGTTCCAAGGGGTTTACAGCCACAATTCCATCCTTGAAGCCCATTCCTTACTCTGCGATGGATTTTCAATGTGACTTTTTACAAATCAAGAACTATAAAGGGCATTCCTTTAAAGTTATTGGATTGATAATGATTCGGGACCCTCCCCCACCCAAAGAAAATCAATAGTATTAGGGACAAATTAGATGTGCTGCTAAGTACTTTGTTAGCAATGGTGTCTAGGACTTTTTATTTAATAATAGGTGGCAGGAAGGACAATTTTAATTGAGGCTGCAATATGTGGGGAGGGGAAGCGTAACTCTTTATCCCAAGCTGTGATCCTTAGAAAAATTGCCTCCTGTGTTGCTGTTACAGATAATTCCTCTATTTTCGTGATACGTATGTAGGCACCTCAGGACAGGAGGAAGTGATGTTTGGAGAGTAAAAATAATTTCCTGGCAGGGTGCCTGTTTTAAAGTCGGTCTTGGTGAAGACTTTATTATTATTTATTAAATTTCTTTATTGCCCTTCATCTGAGGATCAGAGGGCAGTTTACAATATAAAGCCTCCCTTGGCATAGGAAAGAAGAGGAGGCAGCCCCTGTTGATATTCTACATATGAGGCCACTGTTAAATAATATTTTTTATTATTTTAATGTAAACTGTTTAGGGATCTTTATTACTTTAACCATTAAATGAAAAATAAAAATAAAATGAGAGGTCACCACCTCTCTCCCCCTCCCTCTCTCTCTCTTTTCTAGTCATATTCTCAGATAGATTTCCATTTCCCTCTTAAATCTATGCTGGATTTCAAAACTAAGTTTTTATAAATGGGAAACTTTTTGGCCTATGTACAGACCAAAATGGTTTTCTGGCCATTAAACTTTTTCCCCTCACTGTGTATAAATGAGAAAGCTGAGAGTGATAATGGGGGTAGGGCCTGGGGTTGGTTTTTGAAGCTGCATTAAAAAGGACATTAAGATGGGCCTTTTAAGTAGATGGGTTGCTGTAATAAGTGAAGTGGCAGTGCTTGAAAGAACCATGGTGGAATGTGTGTGTGTGTGTGTGTGTGTTTAAATTGAGATGTCTTGATTAATTTGGGGGCCATTTCTCCCTCTCCTTTTGGAAGGCAGGGTATCGTGATTGTTGTCGGCATTTATAGCTTTATTAGCAGAGAATGAGATATCAGCTCTCATCTTCTTAATGGAGACATTTCGACACACTGTGGGATGTTTTTATTCCTTGCTGTTCGGTATATGAAAACGTTTTGTCACTTTTCGCACCATCCTTTTTCAGGAAGTGCCATATCAGGCTTCTTGACTTAATTGCTGTCTATCCATCTTCATTTCACTGATGTCCATTCTGGGTCATTTGCTCATCATATCAGGGATGAATCCAGAGCACCCCCACCCCATTTGCATTTCTGAAAAAGCAAATAATGGAATTTGCTACGCTATATACTTGCACTAGTGATGGACTCGTATGGTTCCTTTGTCTTTTTCATTGGGATAAGGGACACTACCATGGCTTGCGTGGCAATGCTGACCTCTGACTCTGGCCCTGAGCCTCACACAGATGGGGTCCTTGATTGTGTCACTGTGGATAAAAGGATAATTGCCCCCATGATTGAGGGAGTCAGCACTATGCAACCTGCTGATGTGTCACACATGTGCACGAGTGGCATGAGCACATTGTGTGGCATGCACACACATTGAGGGGGATATTGAAGGGGGCCTGGTCCCCTCCTTGAAAATTTGGGGGAGGCTTCTTGGCCCCCACTAGATGGTGCCCCTGATAGTCCTTGCCATGCCCATCGCCCTTCAGCATCTTGGAAGGACCTGAGAAAAGTCTATCTGGATGATTATTTATTTATTTATTTATTTATTTATTTATTTATTTATTTATACCCCGCCAATCTAGCTGGGTTTCTCCAGCCACTCTGGGAGGCTTCCAACAGAATATTAAAATACGATAATCTATTAAACATTAAAAGCTTCCCTAAACAGGGCTGCCTTCAGATGTCTTCTAAAAGTCTAGTAGTTGTTTTTCTCTTTGACATCTGGTGGGAGGGCGTTCCACAGGGCAGGTGCCACTACCAAGAAGGCCCTCTGCCTGGTTCCCTGTAACTTGGTTTCTCGCAGTGAGGGAACTGTTAGAAGGCCCTTGGCGCTGGACCTCAGTGCCCGGGTAGAACGATGGGGGTGGAGACGCTCCTTCAGGTATACAGGATCGAGACCTCTTAGGGCTTTAAAGGTCAACACCAACAGCCCAATAGTCCAGAATCCTGTTCTCATTGTGGTCAAACAGATGTCCATGCAAGCAGGGCATGGGCGCAGCAATGCCATTTGTAACTCACAGTAATTGGTGTTCAGAGGCATGCTGCCTCCAAGAGTAAAAACAGAACACAGCCATCATGCCTAGTAGTCATTGATAGGCTTACAGTCCATGGAATTTCCCAATTCTCTTTTAAAGCCATCAGTAACTACATCTTGTGGAAATGAATTCTGTAACCATCCATTGCATGAAGAAGGAATTTCTTTTGCCTGTCCTGAATCTTCCAATGTTCAGCTTCGTTGGATGGCCCTGGGTTCTAGTGTTCTGAAAGAGGGAGAAAAATGTCTCCCTGTCCATTTCTTCCATTCCATGTAGCTAGTTTAAGGTCTGGGTGTGTATCTACACCTGCCTGATAATGTTGTGAGTGGGCATATACCGTCACTGCCATCATCACTTCCTCCATCATTCACCTAGACCATGTACAAAGAGGGAAAGGCATGAATAACCTAAGCAAGGGAAGGAATTTCAAATGCATATCAAGTAACCAAGCCCACTCTTGTGGATGGCCAGTTCTAGAATAAATATCGATTGAAAGCAGCATGTTGAGGGAAAGCAATAATAATAATAATAATAATAATAATAATAATAATAATAATAATAATAAAATTATTTATATCCCACCCTCCCTGGCCAAAGCCAGGCTCAGAGCGGCTAACATCATACAAATAAGACAATGCATAAAAACAAGTGATCAATAAATTAAGATACATCCCACAATTAATTCAAACAAATTAAAATTAAAATGGGACAAGTGGCAATCTTCAAGTTAAAATTGAAGGCAGTTACCAACTGTTTCCACTGATATTATAAGCACCTGTGAGCGGGCTCGGAACCTCCTTCATGTTTGTTCTTATACAAGGAGAAAATGAGTCAGACTGAACCCTGACCAAAGGCCTGGCGGAACAGCTCCATCTTGCAGGCCTTGCGGAAAGATGTCAAGTCCCGGAGGGTCCTAGAATCTTGTGAGAGAGTGTTCCACCAGTCCGGGGCCATGGCCAAAAAGGCCCTGGCTCTGGTCGAGGCCAGTCTGATCTCCCTGGGGCCCAGAATCTTTAGGATGTTGTTATTTGCAGACCTTAAGGTCCTCCATGGGGCATACCCATAGGTACGAGGGTCCTAGGCCATATAGGGCTTTAAAGGTTAAAACTGGGAAAAGCTACATGCAAATGAGTTAACAATTAGTGTTTACCCAGCCTCAACAGCTTTGTTCTACCTCCACTGTCAGAGGCGTTGTGTCTCAGAATATCAGTGAATCACAGGCAGGCAGAGTGCTATTGCCTTCATGCTCAGCTTGCAGGTTTCCCACATGTTGGCCACTGTGAGTACAGGATGCTGGTCTTAAATGGACCATTGGCCTGATCAAAGCATTGTGTGCTCAATGGGAGTTGACGCTGTAGGATTTATGTGGAAGGAAGCCTCATTATCCTCAGATGAACCTATTGGAGGGTGTTTCAGAGGGTCAGTGGCACTGCAAAAGTGGTCCAGTTATCCATCGACACTTGATGGCAATCTGCCAGCTGTGGAATTACCAACAAGGCCATCTACCTGTAGTTACAGAGAGAGATCAATAGCATAGCTGTCAACCTTCCCTTATTTTGCGTGAAATTCCCTTATTCCAGCACCATTTCCAGCTGCTATCCCGGATTGTTAAATATCCCGTAGACTGTCCCCAGGGCAGGTGAGGCTGCTGATCCCTTATTTTCGAGGCTGCTGATCCCTTATTTTCAAATCTGAAAGGTGACAGCTATGATCAACAGAGATATGTAGGGAGAAAATGTTAACAGTGGGGCAGAAATACCATGAAACGCAATAAATTCAATCTGTGGCAAATAAATTTCACAGATGTGCACAAAATGCATGGAAACTTATACCACAATAATGAATCATAAGAAAGGGAAATTAGTGTGTGCCCATAAGAAGAAGAAAAACCATCCAAAATCCAGTTATAACCAAGTGAAAGATCACCATCACTTCACCTTGACCTTGGGTTCACTGTAGTCCTTCATAGTGGTTTGGTGGGCTAACATTTGGCCACACCATATTTCACCTACCCGTGATAGATCTGGTGGAGCCTTTGAGGAAGATCCTTTGTGAGTTAGCCAACTCAGCACAACCAACCCAATTCTTAAAAAAAATAAAATAGGACAGTTGTTTTTAAACTACTCTTTCCCAAAAAGTGGACTTCAAGCAGGCTCCCAGAAGAGCTCTCCCCCTTTGCATCAGAAGCATGGTGGAGAGGCCTCATACCATTGGTCCACCTAGTAAGTGTACTGTCTACATTCACTGATGGAACCTCTCCATGACTTCAAATGTGGTCCTCTCCCAGCCCTACCTGGAGTGGCTGAGGATTAGTCCTTGAACCAGGGGTGCTACACCACTGAGCTATCGTCCTTCACCCCATATGTATGGACAAAGTCTTGCCTGCCTGTTAACGTGAGGGCATCTCCCATTCTTCACAGGCCATGGGACCAAAGCCAAACTGGAGTTCGGACTACCTGTGGCAGGGGTGCCAACTTCAATAAAATATTTTTGGGGGGGTTACAGGTAAGCTCCATCCTAAATAATCGATCACATCATGTGGTGTGTGGCAATGCCTATCAACTGGGGGGGAGGGTGCGACCTGCTCATATATTTTATGGGAGTGGGGTGAAGACCTCTTGGCCCCTAGGAGTTGGTTTCTATGACCCGTTGGGTCCCTCTTTTTCTTGGAGGGCCTGGCTAATCTTGTGGGGATAGGAACCAAAGCTTCCCTCCTGGCCTCATCTGGGTTTCCCCAAAGACACAGAGAGAGAGAGATGATGAGGAGGAGGAGTTGTGCGTTTTTCCTGCCCCCAGCTCAGTCTCTGCTTAGAAATCAGGATAAGAGGCAAGACCTTTTGAAAGTCCCCAGGAACAGCGGAGAGGCTGGATCGCAACCAGCCAGCGCAGCTCGCTCGCCCCTGCCTGCCTCCCCCCCCTCTCTCTCTCTCCTGAAAGGGAAGAGTAAAACCCACTCGCTCTCTCTCTCTGATCCGCGGCTGCCTCGGCTGGCTTGGCAATGCCTGGGTGGCTCTTCGCACGACCCGCCGCCTGAGTCCAGGGGGAGCGCCGGGAGCGCAGCGCCTGCCGCCGCCCCCTCTCCGCCTCTCCATCCCGTCTCGCGGACCTGAGCGCCGCCGCTTCCCTGGAGGCTCCTGCCGGCTGACTTCTTCTCTTCTTCCTCCTCCTCCTCCTCCTTCCTGGGTCTTCCCACGGCGGCGACTCTCTCTCTCTCTTCCCCCCTCCGCTTGCGCTTTCTTCTCTCCATCGGTCGGTGATGTGTCTATTTACATCAGCCCCGAACTTCTCCCAGGAACAGCTCGGTAAGTCTAGAGAGACCGGAGAGGTAGAGTTGGCGAGCCGTGGAACAGGGGAGTGGGTGGGTACAGATGGTGAAACCCAGAAGCGGGGTCCTGACTAGAGAAAGGCGAGGGGGTAGAGAGGGATGGAAAGGAGGGCAGTCCCAGCATGAAGAGCGGGGCATCACTTCTCCAGTAAATCTGAGCGCAGCTTCCCTGCAGAGGAAGGAAAGCAGGAGAGGAGCCGGGCAGGTATTGGGCTTCATTCGAGCCAATCTCAGCCCTTTCGTCACTGTGCAGTGCCAAGAATGGAGAAGGGTACCTCTGAGCATGTGTTGAGTGCCCCATATATTTCCCCCTCTTTCTCCCTGGGCTGCATCTTTGCAGTCACAATCAACCCTCACGCCCTCTGGGATTTGAGAGCAGAAAAGGGGTCTCTTCGTAGCACACTGGAGCCTCTGCGTTTCTCTCTTTTGGGGGTGGGGTGCAGAGAAAAGGCATTGCTTCCGCCAACTTATGTAGCTTCTCAAAGCACCCCATGTTTTCCTCCGGCTGTTTAGTACCGACCTGATTCTGATTAAGTTCAGCATGCATGTTGCCTCAGAGGTAGACTCACAGCATCTAGCTTACCTTCCAAACTTGGTTTCCGTGTATTTTTAATAGCGTGCTTTTCATCCCGAGCCTTAAGAGCAAGCAGAGTACTAAATTTAAGGCTTTCATTTCATTGATACCTTCTTTTTTTTACATTTTCCCAACAGCATCAGTAAATTAACTGCAATGTACACGTTTTAAACTTCATTGTGTTTCAGAGCCAGTTAAGATAAGCTCTAAAACGCTCTATGCGGGGAGAGAACAGCACTGTTTGCTTTGTACATTGTTATATTTCTGTAAGCATGAAACTTTGGCTGTTCAGACTCTATTGTCCTACGGCTGCAAGTTGTTGGGAGAGTTTTGGAAGAGTGTGATTGCTCTGTTTGTCCCAGAGAGTAGGATGAGCTCTCTCACCTTGCTGTGTGCAGTTGCTCATAGGAGTAAAAGTACATATTCACTTCTCTTCCGAAGCAGGTTTGTGTGGGTTCAAACTCAAGTTTGGTTAAAATGCAGCAAAAGGTTAGATTTACACGTACAATTCCAGTGGCTATTTTATGTACAAAGTGGAACTTCTCATATGTCATGCTGATATTTACTGCAGAACGCCAAGCTGATAGATTCTTGGTTAACCTAGAATCAACAGGCACTGTCCTGTAAGTGTGACATAAGAATCTGAACCAGCGGCAGATCCTGGAATTATTTATAATCATGAAGTTACTCTTCATCAATTAAAAATGAAACTTTGTTTTTCATACTTTTATTGTTTAACCGTTGCCAATTTTTAAAAGCAGTCATGTACTACTTAGAAAATAAGCATTACTAATTTTTTAAAAATTGCTTCATTAACTCAGTACTAAATCTTTTTATAACAGCAACAACATATGGGCTGTTTAACATAACTTTTTCAAATCTCCCCCCACCCACAAACATTTCACTGCTTGTTGCATCACTTATTTGAATCCTATTCTTTGAAGCATTTAAAAGAATTGCAATTGCAACCTTTACTGTGGCTTTTAAGGAAATATGAAACGTGCTCAGTCACACAGCTATTTACAAAGAGAACAATAGATTGTTGTGTTTCTTGAAATATCTGATCACCAGAGTTTACTAGTGTGTGTTTAGAATACTTTATCCATCTCCCTTACCCTTGATGTTTAAATTTGCCCTGGCAGAACCCCACAAGCCAATGTTTTAATTTCCCCACCAAGAAACTTCTCGCTCTCTTTCTTATTTTTGCAGTTTATTGCCTTGCCATTTATATTGCTCTTGTTGGGTATCCTATCTGAATGCATGGATGATGTTACTGAAACAGTAGTAATTAGCCCCCAGAAGTCTTGACATCTTTTTACCCAGTCTTGTTAGTGGTTCACTCTGCAGATAAGCATTCAGGAGAATGCTGAAATGAATAAAATCTGAAATCCAGGAACAGGGAAGTGTTTCAGTGAATGCATTATCTGTTTTTATCAGTAACAAATTCAAATATGTCCTCTAGCAAACTCTATGGGAACTGGAGGTGTATGCAATTATCTTTGCTTCTTTGAAAAGTTGCCACATAACTTTCTATCAAGGGATGGTGTTTTATTTCAGAAAGTCGCTGGCCTGTTTTACTAAATCTTCATTCCCCCTCCCCCCCCATTTATGAGTAACACCAGGAAACCAAACCAAAAATGCCTCTTATTTTCAGATACCAATGTATTTGCTGAATGAGAACACTCCAAACTAATTGTGTCTCCTAAGGTGTCACAGTTCACAGGTCTTCTCTCAGAAGTTGTTACATTCAGTCAATGTTTGCACCTTAGATGCAGGAAGACTTGCTTCCATGCATTTAAATTGAAAGGTGAGAACCACCTTACATTCCTGTTTGACAAGTCAATTGATGACCAAGGACTGCAATCTGAATCTGTCACCATTTCAACTCTCCCAGTAGGCATACCGTTTCTCAAGGGAAGGAGTTTTTTCCAACTTTTTTTTGTAACAATTCATGCCATGACCTTAATTGTCTTAGAAAGTTTCCGTTTTGGTTAGATACCATTGTATGCCAATTTCATGTCAATTTCACCTTGAGACACCACTTTCCTGCAAAAACGTTTTCTCTGAAATGAAACCCACACACCTATCTGCTATGTATGTCTTCAATATATGTCAATATGTGGCCAGAATAAATGCATATTCATAAACTCTGAAATGTATGAATGCATATCCCAGGTACACTTTTGTATACACAAGCTACTCAAACAAATGGGATTTTCCCAGAAACATATTGCACTGTTTATGCTACCTTTAAATGTTTGACCTAAGCTTGAAACTTGAAATAAGTTTTATGTATGCAAAAACATTGTACATGGATTTCCGCTTATTTGGGTAATAAACACAAGGCTGCAATTGCTTCCCACTTGCAGCCAGACATGATTCTTGGCATCTTATAATGGAGAGTGTCCTGCTGGCAGCGATGACTAAACAACAATAGGGAGCAGAGAAGGACATACAGTGGTACCTTGGTTCTCAAACTTAATCCGTTTCGGAAGTCTGTTCCAAAACCAAAGCGTTCCAAAACCAAGGCGCTCTTTCCCTTAGATAGTAGTGCGAAATGGATTCATCCATTCCAGACTTTTAAAAACAACCCCTAAAACAGCCATTTAACATGAATTTTACTATCTAATGAGACCACTGAGCCATAAAATGAAAGCAATAAACAATGTACTGCAGTCACACAATCAATCAATCAGTAGCTGAACTGGGTTCCACATAGTCAGAAAAACAAAACAAAAAGAGCCGCAAAAACAAAAACGCAAGATAAATAGCAAAAACAGACAGACCTCAGCATAACACTCAAAACAGAAGTGTGGCACTCAAAATGGAAGGGTAGCACTCAAATTTGAAGCATAACACTAAAAATGTAGCACATTCAGCTTCCGAAAAGAATTCACAAACCAGAACACTTACTTCCGGGTTTGCAGTGTTTGGGTTCCAAGTTGTTTGAATATCAAGGCGTTTGAAAACCAAGGGACCACTTTACTTTCTTCTGGATGGTTCCACATGCCTTGATTGAGTTTGTTGGCATCCATCTGCCTCAAGAGACAATGGAGTACACCTCCGTGAGTGAAATCAAATTGCTGTGTTAGCAGCACCCAAGTGACCTTCTAAGGGAGCAAGCTATCATATATGGAGGCCCTGGGCTGCCCAGACAACAAGGCCCCACGGATGTGTCCCAAAGGAAAGTAGAGCAATACGTTTGGCACCATCTTAGCTGCAGAAGTTGCCAGAAGGAGGCATACAAGGTGCCATCCAACCATCTTAAGGACTCCATCCCGGATTTGTATAGGGTTAACTTCTTAGCCTCCCCCCCCAAAAAAAAGATATCCCACAAGGCACCAGGACTGAGTAAGGAACTAGGAAGCAGGAGCCAACTTCAGCCTCAACTGTAAATGCAGTGTTTGGAATTATCCATTGCTAAGGAAATGCATTTCTAAACGAATTAACCAAAAGGAATAAACCCCAGCAAGTCCATATCACCCGGTCTGGCATATTTCAAAGAAGAACATGTAGGCCGCTCCAAGAAATCAGATTGAAGCAGGTGGACTGAAAATGAAAACTGAAGCTCAGATTGTTAATTTCCATTGCTGCCAAACATAATAATTGCAGCTGCCTGTTTTGTCTACACTTTTGAGGGCAACTGGGGGAGGATCATTGAAGCCCTAGGAGAAATAGAACAGAACTCTAATACCTAAGCTCCTGTCTGCTTTAATTATGCCCAGGTCTTGGTGGTATAAATGAATGATCACACAAATAGACCTTTGCTAGGTGGCCTATAGTGTTCGCTTGTTTTCTTAAAAAGCTGTAGGTAAGAACAAATCAGTGGGATGCCTTTAAATAATGGAAACACTCCAGCAGTAGTATAATAAAGACTATCTCCCTTGGGGAAGTTATGCTGTCTTCACAAAGCACATTTGCATGTCAAAGCGGGTGATTCTTGGTGTGCTAATAAATTGCAATTTAGGAACATTAAAGCACTCACCAAACTAAGAAGCTGAGGCATTTTCTAATTTTGACTTCATGCACTTACAAAGTTTAAGGACTACAAGGACTACAAAGTTTAAGATCGAACTTTGTGCTTGACTGGTGTATGATAAGGACAGGTTCGGCCGTCTTGCAACGCAATCCTCTACATGTGTGCTCAGATTTACGAGTTCTTGAGTTCAGTGGGGCTTACTCCCAGGTGAGTATGCATACACAAGAACCATTTTAAGCCTTAAAAATTCATGCCTTAACTGGGAGATCAGTTGCCTAAAGTTTCAGCTACTTTGTCAGTGAAGAGATTTTAAAAGTGAACATCTGATCTGTTGGGTTGAGATTCAAGGGCACACTTGATTACCTTTTGAAGCAATTTTATGGTTATGGCTTATCATAATTGAGAAATAAGAAAATGTAAAAGGTGTTGCATCCTTCTAACCACATGGGCTACCTTTTAAAAACTGAATTGTCAGTGATCTTGTAAGTGATCCCCACATCTGCCTTGATGGCAAACTTATCTGAGGTTATGTGATTACATAATTTACCCATCACACTTTGAATTTATGTCAGCTTCCTCCAATCTGGTGCCTTCCAGACATATTGGACCACAATCACCATCAGCTCCAGCTAGCGGCCAGCAATGATTGGATCTGCAACCCAAAACTAAGAGGGCACCAGCATAGAGAAGGCTGATTTATGCAGTTGTTTGGGGTGTGCAAAGTGCTTCACATACATTCAGTAATTCATGACAGCAACTGCTGTAAAGCAGGTTGCTATGATTATCCGAGAGCCAGTGTGGTGTAGTGGTTAAGAGTGGTGGACTCGTAATCTGGTGAACTGGGTTCGATTCCCCGCCCCTCCACATGCAGCTGCTGGGTGACCTTGGGCCAGTCACACTTCTCTGAAGTCTCTCAGCCCCACTCACCTCACAGAGTGTTTGTTGTGGGGGAGGAAGGGAAAGGAGATTGTTAGCCGCTTTGAGACTCCTTCGGGTAGTGATAAAGCGGGATATCAAATCCAAACTCCTCCTCTTCTTCTTCTTCTTCTTCTTCTTCTTCTTCTTCTTCTTCTTCTTCTTCTTCTTCTTCTTCTTCTTCTTCCATACATTGCAAATTAGGGTGGCCCAACTTTGACTCAGATACTGTATGTTCCAATTCAACTTCTTAGAGATTATGTGGTCACTAGAATCTGGGTATTTAGAATCCCATCACATTCCTGCTTTCTATCACCAGTTAAAGTGTGTGTATGTGTGTCTAATAAAGTCACTCTGTAAGCTCATGGATTTCCACCTGTGCAATGGGACTTGACTTCTTCTCCCCACATGCCTCTGGTGCCCTCTCCCCTGTCCAACTCTCTGGAGCAGATTTGAGGGGGTGCAGGGGATACATGCAGAGAGGAGAAGGAGTCGCATTGTGCTGATGGGATGACTTCATTGGATTCACCTCTTCTGATTCATCCAAGTTCCTTAGCTAAACAGCGGCTGCACTAAATGAACACTGTTTATGAG
Source organism: Podarcis melisellensis (assembly GCF_964234715.1). Lineage (NCBI taxonomy): Eukaryota > Metazoa > Chordata > Lepidosauria > Squamata > Lacertidae > Podarcis > Podarcis melisellensis. The sequence continues at coordinate 22,430,129 of NC_138537.1, read as the reverse complement.
AATTCTGTAGACTTAACTAAGTTATACACTTCCCTGGGGGGGTCACAAGACAGTACTTCAGACTGTGAAATTTTAGATGCATGGTGCTCAATGCTCATGTGCGTAAAGATACATTTACCATGCTTAACGAGGTCGTTTTGGTCCTGGAATAATTGAGGCTGAATTCATGTGACTAGATCACACTGGACAAAATTGGGCCTAAGTTAAAAAATTCTCATGCCCAGTAGAAGACAGTCTGGCGGGGTGTGTGTGCTCATCTCAGCAAGGCAGGACTCTGACACAGTGGCAGAATTATCATTTACTGGGATGGGGCAGGGCATGGGAGTGATGAGATTGGGTCTGTGCAGGCACACTGGAGGGAGAATCTGATTGGCTCTGCCAGGGCAGCCTCCACTCACACTCACCCCTGCCCTATCCCATCGCCACACCATCTCAGTGAGCAGCAGAGATGCTGATGTTGGGAGGTGAGTGATGCATTGCTGCTCAACTGCACTCCCCCCTCCTTCTTTCACAGAATGGGAGCCGGTGCACATAGACCTCTGAAAGCCGCTGTCGCTCATTGGGACCCCTCAGAGCGCCGGCAATTATTATATTTTCGACATGTGAGCTTTCGTGATCCATTCAGGTGGCTGGAATATTTCACACACAATGAAAAGGCTCATAAAAATCACCGTATGGTTAGACAGAAATGCCAGCTTTTAAATGCTGCCATGCAACATTAAAGCAGCAGTCAGGGCATGGACAAGTTATGAAGAGAGGAAAAGCTGGAGGTGCTGTAGCATTGGGTGGGCTGGACTGGTGCATGAAATGATGTTTTTTCAGAAACGTTAGGTACGTTAGGATAATGGCAGGGGCAGCAATGAGATGAGCAGAAAATGATATGAGAGTCCTTATGTTTTCCCTCACATGGCAAAAAAAAAAAAGCAGTTTGGGAGTGGAGGAGGATTGATTTTGAATGCCTCTGGCAACAACCCAACCAACAAAAACTTGCCCGACATTAATCTCCCTCTTCTCTCCCCGCTCTCCTCAGTTATCAGTGGGCCCTTCACTCAAGACTGCAGCCTCTGCAGCTTATTTTGGATAAGTACAAAACCCAAAGGGGGGAAACATACCCAGCTGAGCACCATGAGAAGTTCAGAGATCTTTTCTGTTTCTTCCAAGCAATCATAGTCCCACTTACCCCACTGAATTCAACAGGATTTACCTTGGGGTAGTGCTGGACTGTGCAGTTCTTGCTGTATTCAGCTGTTGCTGATTTTGAAGTGATGTTTTTGATACCGGTTTTATTGCTTTTAATTTTCTTCTCCCTTATTTTTCGCACATTCATCATTTTCACTGTGCTTGTGTGTGTGTGTGTAGTGTTGTACGCCACCCCAATCTCCAAGTGCTACGAGATTTCAGGGGTTCAAGGCGCTTACCCCAAGTTCATGTTTCCTTTGGGAATGAGGGCACAGCGAAGACTGTGGTGTCTTTATGATATATTTTTTATTTACACATATAGACAACCTGAGCATGGAGGGGTTCACAGCGTTATCACCCCAAGAGGGGCTTGTTTCACCCATAGCCACAGCTTTGGAGTCAAACAGAAATCAAACAATGTTCTCTCTCCAATTTGCTGCATATCTTCTGGCGCACCTCACTACAACTCTCAATTTTTGCCTTTGCCTTTTTCTAACTACAGTGGTACCTCTGGTTAAGAACTTAATTTGTTCTGGAGGTCCATTTTTAACCTGAAACTGTTCCTAACCTGAGGTACCACTTTAGCTAATGGGGCCTCCTGCTGCCGTGCTGCCGCCATGCGATTTCTGTTCTCATCCTGAAGTAAAGTTCTTAACCTGAGGTACTACAAGGAGGTACTGACACGGAGCAATGGATCCAAACTACAAGAAAGAAGATTCCACCTAAACATTAGGAAGAACTTCCTGACAGTAAGAGCTGTTCGACAGTGGAATTTGCTGCCAAGGAGTCTGGTGGAGTCTCCTTCTTTGGAGGTCTTTAAGCAGAGGCTTGACAACCATATGTCAGGAGTGCTCTGATGGTGTTTCCTGCTTGGCAGGGGGTTGGACTCGATGGCCCTTGTGGTCTCTTCCAACTCTATGATTCTATGATTCTATGACTACTTCCGGGTTAGCGGAGTCTGTAACCTGAAGCTTTGTAACCCAAGGTAACACTGTATCAGGCTACCCTCCCATTTGCCATTTCCCACAGATTCACTTCCTTTGTTCCCTTAATGGCTCATCACCCAGGTGATCACCTCAACAGGAAGCTTTGTTGTTGTTTAGCCGTTTAGTTGTGTCTGACTCTTCGTGACCCCATGAACCAGAGCACACCAGGCACTCCTGTCTTCCACTGCCTCCTGCTGCTTAGTAGCAACAGGAAGCTTATATTGTAACACTTGCTAGATCTGGGGGGTTAGGAGGTTCTCTGTGTACAGCCTATTTCCCCCCACCCTAAACTCATATATAATATAGATGCATTTATTGCTTTGTCCATTCAAAAGTTTACAATGCAACTGACCTCAACAGTAACAAGGAACACTGGAGTGTTGGCTGTTCTACATATTCAGATGAATCTGCTGTGAGGCCTGCCTAGTCATTCTTCCTCATGAGTGCACATCGCCCTAGTGAAGCCTGTGTTTTTGTGATGGCATCAGTGGAGGCATTGCTTTAGCAACGTGTCGAATGAAGGGTGTCCATATGACAGCAGATTTGGGGGTTCTCTGCTGCATACCCTCCAACATTCCTGAAATGAATTCACTCATCAACTGACCCCCCCCCCATTTTTGCACACTGTCAGGCGTCAGGAAATCTGATACCCCCAGGGCAGGTGGCCAGGAACAGACAGACAAAGAAGCTCTGACCAATATACAGTATTTTATTCAATATTCACGGAGAGAGGCTGAGAAATGCTGCCTCTTGGAGTAATGGTGTTGCTCTGAGTAAATCACCAACACCATCCACCTTACAGTGGCCGCTCAGGGCCATTTGCCTACAAGCCCTTTGCTCTCCTACTTTCAATGCCCGCCAGATTCTGGGAGAAGAGGGGACTGGAATGCTTTCTAGTGATAACAGCTGCTCAGGCTCTGCTCCCCTCACTTCCTTTCCAATTATTTCCCAACTCTGCTCTTTGTCTGCCTCTGAGCCATGACCTTCCTCAAACCACTTCTGTAAATCTATACTGCTTTCCTCTTCTCTGGAAGGTTCAGGAGGGGGAGGTGGTCTCCACCATTTACCACTTCACCAGTGGGACACAGCACACCCACCCTCCACCGTCCTGAGAAAACCCCTCAGTCCCAATCTTATCTTATTCTTTGATAGAGTTACAAAAAGTAAAACACACACCAATAAATAAATGTGCTGGGCCCGGGGGTAACCTGTGAAATGCAGCCCAGGACCGGTCCAGAATCCGAAGGTTCTGCTAGGAGTCAGTCTGACAGGGCCAAGGCAGGACACGAGGCAGAAAACCAGGCAAGGACAGGTACAGGATCTCAGGCAGGATCTAGCATACAGCAATGTCACTCCCGCAACCTGGGGCAGGGTCTGACAGCCTTTTATCTTTGACGGGGTAAGAACCGGTCCTGATCCCTGGTGACTCACCTCCCTGTTTCACCCAAAGGTGAGCACTCCTCCTGCGAGTACTCAGGTCTCTCCTTCTCTCAGACCTTAGTCTCTGCAGTTTGAGAGATGTCAATGGGTTACTAGACCCAGAGGCCGCCTCAGCCTCCCCTGAACAAACCGGTAGTGGAGCAGCTGTAAGTGATGGCCCAGCTGAAGGCAACGAGGTAATCCCCGCATCTGGAGCCAGGGCATGTTCAGGCCCCTGACTCGGCCCAGCTGGTGTTGCAGGGGAACCTGTGCAGACTGGGACTCTTCAGGATCAGGCCCCAGACTTGGTTCAGATGATGCCTGAGGCAAAGGATCCAGTGCAGACTGAGTCTCCTCTGGTTCTGAGTCTGTGCCCGAGTCCCAGGCCATCACAAAATGTTGGAAATGGGCAAGATTAGACATGGACGCACAAAGCAAAAAATCAAGTCTCCTTATGCTCTCCTCTGCTCCCGTTTTCTTCCCTGGCCAGGGTGGCTCAGCACTTTCCCTGCCCCTCAGAGCCAGTGTGCCGCACGGAGCTGAGTCGCAGTAGCTGCAGCCTCTCCTCCTCCTTGCCCACTCTCCAGAAGCCACTGTGAGATGCCCAAAGGGAGGAGGCCAGCAGCAGCAACCATGGAGAGACAACGGGATGCTTCCTTGCTATTGCTGCTACTCAGGGCAAACACTAGTTCGGCCTCCTCCCAGCAACACCAGCAGGGGAAATGGGGACACTCTAGGATTAAATCAGAAGCCGGGATGGTTTCATAATTCCAGGACTGTCCCTGGAATATCAGGACACTTGGAGGGTATGCTGCTGGCCCTGCAGTGTTGGACGTTCGCTCCCACTCACCGATACAATGCCATTTGCCAGACTTGAGTTCAGAGGGAAGAAGATGTTCCCTCCCTCAGCTACTTTAGGAGTTATAAATTCTTCAGTCATTAATTGTTGAAATGACTTGAGAAATGCCAGAGAGGCAAAATGGAACACTTTTGATCATTGGCAAAGGAACAAAGATTGAAAGGTTAGGTTAATTTTTACTCAATGAGTAAGGGCTGCATTTCGCTTGCCTGTGAACTCTTGTGGCAGAGGAGTGCAATTAAAGTAGATATGTTAGCAATAAAACCAAGTGTTCCTTTGTTTTCATTCCCTTTTTTAGCTGTTCTTCATGTGTGTAAGGACGACATTGTTCTGTGGATTGTAAGTGGCAAAATGTCAATTGGACTGTCATTTTTTTTGCCGTTGTGACTAACAGATGTATTTTAACTTTTCTAAAAAAACACCAATACTTCCTCTTCCCTACTGGAACAAAAAAAGGGTCTTAGGTAAAAGGAACTTGGAAGTTTCCATGCTTTAAGCATTTCAGTCACTGCTCTTTGTTCTCTTTCTTTGTCCCAGACTCTAGGTTATGGGCAAGTCAGAAAGTCAGATGGATATAACTGAAATGAACCTTGCAAAAGAAAAGAAAAAACTGCGATGGAGTGCTCTGGAAATCGGGCTTGCCGTTGTCGTTGCTCTCCTTGCTATCGTAGCTATCACCATGATCATTCTGTATGCAACCTATGACGGTGAGTAGAAGTGAATCAAGCTACTACTTTCGTGGTAAAAGTTCTTTTAAGAACCTGAAGTTTGGGGGGGGGCAAAAACCACAAACACAAAATTTCATTGCCTTGAAAAGGGGTTGATTAAAATACCCTGGTAAGATGCTTTTAAGTGCATCTGAACTTGTTAGCTGGGATGTTGCTGGATGTTTTAGCTTCTGTATTTAGAAGGAGCCAGTGTCCTTTTTTGGGGAAGCAAGTTGACTTTAAAAAGCTGTGTTGTGCTTTTTGTGTAATAACTATATGCCTAAAATGGTTCAACAAACCTTTGTTTGGGACTGGCTTCTCTGAGATCGTTTCAGAAGCCTAAAATGTAGAAAACGAATTTGCTGACTTACATGCTTGTCCTATTTTTCCAAGCACTGATAAGCTTCCTTCGGAAGGAGTCACTGGAGGCTTATGCCAGATTGTAACGGGTATTCATGTTGTATTTGTATATTTGCAAATATACCAGTTGATCATAGATGGTGGCCCTCTCTTTATGCATTCCATCAGGAAAACTCATTGCCCAATATCAGAGAGACAGTACACACAAACAGTATGTCCCAGAGCATGGGATGTTCTTGCCTCTCTCTCTTTCTCTGGTTTCTCACTCAAAAGCATTCCCCTGTGATGCAGTTAACTAGAAGGTTGCTGGTTCGAGCCCACCCACTGTGAGCAAGATTGCAGAGCCCTCAGGGTCTCATCCAACTCTAACATTATATGATTCTTTGAAGCTCTGCCTGGTCTCTGTTGCTTTCCACTCACACCTCGATTGCCACTTCCTCATAGATAGAGGGAGAGTGGAATAAGGATGACTCATCTTCTCCAATCACCTCCTAGCCTCCCATGGCCATTTAGCTGTAATTTCCCTAACAGAAGGCATGTCTGGCAACTTTGTCACTGGCTACTAAGGAACATGTCCAGGGACATTCTCACCCCAATGGACCTTACCTGTCCATCCCAAACACTCCAAACTCTCCATCCTGCACACAGAGCTGTTTAAAAAAAGAACAGCAGCTCTTCCGGTGAAAGCCATAAACGATCATCAAAAATGTACACAATTAGTAAAACCAAAGCTCAGTCTTACTTGATCATTTCTGCTTTTACTACTGCATATGTCAAAGTGATTCCCTTTTTGCAGTTTCTATTCAAATCTCAATTTATAATCCACAAGACCAGATGGAATCAGCAGCAGAATTCATTCAGGTTTCCATCTCTCTCTTTTTCTCACACCAAAAATAAATCAACAATTTACCATAACTTAGGAAATGTTCAAGGTTATGCCAAGCAAAATGAAGCTCAAGACTTTGGGACACCCGAGCTACATTTTCCTAAGATGTTTTCCGTTCCTGTTCTTTGTAAATTGCTTGTCCCAAATGCACAAACTGTTTTAATACTGTTATTTTAAAATTGTTGTGACCTGTACTGGGACCTTATGGTGAAGGGGAGTTAGTTAATGTGTTGTTGTTGTTGTTACTATTACTATTATTGTTATTGGCATTGGTTTATTAACTGCCTTCTAAATCACCATCTATGAAGGCAGTTGCCCTCCCAAGGTGGAGCTGGCGTCCGTCTGTCTCCAGAGACAATAGAGGAGTGTGCCTTTGGGGGTGAGGTCAAACTGTTGGAAGGTTGCAGTGCCTGCTGTGGCTGTAGAAGCCAATGCAGGAGAGACATGTTTTGTTGCAGCTGGGGCAAATGAAGGCGTTCGGTTGTGCTGCTGCAGATGCACCATGGCGTTTCTTCTCTCTGTGCTCCTCCCAGTGGTCATTTCTCCTCTGGTCACTGCTATGGATACACAACCTGACTGCCTGTCCCTGGGCACTCCATGGCACCCCCAGAAGAGAAAACCATAAAACTGGGGGGGGGGGAATACAACAGTACTTTTAAACATACAAGATGTTAAAATACTAAAACAGATAAAAATTCGTACCAGCATTTCTAAGCATCTGGGTAGGCTTGTCTAATCTAGAACGTCTCTAGCAGGCACTGAAAATAATACAGTCTGGTTGATATCAATAAGCTGGGAGTTGCCAAAGTGCAGGTGCTGCTACACTACACAATCAGGTTCTTACAAACAGGTATTCTGTGGCACGAATTCTGCCAATCCAAGCACCAATCAAATTGGCAGTACAGTGGTACCTCAGGTTAAGTACTTAATTCGTTCCGGAGGTCCGTACTTAACCTGAAACTGTTCTTAACCTGAAGCACCACTTTAGCTAATGGGGCCTCCTGCTGCTGCCGTGCCGCCGGAGCACGATTTCTGTTCTCATCCTGAAGCAAAGTTCTTAACCTGAAGCACTATTTCTGTGTTAGCGGAGTCTGTAACCTGAAGCGTATGTAACCTGAGGTACCACTGTAGTGCCAACTCTGCCAATTGAAGCGGTCAAATGGCCAAGTATGGGGTAAGGCGATCTGTTGGGTGGACTGGTCCCAAGTTGTTAAGAGGTTTTTCAAGTTTATTAAGGGTTTTAATAACAATATAAATGTGTTTATCTCCGCCCCCCCCCCCCACAGATGGTGTTTGCAAAACTTCAGATTGTATAAAATCAGGTAAGATTTACAAAGCTTTTTTCTTTTTACTGTAACATTTCAACTTGTTTTCCTGAACGTAATGTATCTTGGGGATATGAATAAAATGGGCTCTGGGTTTGCATTTCTTGAATGATTGCCTTCCCCACCTTCCACTCCCATTCAATATAGCAAACTGCTTTTAAAACTGAGATATGGTTTGTTTATTTATTTAGAATGTTTCTAGGCTGTGAAAACCCTTCTCAAGCTGCCATACAGTAGAGTGCAGCATAATACATCTATAAGATCTTATTTAGTTGAGGAGGCACATAAAGAAGGACCTAAGAGGATGATCTGAGGGTCTGGGTTGGTTCATATGGGAAGAGGCAATCATACTGGAGATAATGGATTGCTCGGAGCTAACAGGGTGGAGATTTTTCTAAATCAGGAGTTGGTGCTTTCTTCACACACAAAAAGTAGATGGATTAGTTTGGTGTGGCTTGAGAAACATCAGGTTAGCACAGGGTAGAGGGTCACAAATTGAGTACCATACATACAGCTATGTCTTCAGATCATTTGTTCATTTTATTAATTGGTGCCAATGAGGACTATCTCTAAAGCTGTGGGTTTGGGAAGATTTTTTTTTGTGTGTGTGGAATTTGTCTGGGAAAGAGATAAAACTCTCCTCCTTGCTTGCTGTGTTCACTTGAAGAAGCTGGAGCCCATTCTCCCACTCTTTGCACCTGTAATTTATTAAAGAAAATTCAAAACGCTACACATTTTGCATAATATGGATGGGGACGGCACATACTCTGAACAGACTTCAGCAAATACAAAACCTTGTGATGAGATGTCACTAGAAACACAAAACTCCAAGCAGAGCTGATAATGTTGCCAAATGTAGCTGATGTCCATTTTTATACCACACAGAAGTTTTATATCCATGATAATAAATAATAAATTTTTATTTATACCCCCCCTTCCTGGTTCAGAAAACTGGGCTCAGGGCGGCTAACAACAAATTTAAAACACTTAATTGATGCTACAAAAAACCAGCATAAAATACGGTATAAAACGTGAATAACAATAAAATAAAAAATCAGTTTAGGGGGGAAATCCATCCAATAAACATTAGATGATCACCAGGGCTAGCTGGCTAAATTAGTCCTATTTGGGCCAGTGAGGAGACCAGGGGAGAATTAGCTATGGGATCCCAGAACGGGTTATCTTCATAAAAAGGGGAGGGAAGTAAGGGGAATAAAAGATCAGACTAAGCTCATATTGAAAGCCAGTTGGAATAGTTCTGTCTTACAGGCCCTCTGGAAGGAAGTTAAATCCTGCAGGGCCCTGGTCTCATGGGACACAGCATTCCACCAGGTTGGAGCCATCACTGAGAAGGCCCTGACCCTGGTGGAGGATAATCTAATTTCCTTAGGGCCCGGGACCTCTAAACTATGATTATTCATGGACCTTAAGGTTCTCTGCGGGGCATACCAGGAGAGGCGGTCCTGTAAATACTAGAGCCCTAGGCCACAAAGGGCTTTAAAGGTCAAAACCAGCACCTTAAACCTGACCCGATACTCCACCGGGAGCCAGTGCAACTGGTAAAGCACTGGGTGAATATGCTCCCATGGCAGGGACCCTGTGAGGAGCCTCACTGCAGCATTCTGCACCCGCTGGAGTTTCTGGGACAGTTTGAAGGGCAGCCCCGCATAGAGCGAATTGCAGTAGTCAGATGGGTCTACATGGGATCAAAAGAACCACTGATGATTAATACATTTTAATCTGAATTGCGACAGCAAAGCTGGATCTTGACTATCCAAGGTCACACTATCAGGTTTCCAGGAGTCAATGGGACATAGTTGATGCTGGTATTATGATTATTTTGCTTATTAGGGGAGCTAATCTATCTGATAAACTAGGCTACTGTTTAACCTAAATTAATCTCTATCAGGGATACAAACTATTTGAACCTTTTCAGCTGTGTAAACAACTGATCAATAGGTAAATGATTGCAAACGTTTCTTTAGGACAGGGGTCAGCAAACTTTTTCAGCAGGGGGCCAGTCCACTGTCCCTCAGAGCTTGTGGGGGGCCGGACTATATTTTGGGGGAGAAATGAACGGATTCCTATGCCCCACAAATAACCCAGAGATGCATTTTAAATAAAAGGGCACATTCTACTCATGTAAAAACATGCTGATTCCCAGACCGTGTGCGGGCCGGATTTAGAAGGCGATTGGGCTGGATCTGGCCCATGGCCTTAGTTTGCCTACCCATGCTTCGCAGCCACTCTGTGCTTCCTCATCTGAAAATTCCTCATGGGAGGAGATGTCTCTCCTGATGTGTCTTGCTCAGGGTTTTCAATTAAAGTGTGGCACCACGGAAGGCTGCCGAGTTCAGACCACTGGGGAGATACTTTGTAGGGTGAAATAAAGGAAACTCATCACAAACTCCCTTCAGCTGCCTAAAAAAAGCAAGGAAAGGGAAACAAATAGCCTGAACCCCAGTCACGAGAACTTTGCCAACATTTTTTCTCCCCTTTAATAATGTTGCACGCCACTGCAACCCCAGTCTCTGAGTGGTGCAAGAGTCTAGGGGTTCAAGGCACTCACCCAGGGTTCATGGAAAAGGGACACCATGGAAACTGTGGTGTCTTTATGATATATGGTTTGTTTACACATACAGTGATACCTCAGGTTAAGTACTTAATTCGTTCCGGAGGTCCGTACTTAACCTGAAACTGTACTTAACCTGAAGCACCACTTTAGCTAATGGGGCCTCCTGCTGCAGCCATGCCGCCGGAGCACGATTTCTGTTCTCATCCTGAAGCAAAGTTCTTAACCCGAGGTAATATTTCTGGGTTAGCGGAGTCTGTAACCTGAAGCATATGTGTCACGGCCACCCAGGACGGGTCCCAGCTCACCAGAGACCTCACTCCGTTGCAGTTTATTTACAGGAAAAGTTTATTGAAGATTTCTGCTTCTCGTACAGTTCAGCATCGTGGCCGTACGTCTGTCACGTTAGACCGCTGAAGTCCCCTCTGACTCCTCCCCTCTTCCACACCAACTTAATAGCCTGGCTCTAGACCACCTCTTCCTCTCCTTTCTTTTCCGCAGGGTCTTCCTGCCCCCCTGGGTTCCCTCTCTCCGTGACTCGCCTGAGGCTGAATCCTCTGCCGCCTCTTCCCCCCTCCTTCTGGCTTTAGGGCCGGGCTCCTCCCCTGAGCTCTCTCCACTTCCGCGCGCCTCTACGTTTGAACTTGGCGCGCGTACGTTGCTGCTGACCTTTCTTTCGACCGCTACACCACCCCTTGTTCTGCTCTCCACCCTTTCCGGCTGAACACCTTGCTCCAACCCCCTTTCTCTGTTCTCTCCTAATCCTGCTCCCTCCGAGAGGCTGACGACTCCACCCCCTTTACTCCGTTCCGGCTGAGACGCCTCTTGCTGCGTCTGTCTTCCACTGGGCTCCTCTCCGCTTCTCCCTTCTCCTCCCTTTTGCTTGATTAAGGTAACCCACTTTTGAGAATCCTCTGACTCGCTGCTCAGACTCGTGGATTCCCTCAGAATTCCGTCATCTTCTTCCTCATCCTTCTGCCCCTCCTCCCACTCGCTCTCCGTCTCCTCTGTCATCTCCTCCTCTCTCCCAGAAACCCTGACATCCATCCCCCCCTCGAAGCCCCCCCTTCCCCCCTCCCGCTCGCCGGGTGCAGGTTGAGGAAAACGTGGTTCTTCCGGGGTCGGTTCAGGATACAAGTTGTCCACTTCAACGTTCTCCTCTGTCATCTCCGTATATGTGTGTTCGAACTCGGGTTCCCCACCCACAGACCTCACAGTCTCTCCCTCCTTCACTGCTTCTCCTGGCGCTGCCTGCCAAGGACCTACCATCCATCTCTGACTCCATGCCTCCCTTGGCTGATCCACCCACCAACAAGGGCCTGTCTCCTCCTCCCCCAGTCTCGGATCCCTGGCCGGGCTTGTTTCGGGCGTATGGCCCTCGGGTGAGGAGAAACCCTCGAACGTGCTGTCTGACAAAGTGGGCGTGAAAAGCCAATCATCAAAATACTCCTCGGGCATGGGCTTGTGCGGAAAAAGTGCATGGAACTCCTCCTTCAACAGGGGTTCGTCCAACGCGTAACCCGGCACCCAGCTATTGGCAGAGGCCGGAGTGCCTTCCCTGGCTAGAAAATATTCAACTCCCTCCTCCCCCCATCTCGAGTCCAGTATCTCTGTGACCTCGTTAAGAGGTTCTGGTCTTGGCGATTTCCCCCCCTCAGGCGCCCTCCTACGTGGCTCTGGGGGTGCTCCTGACTCTTGAAACCTGTGTGGGGTTTTGTAGGGAGTGAGCACCGACCTATGAAAGACCGGGTGCACCCTGGAACCCTCCGGAAGGGCTAGACGAAAAGCCACCGGATTGATCTTAGCCTCAACTTGATATGGCCCTAGCTGCCTGTGTCCTAACTTCTTCTTGGCCAATGACCTGGCCGGCATCGCGTGGGCTGCTAACCACACCCAGTCCCCAACCTGGATGTCCTCTCCCGCCCTCCTGTGCTTATCGGCCTGCACCTTATACGCCTGTTTTGCCAGCTCCAAATGTCTCCGCAGCTCCTCGTGCACCTCTTGCAACTCCGCTGCAAACTGGTCGGCATCTTGAGGCCCCCCCCCTCCTGGTGCCGCAAATCTCGGGAAGGTTCTGGGATGACGGCCATTGTTCGCGAAGAAAGGCGTCACCCCGGTGGATGCGTGTTTCGTGTTGTTGTAGGCGAATTCAGCCATCGGCAGATAGTCCACCCACGCCGCAGGTCGCTGGTTGGCGTAGCACCGCAGGTACTGCTGCATGATCGCGTTGACCCTCTCCGCTTGACCGTTGGTTTGTGGATGTCTCGCCGATGTCAGGTTGATCTTGACGTGCAAGATGCCCAGAAGCTTTCGCCAGAAAGTGGAAACAAACTGGCGCCCCCTGTCGGACAAGACGGACTGCGGAAGTCCATGCACTCTGAAGACGTGATCGATGAAGAGCTTTGCGGTCTGTTCTGCCGTCGCCACCTTGGCACAAGGGATGAAATGCGCCATCTTGGTGAACAAGTCCACCACCACTAACACCGCCGTCTTACCTCTGGAGCTGGGCAGGTCCGTAACAAAGTCCAACGCTACCCTCTCCCACGGTTGCTGCGGTGTCTCCAGCGGTTCTAGCAATCCCGCCTGCTTCTGGTGCACTGGTTTGGACCTCTGGCAGATATCACACCTGGCGACGTAGTCCGCCACCTCTCCTCTCATCTGGGGCCACCAAAAGTCTCTAGCCACCAACTCCATCGTCTTCTCTTTGCCGAAATGGCCTGCACTAGGGGCGTCATGCAATTGTTGCAGAACCTTGGCTCGAAGATCGTCGGTGGGCACGTAAAGGGCACCCTTACGAGTCAAAAGTCCATCTTGCAATTGGAACTCATCGTTGTCTCGCGACCCTCCGCGTAGCTCCTCCATCTTGGACTGTGCAAACTGATCCCTTTGCAACGCGCGTCGCACCGCGTCCAGGTCGACTGCGATGGTAGCGCACGTCCACGCCTGCGGTGCGAAAATGTGCTTTGCTGCGATTGGAGCTGCTTCCTCCAAGTATTGCGGCTTTCGGGACAGCGCGTCTGCAATAACATTGGAGTCTCCTGGGATGTATTCTATTTTGAAGTCGAAATCCGCAAAGAACTCCGCCCAGCGCATGTGTCGCTGGGTCTGTAACTTAGCCGTCCACCAATACTCTAAGTTCTTGTGATCCGTGCGGACTTGCACCGTGTGCTTGGCTCCTATTAAGAAGTGTCGCCACGCTTTGAAAGCTGCATGAATGGCCAACAACTCCCTGTCCCATATGGTATAATTGCGCTCCGTCTTGCTGAGCTTCCGGGAGTAGAACGCACCCGGTCTCCAGTTGCCTTGCGAATCCTCTTGCAAAAGAACGGCCCCAACCGCTCTGTCTGACGCATCGGTCTCTACCCGCATGGGTCTGCCGGGATTCACGTGGAGCAGCTGCTCTTCGGAGGCGAAAAGACCTTTAAGCGTCCGGAAGGACCGCTCCGCTTGTTCGGTCCAGACGAACTTCTTCTTCTTGGAACTGAGGGTGTCAGTGATAGCCGCCGTCGCGTTCGCAAAACCTTTAATAAACTTGCGGTAAAAATTGGCAAAGCCGATGAACCTCTGGACCTCTTTCCGATTTCGAGGGCTTTTCCAGTCCAACAGCGCTTGAACCTTAGCCCTGTCCATGGCCAGTCCCTCGTCGGACAACTTGTAGCCAAGGAAATCAACCTCTCTGACATCAAACTGGCATTTTTCCAACTTGGCGTACAGCCTGTGGTCCTTCAGCCTCTGCAGGACCTCCCTCACGTCCTTATCGTGATCCTCCGGCGATTCCGAGAAAATCAGGATATCGTCGAGAAAGCAGACACACTTCTTGTAGAGGAGACCTGCTAGCACGTGGTGCATAAATGCTTGAAAAACGTGGCTGCCATTTTGGAGACCGAAAGGCATGACTCTGTATTCGTATGTGCCCAGAGGGGTGAACATGGCGGTCTTCCACTCATCTCCTTTCCGGATGCGGATGAGATTGTAAGCTCCACGTAGGTCCAGCTTGGTGAAAATCTTGCCCCTCCTGACGGTCGCTAAAAGGTCGTCAATTTTGGGCATGGGGAAAGCTTTGGGCTTAGTCAAGCTGTTTATGAACCTGTAATCCACTATAAGCCTTTTTTGGGGCGTGTTTTTCTTCTTCACAAAGAACACAGGGCTGCCACCCGCTGCTTTAGATTCCTGGATGAAACCTCGCTTGAGGTTATGGTCTATGAACTCCCGAAGCTCTTGCATCTCGTCTTCCGACATGGAGTACAGCTTGGCAGCAGGCAGTTGCGCCCCTGGCACTAAATCAATCGCGCAGTCGTAAGGTCTGTGAGGCGGCAACTTGTCAGCTTCCTTCTCACAGAAAACCTCCAAGAAGTCCTGGTACTTGTGAGGCACTGTTTGCACCATACCCAGATGCAACTGCTGCTCGGCTTCTCCTCCCTGATCGGTCTGAAAGCAATGCTGAGCACAATACGATGAACAAAAGGTGATCTGCCGCTGGTACCACGCAACCGCGGGACTGTGCCTCTCCAGCCAACTCATGCCTAACACGATGGGTGTGTCCGATAAGTGGGTGACATTGAAACTAATAAGTTCTCGATGGTTGCCAATCTGCATCATCATGGGAGGGGTTTGCTGCACCACTTGCCCCCCCAGCAACTTCCTGCCGTCTACCGTGACCACGTTCAGAGGCGTCGTTGCAGGCAGGAGCGCCATGTTGTGCTGCTTAACGAACTGCAGTCCCACGAAGTCGGCGTTGCTTCCCGAATCGATCGTTATTGGAACCTCGAGGAGTCTCCCATCAGGCAACTGGAGTGTTGCTGTGAGCAGAACTGCCGGTCTGGGAGGCAAAGGGTCCACGCTCTGCAGTGATGCTGGGGGCTTGTCTACAGATCCGCCTGGCTGAGCCCCAGTAGCTCTGCTTCCAGCCAGGCACTGTCGTTTCCCTGAAGCTGCTCCCCTGGTTGCACCTCTGCTGTTACAGTTGCCAGTGCTGCAGTGTGCTTCTGGAGCCTCTGGGGGCACTCTTTCGCCATATGGTGCGCACTGTCACAGATGTAACACTTCCTGGTTCCTCTAGGAGGCTTCGCTTTGGCTGCACCAGGGACAGGGCTCTGGGATGGCTTCTGAGCCCTAGCACCACCAATCTCCATTGGCTCCTCGCTGTCCTTCCCCATTGGCGAGGGGTGCGCACGGCTGAAATCCCTGTGCACAAAAGGGAGAGTCCTCGCTTGCGCACGCGCTTGGGACCCGTCCTCCTCGTGCCACGGACGTCCCTCATGTCGAATTCCAATAGCTAAAGCCCGTTGCACCACGTCTTCTAGGGTCTGGGGTCTGTCCCCCCTAGCGATCTCATCCTTGATGGGGGGGCTCAATCCCTCCCAAAAAAGATCTCTGACCGGCTTACTGTCCTTTGGCCAATCTAAGGCGGTGAGCAATGCAAAAAATTTAGAGTGGTATTGGCGCACAGTCGCTTTCCCCTGCCTCAGCCCGTGCATTTGACGGCGCGCAATGTCCACATCCACAGAGGATTGAAAACAAGAATCCATCGCTTTGATGAACGCAGTTGAATTGCGACGGGCCGGTCCATCTTCGCGCCACAGATTGCGTAGCCAAGCCCTGGCCTCCCCATGCAGGTGCGAAACAATGAACCCCACTTTCTCCTCCTCATCTTTAAAATCGTGACGGAGTAAATGCAGTGCATATACGACGTCCGCTCTGAAATTGGGATAGTCTTGCAAGTTGCCATTAAAATGCGGAACCAGGGCACCCCCCCTCCGTCCAAGCGCAATGCCCTCCGCTCTGGAACCTGGGGCCCCCGCCCTGTCCGCGTGTTCCCACCTTGCTTGCAAATCCTGGCACGTCTTCTCCAAGTCGTCATTCTTCTTCTGCGAAGCAATGACTGCCGATGTGAGAGCGGTAACCTGATCCCGCAGTGCAACCAGCTGCTCCTCAGCGCTCATGGCTGCTCCCGTTCGTGAGCTTCGCAAAAAAAATTTTTTGCTTTCGGAGAGGGGACTTACTGTCACGGCCACCCAGGACGGGTCCCAGCTCACCAGAGACCTCACTCCGTTGCAGTTTATTTACAGGAAAAGTTTATTGAAGATTTCTGCTTCTCGTACAGTTCAGCATCGTGGCCGTACGTCTGTCACGTTAGACCGCTGAAGTCCCCTCTGACTCCTCCCCTCTTCCACACCAACTTAATAGCCTGGCTCTAGACCACCTCTTCCTCTCCTTTCTTTTCCGCAGGGTCTTCCTGCCCCCCTGGGTTCCCTCTCTCCGTGACTCGCCTGAGGCTGAATCCTCTGCCGCCTCTTCCCCCCTCCTTCTGGCTTTAGGGCCGGGCTCCTCCCCTGAGCTCTCTCCACTTCCGCGCGCCTCTACGTTTGAACTTGGCGCGCGTACGTTGCTGCTGACCTTTCTTTCGACCGCTACACCACCCCTTGTTCTGCTCTCCACCCTTTCCGGCTGAACACCTTGCTCCAACCCCCTTTCTCTGTTCTCTCCTAATCCTGCTCCCTCCGAGAGGCTGACGACTCCACCCCCTTTACTCCGTTCCGGCTGAGACGCCTCTTGCTGCGTCTGTCTTCCACTGGGCTCCTCTCCGCTTCTCCCTTCTCCTCCCTTTTGCTTGATTAAGGTAACCCCCTTTTGAGAATCCTCTGACTCGCTGCTCAGACTCGTGGATTCCCTCAGAATTCCGTCATCTTCTTCCTCATCCTTCTGCCCCTCCTCCCACTCGCTCTCCGTCTCCTCTGTCATCTCCTCCTCTCTCCCAGAAACCCTGACAATATGTAACCCGAGGTACCACTGTATATGCAACCCGAGCCTACAATGGAGGGGTTCCCACCATTATACCCCAAGTTGGTCTTGCCTCCTCCATAAGCCCAGCACTGGATTCCAACAGAAATCAAACATTGCTCTCAAAAGTTTCTCTGACTCTCTCTCCAACTTGCTTCTTTACTTCTAGGGTCACTGTCACTGAATCTCAGCTCTAAACTCTGCCTCATCGCTCTGCCTTGTCCCTTCCTTTGTTTCCCTTAATGGCCCATCACCCAGGCTATCGCCTCAACACAGGAAGCTAGCCTGGCTTATACTTGCAGAATCCAGGGGTTAGAAGGAGCTCGCATACAGCCCTCTTCCACCACCACCCTCTCCCAAATTCATAACAATAATTTTTGAATGCAATTTCTTCTCTCATTAATTGATGGTGGGTTTTGTTTTGTTTTTTGTTTTAAAAGACATTTCCAGCACAGTACTCCATTAAACTGGTTACAGCTTGCAACGATAATCTAGAGGCATTCAGCAAGCTCATATCACAGATTCCATTTTCCTGGAACCAGTGCAAAGTGAAGCAATCTACAAAGAATTGGATAAATTCAATGTTGTGAAGAACCACAGCATTTGCTAAGTAATATATGAAAAACCCGACAATGGCGAATAATACCAGGATTTCAGATTGTGATCCATGTTCTTCTCCTTCTGCAATTATGGGGGTTTAAATTGGATTTTTTTTTTAAAAAAAAAAAACAGCTTACTTTTCTAATAGCCTCTTTGAATACTATCGGGCTGCAGATGGGAGTGACTGTTCCACTGGTTAAGATTCATGTATTTCTTTTCAACAGCAAACTCAAGTGCTTTTCAGTCCGGAAGTGAAGCTAGGCAACTAAAAAAAAAAAAAAGGAGTGGTACTTAGGGGGTTCCTAGGGATGCAGAAATACATACATTAGGAGCTCAGCAGCATGCGGGTGCAGCACTAGGTGCAACAGATTGCCTGCACTACTATGCAATTGGCTGCAATGCATGGCAGTGGTGGAGCTTCATACTCCAGCACCGGGGGGCGGAGAGCAAGTGGGCGCAGGGCTGGCGCTCGTCCTGGGGGCGCGGACCACATCCTGGGCGTGTGGCGTGCTGCCTGCAGGGGCAGGGCGCCCAGCATGGGCGGGGGAACAGCCTCAATGGCACCCTGCCGGGATAATAATAATAATAATAATAATAATAATAATAATAATAATAATAAATTATATTTATATCCCGCCCTCCCCAGCCGAAGCTAGGCTCAGGGCGGCCAACAACAATAAAATAATACAACATTCTAGAATCATTTCATTAAAATTAATTCAACTCAAATTGATGGCAACCATTAGGCTAAAGTTCTGTGAAGATTGCCAAAGGAGGGAGTCAGGCTGTGCCCTGACCAAAGGCCTGGTGGAACAGCTCTGTCTTGCAGGCCCTGCAGAAAGATGTCAAGTCCCGCAGGGCCCTAGTCTCTTGTGACAGAGTGTTCCACCAGATTGGAGCCACAGCCAAAAAAGCCCTGGCTCTAGTTGAGGCCAGCCTAACCTCCCTGTGGCCTGGGACTTCAGGATGTTTTTGTTTGAAGTTCCTCTGTAGGACATACCAGGAGAGGTGGTCCCGTAGGTACGAGGGTCCTAGGATCATGCTGCCGGGGGCAGTGCGCTCCCCCCACATTCCTCTTTCTCCGCCAGTGATGCATGGTGTCTGTGCAGCCTTCTGGGACGCTACTAATCACAGCCAAGCTAAATTCATAAGACTTATTTGTTCCCACCACGGGCTGTTTTTCTTTCCTTCCTAGGAGAAAAAGGCGGGGGTGGCACTAAAATAATGAGAAGAGAAACAGTGAGAACGGATTGATTAAATGTGTTGCTTAAGCTGTTAGGGGCTGATTTCCTTTCTGTCCTCAATTTTCCTTCTCCCATCACCCCACACTTATTGCCATGTGCCTCAGCTGGACTTTGGGAGTGTCTCAGGACCACTCTATTTGTGGCTGTCATTCTTGGAACCAATTCTCCTGGAAGGAAGCTCTATAACACAGGAATTGTGTGATTTACCCCCCCCCCTTTCTGTTTACTATTTTAAAATAAGCCCAAGCCATATGCCGTAGAGGGATTGGACAATGTTGTTCTGTGCTGAGTAATCGAAAAATGAGAAAGAGATATTTGAAGCCCTTGAGTAGTTTATCGAGAAGTATGACAGTTAGTAGAGATAAATTAGAACGTTATTGGAGAGGCCTGCTTCTCTCTGTCTGTCTGTCTGTCTGTCTGTCTGTCTGTCTCTCTCTCTCTCTCTCACACACACACACACCACATCCTCCTGTTTTTTGTTTTGTCCTGATGTCAATTTTTTTTGGGGGGGTGAAATAAAGAGGTTCTACACCTGTGGGTTAAAGCCTCAGCGCCTAGGACTTGCCGATCGAAAGGTTGGTGGTTCGAATCCCTGCGGCGGGGTGCGCTCCCGCTGCTCGGTCCCAGCGCCTGCCAACCTAGCAGTTCGAAAGCACCTCCGGGTGCAAGTAGATAAATAGGGACCGCTTACCAGCGGGAAGGTAAACGGCGTTTCCGTGTGCAGCTCTGGCTCGTCAGAGCAGCGATGTCACGCTGGCCACGTGACCCGGAAGTGTCTCCGGACAGCGCTGGCCCCTGGCCTCTTAAGTGAGATGGGCGCACAACCCCAGAGTCTGGCAAGACTGGCCCGTACGGGCAGGGGTACCTTTACCTTTACCTTACACCTCTGACATAGGCAGCTTGCCTTCTCTGCACCTCAGCAAGGCTGCCAGGACCCTGCTTAAAGAACTCAGGGCTTAAGCCAATGGCACACATTTTCATAGATTTTTCATATGATAATTTATACGTATAGATGCAAATGCAGGCAAAATTTCAGAGGGAAAGCCACCCTTGCGTGCAAAGGATAACCTGTTTGCCTGCTCAGTCTGCTGTCCAGCTGCTAACTGCTGGAGAGTGTCCACCTCATAGAGCTACAATTCCCAGCACCCTTAACCAGCTGGGAGAAATAATGTGCTTTAAATGTACGGCATGCATGCAGGCATATCTGCAGAGTTACGTTTTGACCTCCAGTTGTTGCCTTGACCATTTCTGATTGGATGTTCTGTGATTGAAACTGTGTCCGCCCACTTCCTACTCCTCAGATCTGAACGTCTTTTCACAGACATCTTTCTTCTCACCTTTGACATTGCCAAGCATATCTTCCTTTGACTCCCACCCTTATATCTTATTTGGGAGGAATCCATGTTCGTCATGGAAGAAGAAGTGGGGGGAAAACCACCCAAAAAACCATGCCTGCCTTAAAATACCTCCCTCAGTGTTATTTGTTGTGGTTTCACAGAATTAACATCTTGGCAGCGTCAACCATAAAGCTCATAAGCCATCTGTCTGCAGCTGTCTCATCTACAGAACCCTCCACCACAGGTTTTTCTGTTGTTGTACTTAAGAGAGAAGTCTTTGTAACTTGGATGAAAGACATAGCTATTAGCTAACCAAATGTAGATGCTAGATAGTTTTAAGACTGAAAGTGCTTGATCCACTACTTAAATTGCCTAATAGGTGGTCTGCAAAGTCTACCCAGCAGTGACTCATTTTCTGTATTGGGACATTTGCTTTGTAGACTCCATGATTATGAGAGAGACTTGCGTAGATCTAGCCTGTGTACGCACGTAACTCCTTTGTAGCGCTAAGAAGTAGCAGAATCCAACATGCTGCTTTCAATCTAGATTGATTCTAGATTCTACCGTCCACAAGCCTGGGTTTGCTTACAGACACCCCATCCCTTGATTAGGTTATCCATGTCTTTTCCTCTCTGCACATGCTCCAGCTGAATGAAAAAGGAAGTGGTCACTACAATATTGGTACATGCCTATCCACAACACCACTGGACAGGTGTGGATGCACAGCAGCCTACATTGCCAGGACCGGACCTCACCTTATATGTGCATTTAGATAGGAAAAGGAGAGAGTAGGAATGTCTCCATTTGTTTGATGGTCCTAACAGGCTAGCCACTATTCTAGCAGGTATTTCTAATACCTTATCTGTTCCGTGCACTACACCTGTGATGGCGTAGGTAGGTAGGTAGGGGGGTGGGTGGCGCTGTGGTCTAAACCACAGAGCCTCTTGGGCTTGCCAATCAGAAGGTTGACAGTTCAAATCCCTGTGACAGAGTGAACTCCTGATGCTCTGCCCCAGCTCCTGTCAACCCAGCAGTTTGAAAGCAGAACAGTGCAAGTAGATAAAAGAGTTACTGCTGCAGTGGGAAGGTAAACAGCATTTCCATGCACTCTCGTTTCCATCACAGTGTTCCACTGCAGTGGTTTAGTCCTGCTGGCCACATGACCTGGAAAGCTGTCTGTGGACAAACGCTGGCTCCATCATACTGAAGTAAGATGAGCGCCACAACCCCATAGCCTTTGACTGGACTTAACCATCCAGAGGTCCTTTACCTTTACCTTTACCTACCTAGGTAGGAGCTGAGAAGTATTTTAGTGGCCCACTATATTCAAAGTTGGGACACGGGTGGCACTGTGGTGTAAACCACTGAGCCATGGACTTGCTGATCAGGAGGTCAGCGATGGGGTGAGCTCCCGTTGTTCGGTCCCAGCTCCTGCCAACCCAGCAGTTCAAAAGCACATCAAAGTGCAAGTAGATAAATAGGTACCACTCCGGTGGGAAGGTAAACGGCGTTTCCGTGCACTGCTCTGGTTTCGCCAGAAGCAGCTTAGTCATGCTGGCCACATGACTTAGAAAAACCTCTGCAGACAAATGCCGGCTCCCTCGGCCAGTAAAGCCAGATGAGCGCCGAAACTCCAGAGTCGTTCGCGACTGAACTTAATTGTCAGGGGTCCCTTTACCTTTACCTTTTTTATATTCAGAGTTGAGATGTGAACCCATCTGTTGCAGTTTTTAATTCAGTGGGCTAGCCACTGGAAAAATACCCCCTTTCAAAGTTATTGCCCTCCTTCCAACATGAATTGGGAGTGCACTGGCCTGAGAACACATGGTGGTACCAATGGGACTTCACATGCTAGCATTACTCATGATGCCTCCTTCTTCACTGGCTGTAGCTTTCCTGTGTTGAGCATGAAGGGTTCATCAGGACATGTATAGAATGTTGCACATGACTGGAAACCCTGCATGATCAGAGTTCCCAAACCTACAGAAAATTCTAAACACTTTCTGTGAAATTCTCAGAGAGTCCCCCTTTCAATCTTTCCAATTCAATGCATGAAAGTCAGAGCTGGAGCCATCAAGGATGGGGATTTTGGAGATGGACCAAGTTCCTGCAGCTCTAGTCTCCTCCTTCCATGCATTCTGAGAATGTACAGAGGTGAACACCTGAACCAAGGCTAAGATCCTTTGCGGAGAGAGAGGGCCAGCCAGGCAAACTTTTAATTTGCTATTTTAAAGCAAATCCCTAGTATTCTAGCTCTTCAAATAGACATCCATGGGTAGTAAGGCTCATTACGCTCTCTTCAGATGCATTCTGAAATACCTTTCCATCTCCCGAGAGAAAATCACAAAATAATTCAAGTCACATTGCACTCCATGAAAGAAGAGAGTCCTTAACTATAATTTAAAAGGAAGAACCTCATCTTGACAATCTGAGTGTAGAGAATAGAATAAAATAAATTAGTTTTCTACAGGCAATGCTGTGCAGCAACCCAGAGGTGCAAGAGTGACAGACCCCTTGCCTAGTATGCTTCTAGGATTTCCCAAGCATTAATAAATGGGTAAACTAGGAAACCATAAAAACTGTTCAGTGTATAATTTCAAACAGGTTCATATGTAAAACAGCAAGGCAATTAAGAAAAAAAAGTGCAAAACCAAGTAGCAAAATAAAACCTGTAAGATTTCCTACAGTTTAAATGACCTGAGAGAAAGCAAGAATCTTTGTCCGGTACCAGAAGAGATGCAAGAGGAGGGCTGTGTACACACCATACATTTAAAGCACATTCCCTCTCTCCCCCCCTCAAAAAAAATCCTGGAAACTGTAGTTTACCCCCACAGAGCTGCAACTTGTAGCATCCCTTTAAAACTACAGTTCCCAGGGTTCTTTTTGGGTGTGTGGGGGGGGGGAACGTGTGCTTTAAAGTATGGCGTGTATGCACCCAATGTACAAGATAAACCTGGAGATTTTGTTTCCATGGCTGGAGTGAGCAGTTTGTTTGTTTGTTTGTTTGTTTAATTTCTATACCACCCTTCACCCAAAGATGACAGAGTGCTTTACTATATAAATGGTTTCTCCTTCAGGTGCACACTACTGAAGGCCAGCCAAGGTTTGCTTGTTTTTTGATAATATTTCCCTTGTAGTAAAAATACAACAGTAATAAATTAAGCAAGTAACAATTTGCTGCCCTTTCACAACACTCGAAAATCATCCGCCTGAGGCAGCTGCCTCACTCTGCCTAATGGTATGGTTGGCACACTGTTCTACAACCATTACTTAACCTCTGGAGACTGATTCTGAATATAATCTTGGTCTATGGGCAAGTTTATGCGGGAAGTCTAACTTCTGTATGAAACAATTCAAGTCACTGGCGGAATTCAGAATCAAGCATACATTTCCTGGAGCTTCCAATTGCTTGGTCTTTTGAGCACCTCTACAAACTCGCAATGTTGACTCCTGTTATCGTGGTGCTCAAGCATTGCTTTTGTGAAGAGGGCACTTCATTAACAAAGGTTTTCTTTATAATTACAAGTATATGCAGGTTACTCATTACCTGCATCCCCAGCTAGAATCCTCCAGACCAGGCTTCCTCAACCTCGGCCTTCCAGATGTTTTTGGCCTACAACTCCCATGATCCCTAGCTAGCAGGACCAGTGGTCAAGGATGCTGGGAATTGTAGTCTCAAAAACATCTGGAGGGCCGAGGTTGAGGAAGCCTGCTCCAGACTGTTTGTGGAACAAATTCAATCATATACAGTCCAGTCATACCTCGTGTTGCGGCCGCTTCATGTTGCATCTTTTTGCGTTATGTCCCACGCAACCTGAAAGTACTGGAATGGGTTACTTCTGGGTTTCGCTGCTCGCGCATGTGCAGAAGTGCTAAATTGTGCTTCGTGCATGCACAGAAGTAACAAATCGCGCTTCACGCCTGCACAGATGCAGCGCTTCGAGTTGCGGGCATTTCTGTAACACGAGGTACTACTGTACTGAAACGTCCATAAGTAAAGTGGATTAAAGCATTCTGTTGCCCCAAAACAGCAAATCCACTTATTTCAATTAAGGAAACATCGTTTTCCAGTTTGGAGAGTGACAAAGCAATGGACTGAAAAGTGTGGGATGAATGAATGATTAACAGAAAGACATGTAAATGTCCTGCAAACAATGAAGGATGAACTATCATTGTGATATAAGCAAATCAGAATGTTTGTTTGCTATAGATCAAACTCTAAGCTTTGTGCAATCAAATCAGGATGAATGAAGGAATGAATGAGCAGATTGTCTGGAAGAGCCCTCACTTTGGCAACCTCTCCTCAACCACCAGATGACTAACCTATTCTTATTTAGAGCTCTCAGCGAACTCCAAAAATTTAAAACAGGGATGGGGAACTTGCTGCCATCCAGATGTTGTTGGACTACAACTCCCATCAGCCCCAGCCAGCATGGTCAATGGTCATGGATGATGGGAACTGTGGTGCAGCAACATTTGGAGGGCTGTAGGTTCTCCATCTGTGCTCTGAAGATATACTATCATCATAGCTTCATTTGAAAGACCGTATTCCCTGCTCTGAACTGTAACCATGCAGTGTGCTGAGTGTTCTGCCTGCTGCTTCAAAGTAATTTTGAAGTACCCTCTTCATGTGTTATACAACTGAAAGGTAGGAGCCAGTCAAATTCCTGATCCCAGGCAGAACTGGGATGATTTAAGCAAATTTCAGTTCTAGCTGGATTGCATTGAGGCAGTCCCAGATTACTGCCGATCAGGTTGGAGTTATCCAGGGCAGTTTGGCTGTTTGTGTGTGTGTTCCCCTCTGGCAACAGGCACATAGAGGCAAAGTACAGGGCAGGGCTAAAGTAAAGGGACCCCTGACCATTAGCTCTAGTCGTGACCAACTCTGGGGTTGCAGCGCTCATCTCGCTTTATTGGCTGAGGGAGCCGCCGTCCAGCTTCTGGGTCATGTGGCCAGCATGACTAAGCCGCTTCTGGCGAACCAGAGCAGCGCACGGAAATGCCGTTTACCTTCCTGCCGGAGAGGTACCTATTTATCTACTTGCACATTGACGTGCTTTCGAACTGCTAGGTTGGCAGGAGCAGGGACTGAACAATGGGAGCTCACCCCGTCGCAGGGATTCGAACCACCGACCTTCTGATTGGCAAGTCCTAGGCTCTGTGGTTTAACCCACAGCGGCAGGGCAGGGCTATTGAAAGCTTTATTGCAAACAGCCCCATTCAGCCTTTTGCAAAGCCTGTCACCTACCTCCCTTTCTTCCCCTCCCCGGAATCTCTTGACACTTCCAAATTGCTCTGAGTGAGCTGACCCAACCGGGGGCAACCAGGGGCTGTCTCAACCTGATTCAGCCAGATCCATCTGAACTGACCTGGTTTGGTTTGTGATGTGGGCATCAGCCAAATCTGGTGCCACTACTTGTCATCTTTTAAAGTGCTCCAAGTTCGGAATCACATCAATCAGCTGTAAAGTTCCCCTCTCTGTCCGCAACCTTTTTCTCAGGGTAGAATGGAAGAAATTTCGTAACTCTGTAACTGAGTAGGTTCATTGTGTTAATCATGAAAGCTATTCCCCAGTGTAGGTACAAACCAATGAATCAATCTCTGCTTGGAAGTATGCTCCACTAATTCTCAACAAAGCGTGTAGTCGCAAGGCTCCCAAGATCTATAGAAAAACTTTACAAAAATGCAACTACATTTCATCCCTTTTGTATTAGTAATTCAAACGTTGTCTTGTTTTTCTTCCATAAAAACCCTCATTTTTATTTTTTATAATTTCCTTGGTGTCTGTTCCTTGTGTCAGCTGCCCGAATCATCGACAACATGGATGCTACTTCAGAGCCTTGCAAAGACTTTTACCAGTATGCCTGTGGAGGATGGCTAAAGAAGAACATCATTCCAGAGACGAGTTCCCGTTATAGTAACTTTGACATTTTGAGAGATGAACTCGAAGTTGTTTTGAAAGGTCAGTGGGATATAAATTTGTGGACGAAACATTTGGAAACATTCGGTCTTCTCTTCTCTTCCACTCCTCCAAACTATGTGTCGGGAGGCCATGTGTTTTATAGAAGTTCTTCCATACTCCAGACTGCCTAAAATCACCCTAGTCTGTTTTCCTGTTGTGTGGATGCAAGCTTAGGAATTGTTCTGTTGTGTCTGGCAAAAGCAAACAGTGACCATTTCAGACTCGGGTGAATTTCGGTCCTAGTCTGAAGGAAGAGCACAGCATTGCATTCTGACTCTTTGAACAGCTGAATCCACTGTCCTCGTGACCCTGAAAGAGTGGGCAGCTGTCCTAGGTGTGAGAAGTAGGTGGGGTTTTTTCAGGCCAACTCAGCCGGGAACGATGCTAAATTTACTGGCAGCAAATGTTGGCCCACCTTATATCCTGCATTTAGGTACAGTAATCTAGGCATTTTCTAAACATAAGCATATGACAACTCTATCAAGATATGTATCTTTTCAAAACATAAAAAGGGAGGAAAGTAAATTCTGGCTTAGAAGCAAACCCTGTATTGGTTTGTGTCTCAACTTCTCTTAGAACAGTGCTTTCCCATTTTTTTCCAGGCCACCCACCACCTGCCTAGATCCATAAACTCAACTCCAGTACCTGCTATTGAAAGAATTGTTCAGAATGCTGAACATGCATGCAATGTAATCAATAAAGGGAAAAGTCTCTAGGATTTGTAGGAAGGAAGTTTCCATTATATACAGTTTCTGAAACAGGTAGCACGTTCATAGTTAGTTGCATATGTTGAAAGAAGCCGCTAAAGACCAAAACAACTGTTGCAGAGAAGAGAGCTCAAGAAGGAGACTCTAGCAAGTTACTTTGTATGTTACGCAGTGTAATTTGACCTTGTAGCAACACTGGCAGTGTTTGTAAATGTTGTATAGGCACATAAATATGATGTTTCTAGTGCATCAGGTTACATGCATAATTTTTTTTAAAAAAGAAGAGCAACCTGCATTCCAAATTAGATAAAATAGTTCTAGGAACACTTTCAGTGTTACTTATAGCTGTGACATCCAGTGAGGCTGAGAAGAGAGGCGAGATAAGAATGCGAAGTGGACCTTAGAACATTTGCAAACTTAAGAGGCTTCAAATTGCGCTCTTTGGTCGAAGTTGTCTGTTATTGTTACTGAAGCTGCAGTGTGAACCGATGCCTGCAGAACGGAACTGAAATATACTCAGAGTTGAGTGTGGATTTCATGCTCTTTATTCAGCTCATAGTATTGAGGAATGGAAGTTCCCCCAAAACGTCTGCTTTATATACATTATTTACACAATGGGCCACGTGATTGGCTAATTCCGGGATTCTCTTGTAGGCCAATCAGGTTGCAGATTCATTTCCACCTGGAGCTGGATTGGGTGGCTCCTGCGGACCAATCAGACTGCTGCATTCTGGATCCTATTGTTCTAGGACCAATCAGACTGCTGCATTTTGGATCCTATTCAACTCAGTACATAACAGGAACAATTTAAATTACATTATATCAGGAGCGGGGAACCTTTTGAAGCCCAAGGGCCACATTGTCTTCTCGACAGCCTCCCAGGGGCCACATGCCAGCAGTGAGCAGGGCTAGAGACAAAAGTGATCAGAACAACACATGGGAATTTGGCCTTGGACTGTAGGATAGTTTCTGTGCACACCCCACTTTATCCTCTGCCCCAGCAAAACACGATGTATGGTCCAAATTCCAAGATACATTTCAACCAGGCAAAGACACCTAGAAGGGTGCAGAGCAAGGCAGGTGAGGAGTATAGCTGGGGAGAGTATGTGTGGCAGAGGAAGGGGTGTGGGGAGCAGTCATGAGGACACATGGAGACACCTGGGGAGGCTGCATTTGGCCTCTGGGCCTGAGTGTTCTCCAATTTTAATTTACAACATTTGATTCCCCCTTCTTTTCAGACGCCCTCAACAAGGCAAAGAGTGATGATATAGAAGCTGTCAAGAAAGCAAAAACGCTCTACAGGTCTTGTGTAAACGAAAGTAAGTTCCTTTGCAAATTGCCACATGGGAGAGACACAGGCCATCCAAGGGCCCCTGTTTCCCATGGGCAGCCCTGCAGAGCGAAGTTTTTAGATAATGTTTTGTTATGTTTTTATATATATGTTGGAAGCCGCTCAGAGTGGCTGGGGTGTAAATAATAAAATGATTATGATGGAATAGGACATCCCTCTTTCCATCGAAGAAATGTTGGAGGGTATGGAGCTCTGTTCTGTGTTCTTGCAGCTCCCAGATAACACCACTCTATAGCAAAAAAAATATTCCATTTGGCTCTGTGGCACCCCGGTAGGATCAATATAAAGACATGTTTATATTGATCCTACAGATCCTACAGACCCTGCAGATGTGAAGGAAATAAGCAGCTATCCTATCTTTAAAAGACATCTGAAGGCAGCCCTGTTCGGGGAAGTTTTTAATATTTAATGCTGTACTGTTTTTAACACTTGATTGGGAGCCGCCCAGAGTTGCTGGGGAAACTCAGCCAGATGGGCGGGGTATAAATAATAAATTATTATTATTATTACTATGTATGAACTGTGAGGGGAGAGAGACTTTCTGTTCCTCATGAGGCAACGGCTTTTCCACCTGCCTTGCCTCAGACTATGGCTTTGAGAACAACAACAGCTACTGTGAAGAGAGGAATTCTGGGATATATATTTTTTTAAGTTTTATAAGTTGTGCTTCTTTGTTTCTCAATTTGATCCTTTTACATGGTTTTGTATGTTTTGTGGTATTTTATGCATTGTGACTTGCTGTCACTTTTATTGATTATAGATTGGTAGTTCTTTATTGTGGTTGAACTGATTAATTATTATTTGCTGATGTTTAATTTTACTTTTTACTATTAGGTTCTGATTGATTGTTGAATGTTGCTTTGTTTGATATAAGCTGTTTATTTTAAAGTTATTGCAACTTTTATATTGGATCAGATTGTTACTATTAATGTTTGATGTTTTATTATGTTTTTATGTCTTGGAAGCACCCCAGAGTGGCTTGGGAAACCCAGCCATCATCATCATCATTATTATTATTATTATTATTATGGTTGGTTGCATTTATACACCGGCTTTCTGCCAAGGCACCCAAGAAATGCTAGAATTTAAAATATTAACAGGAACAAGTGGTGCAAAGTTTGATCAGACCGACTTCAGGAGCTGATGAAAAGAGAGGTGTCCCTGCAGTCCTGTGGCTGTTGATGGTCCCTGGGTTTTTCCGTACAATATGATCAGTGCAGTACAGTAGAACCTATTTTAAACTAATATTAACAAAAGGATTGGCTTATCTTATTCTCTCCATGCTTCTTTATTTTATTTTATTTATTTATATACTTTAATTTCCACATATTTTATTATTAAAAAAACCTTTAAAAACCCATTCCTATAGAATATTATGATATGTAAATATATTGATTGCAAATTTCAATATATCCTAGCAATATTTAGGGGATATTTGAAGAGACCAATAGAAATTCTTAAAATAGCTCTGGCATCTCACTGTTTTGTGGTGGGTTTCAATCACATACCAGCAAATTCTGGTTGTACATTTGAAACCCTTGCACAGCAAACCCACTTTCCCCACAGGTCAAACTTATTGAGGAAAAAAGAAACTGATAGGAAAGTGTGGAATACAGCTTGCTTTGATGCAACACCATCTAACCTCCATGCAAACAAACCAGAATGAATGCTCACTAAATAGCCAACTTTGTCTAATTTCCCTGAAAACATTTTCCCCCTCAAAGAATTCTGGGCACTGCAGTTTGTTCAGGAATGCTGGGAGTTGTAACTCTGAGATGGGTAAACTACAGTACCCATAATTCTATGCAGAAAAAGTGTGTGCTTTCAATATGCTTTAAAGGTATAGTGTGTACACAGCCTTAGTTGATGGGTTTCTCATGCAAGTAGCTAGCAGGTTCTCTTAGGAGGGTCCTGCCAACACCTGAAAATGCATTCTTGTAGGAATCCACTCAAAACACGTGGAAACAAGCCACAATAGAAAAGAAGGGACTGCAACAAGTTAGCAGATATATCCATCCAGAATGAGAGGAGAGGAAACAGTAGGGGATAAATTCATATGAAAATTAACGTAAGACTTAATTCTTAAATGGGTTTAGAATGGATACAATTGAAAGGAAGTGCTAAAAAAACACCATATATTCTGTCATATTTTAACTGCTAGATATCATTTCCCTTTTTGCTTACCAATTTCCTCACCCCAGCCCCAAGAACTTTGGTCTCAAATAAATTTTGCCAGGGGATAGAAGGCCTCCGAAGAAGAAGTGTGTGTGTGTGTGTGTGTGTGTATTTAGGCTTATTTCCATATGTCAGTGTCATGTGCTTTTAAGACAAGTAACTCATGGAAGTTTTTCCCTCCACCCACAAGCCGCTATTGATAGCAGAGGAGGCAAACCACTCATTGACATCTTGCCAACTTTTTCTGATTGGCCTGTGGCATCAGACTCCTGGGACGTCGATTATGGTAGGACTATTCTTCTCCAGTTCCATTTTCAAATACTGCATATTCATGAGGGGTAGGGTTGCATGTGTCAAAATGCTGAGTGTGAGCGTGTTTTTGCTGTTTTAGGTGCCTCGTGGAACGCAGAGAAGTCTATCGCAGAATTAAACTCTAAGTATGGAAAGAAGGTCATCATTAGCCTGTTTGTTGGTACAGATGATAAAAACTCCACGCAACATGTAATCCATGTGAGTTGTTCATGCTTAGAAAGGCCTTGCAGCTTCACACAACCACAAGGAGGTGTGTGTTCAGCAGTGGCCATCTATCCTTCACCTACAGACAGTTGTGTGGCAGTCACTGAAGGAGTGCCATGCATATATACAACTAGCTCATGCTCTGGGAGCACATAGGCACAGCCAACATCTTGCTCTGCAGATGTTGACTCCAGCTCCCATCAGCCCCAGTCAGTGTGGCCTGTGATCAGATATGATGGAAGTTGTAGTCCACTGTGGAGTGCACTGTGTTAGCTACACTTAGTATTTTTGTTCATTTTTCTTGTTTAGCCATATTTTATTATTAAGGGAAACCTGTTTCAATCAATCATTTCATTTCAGGTTTCACGTAATGTCAGACTCTCATTTTCCCTGCAATGTACGGAATATGCTTAGTCAGGCTAAGTCAAGATGACATGATCTTCTCTGAGAATGCTGTTCAAATTCTCTAACAGCAACACCAATACTCTCACACTGTGAGAGTTGACTTTTAGGTGAACAGAATGTGTGTTGCCTACAATGTGTTTGTTGTTGGGGGGCATATAAATACTAAAAAGGTATGTGGGTCAATGCCACCTCCTCTGTATTTCCTTTCCCCCATGTTTTAGGATGGGGATATGGAACCTGAGGTCCACCATGTGCTGTTGGACTCCATCAACCCAACCCCAGCCAGCATGGCCAATGGTTAGAGATGGTATCTGTAGTTCAACAACATCTGGAGTACCGCAGGCTCCACATCTCTGGTTTAGGTTCTATATTGCCTCCTTCCCCACTCCCAGTGGTAGTCCACAAAAGAGTGTGCCATGGAAGCACACACCTTGGGGATGACAATCACAGCCCTGTGAAGACTTGGGATTCATGTCTTGGGACCCTACATGATGCTGCCTCCTATCATTGATGATGTCTCAAAACATAGCCCAAGGTGGCCATGAACAGAGGTGGCTGATAGGGAGAGGAAGGGCATCACCTCACATCCGGCCTCCCATCAACTGCATCACATTGCTTACTTGGCAGGAGACAGTCAAGGAGCAGGAAGGTCAGTGCAGGGCTGGTGCTATGCTTGCACCAGGATGACTCTGCCCTTGCACAACAACTCATCCCTTCCCCTCCCAGTAAGCACAGCAATATATTTGATGGGATGACAGGTTTGTGACACCAGTGCTTCCCAGCAGCCATCTCTGTGGGAGAAGTAGGTGCCGTGGTCCCCAAACATTTATCTGCCCATGGATTGCCATTCTTTCTGTAGCCTGTGAACATCTTTTAAAATTGGTTTTATAGATCGATCAGCCTGGACTTGGACTCCCTTCCCGCGATTACTATGACTGCGCTGGAGTATACAAAGAGGTATGCTGGGACAAGGATCTCCTACAGCTCTCTCTTGAAAAGAGAGGCTCCAAAAACTGCTCGCTTCCTAACTAATTCCGAAGCCTCACTAAGGCTAATATGCCTGTAGTGTCCTAGTTTCTTTATATCTTAATTCCTTCTGTTGTTCCACCACATCTTGAAATTCTTTATGTTCATATGTTCATATGGTCACATCAAGTTATGCCCTTTTGATACCTGGCACAGGAAATTCAATTCATTCACATGGGCCCCATTGTGCAGGAACCTACCCTGCATATGGATGAGAAGTGAGCCTGCATATGAGCCAGCACCCAGTGTGGTGGAATTGGTTGTGCTGACCTAAATCTGCCTCTCTTCTGCTAGTCAGTGTAGATAATGCTGAGCTAGATTGGCCAATGGTCTGACTCAACAGAAGGCAGTTTCCTATGCTCACTTTGAGAGTAGAATCTTTGATAAGAAGCAGAACATCCATCACAGGCACTGCTAGCCCAAGTCATTCTGATGCCTGAGTCCAAGGGCAAGATAGCACCCTTTAATTTCACATGTAGAATCCAACTGGACCCACAGTTCAGTTGTACGTCAGCACTGGTGATGGGACAGCACCTCCCATCCCATCATTCTGCCTCATGGTAGGGCCGGCTCCGATCACAGAACTTCCTACAGATACCTGAAGAAGATACACTGGTTATTTGACTACACAGGAATCATTGTTCCTATAATGAGTATATGATATCAGCTCATCCGCTTGATGCGCAGTCTAGAAACCACAGTTTCAGAAACTCTAATTAAGTAAGCTGCTTAGGAAATCTGCAATTTATGCAGTAGGTTTTAAGTACACATTAGGAAATATGTAATTATGCTCATAAGGAAGGACTGGTACAGCATTGTGAGTGGTCTTAATTAGAGACATATAACCATTTGCCAGTTGGGTTTGTTATTATTGTTAACATTATTTTGACATGGATTGTTGTGAGTCCCTACCACCCACACCCTGAGCTAACTATTCATTTTCCTTTTCAATAATAGTAATTTAACAAAGCTGTGACTGTTTAAAAAGATAATGCAGAAGGGCAAATAAAACAGGGTGCATGTAAAAGAAATTATTGTTCAGGGAAAGGGTAAAATAAAGTACAATGGAACAGAACACTGAGAGTCAAACCAGATGTCATGTTAATCCTGCCATGGGAAGTTGGACTTCCCATTCACTCAGATGGGAGTTTTTTCTCTCCTGCAAATTGAATGCACAAGAGGCCTGATTCGACTCAGGATCACAGTAGGGGACAAACGGCTAAAGTCCCTTAGGCCAGGATCCTGATCCATATTGTGCCCCCTTTCACTGGCTATTTCTACAAGAAAAACCCTGGACTTAAGAACAAATGTCATGATTAGCATCACATCTAATTCAGTCCTCAATGCAGACTTGTGGAGAAAGCAACATCCCTAGAACACATTCTCTCCTCCCCATTGTATGTAAGTTCACTTACCCACAAATGGGACATCACCAGATTGTGCATTTCCCCATCCTATTTAATTAAATGAATGTAAACTGCTGGTGGTTAATTTGGGCACATGGTGTTCTTGCGCCTTTAGTCTCATACTTGTCTTTTAATGGTAGAATCACAGAACCTTAGAGTTTGAATGAACCGCAAGAGTCATCTAGTCCAACACCATGCAATGCGGAAATCTCAGCTAAAGCATCCATGAGAGATGACCATCCAGCTGCTGCTTAAAAACCTCCAAGGAAGGAGAGTCCACCACCTCTCGTGGGAGCCTGTTCCACTGCTGAACAGCTCTTACGATCAGAAAGCTTTTTCCAAATGTTTAGTCGGACTTTCATTTCTTGCAACATGATCTGCACTGAGCTAGGTTGGATAGATTGTTATTTTTTATGCTTGTTTTTTGTATTTTGCAGAGCACTTTAAAAAAAAGTTGGAGAGTATTGGGACTGGAGAGAAAAAAATGTGGTGGGGTGTTTTGTTTTGTTTTTTGCACAACAGCTGCCACTGTTGCAAACAAAGGGAGGGGAAACCATATCATGGAATTCAACACAATTCATGGGAAATGTGGAGAATCCAATACAGGCATGCTGGTTTGGGGGGCAGCCCCATGCCAAGTTTATTTCTG
This sequence comes from Podarcis melisellensis, assembly GCF_964234715.1. Lineage (NCBI taxonomy): Eukaryota > Metazoa > Chordata > Lepidosauria > Squamata > Lacertidae > Podarcis > Podarcis melisellensis. Next base: position 22,395,678 of record NC_138537.1, on the reverse strand, counting down.
CCCTAAGCTGCAAGAAAAAGACAGTGCCTACATTGTGCAAGTATCAACTTGGCTGTTCTGCATAACATCCAACATGCATTTGCAAAGGTGTTTTGTTTTTTTTCCTTTCTCCCTTCCTCCCAACCTCCTCTTCCCCTTCACAGGCATGTTCAGCCTATGTTGAGTTCATGATTTCCGTAGCAAAGCTGATCCGCCAGGAAAGAGGTCTTACGATCGACGAGAACCAAATTTCCACAGAAATGAACAAAGTTATGGATCTGGAGAAGGAGATTGCAAATGTAAATAAGCTCTTCTGTTTTCATGCACACAATTAACTGTTTTCATGCACACAATTAACTGTTTTCATGCACAATTAACTGTTTTCATGCACACAAAATGTTTAGTGTGGGGATCTTAAGCTGTTCTTGGAGGGTCACCCAACCCACTGGAACTGATTTTCAAGGAGAAGGCGAGATTGGTCAAAAACCCTCCCCACTTTTTTTGCTAGTGGAGTTGATGAAAAGCCCTTCTTTAATGGAAGGACACAATTAGATTCAGCCCTTTTCCTTCTCCTCCTACAAACGGATACAATCAGTGGTGCACACTATGGATCTAATGGTCTTATGTGGGGTTGGGTGGCTCCTTCTTTAGATGATAACATGTATTGGTTCACTCATTTCAAACTGAAAACCCAACCCTGCTGATTCTGTTGCATGGGCATTTTGACTTCTGGCCCAAAGTCATGCCTTGATGACACCTCTGTGTGGGGTGTGAAACACAGAACAGTCAAATACAACATTCCTAGAGTGGACATGTGTAGACATGAAGAGGGATGTTTGTCCAGCCAGTAGATAAACTTCCTGTTTCCTCCTGTGCTGGGACAAATTTCCTCTACATGTGACCAGAGATGGGTGTGACCTAACCTGTGCAGGTAACAAATGCACAGGACTGGCCACCACATCTCTCTCGTCTCCATTTTACTTTAATCAAAGAAGCACCAGCCTGAGATGCTTCCGGCCAAGAGAGGACATAAGAACTATCTCCCTATGGGATAGATTCCAAGTGTATATATTTTGTAACTTAAGTCTGACTTCTGGGATCCATCTGAGTACAGAACGTGCGAGTAAACTCTTTTATACTTTTATATAAGACTGTGTTGTGTCTATTCCTTTTAGGAGGGAATAAAGGGGAATTACCAGGAAACTTATTTTAGAGGCTTAAGCAAGCCTGGCAAAACATTATCTGCTGTGTAAGTTTAAAAAAGGAGGGTGTTACTCTGCTAAATTGTAGAACTTGTTAACACAAGTTGGGAAGGATATAATTAAACAATATATCCTCTCCTGCCTCCCTGAACATTCCCACTCGAAGAAGAAGAAGAAGAAGAAGAAGAAGAAGAAGAAGAAGAAGAAGAAGAAGAAGAAGAAGAAGAAGAAGAATTGTATACTTGCTTTAGTAGACTGAAGATGCTCACAGCTACCACATGGGATGGGAGGGCAGAACAGGTGGCTAAGTGGGGGAGAAGATAATTTCCTTGCTGCGATTGTCTCTCTGGGCTTCTGGAGACAGCATCCTCCTATGTTCTCAGGGATGTAGCTTACAACTGAGAGAATAGTTAAACAGATCAAGGGGGAAAGAGGCAGATAACTTTTCAGGATATCTATTTTTCAACAACACCATTTGACTGATAGAATTAGCTAGCTATGTGATTTGTGATTTCTGCCATATTTTAACAAGACAGCTTAAGCACCTTCAGTTATATGACTTTAGAGATCTTGGTGCCTATTTGTTTGATGCTTCTCTGTGTCTCTGTTTTTGCTGCTGCTTCCTCAAAGAATCTCCTATGTCTCCTGCTAATTTGTTTTTCTAGGCTACAACCAAAACTGATGACAGAAACGACCCTCTCCTGCTGTACAATAAAATGACACTCGCCAATGTCCAGAAGAACTTCACTTTTGAAGTTAATAACCAGGTAAAAGATCAATAACAGGTTTTTTCACCTTCAGTGACTGGCTGTAATCAATGCAGTAGTGTGACATGAACTCATCTTTTGAACTGAAAATGATGACCTAAATTTGTCAGCCTGTTGTATTCTGCCGTGAAAGCAAGAAAAAAGACAACAAAGGTCCTGATCCAATGGTGTGCATGGGGTGCCCTTTGAAACAATTGATGATCGTGCCAAATAGTCAGAAGTGGCTTCTCCAGCAAGGCGGGGCTGCAGTGCTGGTTTCCCAGCTGCAGCATGGCTGCTTCTTCCTAGAAATGATGTGGTGCTGAGGTTAAGCCTGTGCAGAGCCAGTCCAGTGATTTCAATGGCACACTCATGCAGCCCCAACCTTGCCACAGCATCATATCTCTGGAAAGTGGGAGCAGGTTTCTTTACTGGAACTTATGGGATCTAAAACATACAAGCATCAAGCCAGATTAAGAATGGCTGAAGCCTTGGAACTATGCTAATTAATGCGGCTCTTTCGGCATGTATATCTTGCTGTGTAGATCAGGATCCACAGAAAATATATCAAGTGTTTCATGCTGGTTGACAGCTAGACAAAGTTTACTGGTAGGGATTGCCAAAATCTATCAAAAATGGTTGAAGTCTAACATATATTTATATTTTTAAACCACAGAGCCTAGGGCTTGCTGATCTGAAGGTTGGCGGTTCGAATCCCCGCGACGGGGTGAGCTCCCGTTGCTCGGTCCCCGCTCCTGCCAACCTAGCAGTTCGAAAGCACGTCAAAGTGCAAGTAGATAAATAGGTACCACTCCGGCGGGAAGGTAAACAGCGTTTCCGTGCACTGATCTGGTTCGCCAGAAGCAGCTTAGTCATGCTGGCCGCGGAAGCTGTACACTGGCTCGCTCGGCCAGTAAAGCAAGATGAGCGCCACAACCCCAGAGTCAGTCACGACTGGACCTAATGGTCAGGGGTCCCTTTACCTTTACCTTTTTCCGTTTATCTAATATGCATTAAGGAAAGATGATTAATGTGACACTTTCTGTAAGTCCAAAGGCTGAGGTCCTTGGCCTTTGTGATCTATTTATAAGCCTGTCAGTTGATTAAGGGACTTTTGTGTCGGCAAACTTGCCTTTCAACCTATTAATGGTTTGGTTTGGTTTGTTATGTGTTTATATGCAAGGGGAGGGAGAGACATTTAATCAAAAATAGAGAAAATATAAAACAAAACTAATATTTCATGGGTCTTGGGCATATTACAATACTACCTGCCGGTACAACTGTGTGGCCCCAACTTTGCTGCCACTCCATTCTGGCCACATCAAGGAAACCAACAGTGACTTTGGGGAAGGGAGGGTGGCAAGCTAAGCAGATTCATCAGATCAGGTTTGGAACTGAAATGAATTCTTATCCCTCAAAAACATCAATATTCCACATCAGCAACAGTTAGTATCTAATAGCTGAAGAGCAATCTGTATTTGGCAGTATACACAGCTATCATGTAGTAGTCAACATTGGACATGACATTTGCAATAATGTTCAGTAAATTTCATCACTTCTTTTACCATTTGGAGGGGAAATTGTAAACATGTTAACAGTCAAATATGAATTTTTTGTGCCAAATTCCAGTTCTCAAATTCAAATATCAAATGCTAAAAGAAAAAAAAGAAATATAAAATTGCATCCAATGTTGATTTAAATAATAATAATAATAATAATTGGTTTGAATCAGGGTGCCAAAATCAACTATGGTTGGATCATGTCCAGCAAGTCCCTTTGATTATCAAGAAAGTTATCACAACATAAGGGCACTTAGGATTGTTTTACAGCTCATTAACCTTAATTGAAATGAATTCAGCTTAGTTTATTGCCTGTTGACCAAGAGATTTCTAGACACATTACTGGACAGAGGTCTGTTGTTATCTACCAAATGGGCTCCCCCCCCCCCCGTTATCTATGAGGAATTTGTTTACAGCAGCAGTCTGGCTGTGGAGAGCCAAAAGGCAACAGGCAAAAGTGAATGGCACTTTTCATAAATGATGAGGACAGTTTTAATGGGTCAGCAGTGTTTCCTTTTAAAAATTGTTGCTTTTTCTAAATTTCAATTTTTATATAATATACTTCTGATTTTCACTAGATTCCCCACCCCAATATATAATATTAGCTTGCTATTATAGTTGTGGCAAGCTATTTTTGCTTGTGAGCCATCCTAGGTGAGGTTGGCAAGATGTAAATCCAATATATAATTAAGGAATACAGAACACAACAGACATATGCATGTCTACTTAGATAAAAAAGGCTCAATGTGTTCAATGATACTTACTTCCAAATGAGTGTACAGTGGTACCTCATACCTTATGCTTTTGTTCACATGTCATAAGTTGAACCTACTTAAAATGCATGCATTTTTCTTCCAGCAATTCAACTGGTTAACATTCATAAACCATATCATGTCAACTGTGCAAATTAATATTGGCGAAACTGAAGATGTGGTTGTTTATGCTCCAGACTATCTCAACAAGCTAAAAGCTATCCTTAATAAATACTCTCCCAGGTATGTATGCAAGATACAGTTTAAAGTTTTGCTTTTTACATTGCTAATACGTTCCACTGTTTAAAAAGAAAAGTCACCAGATTCTACTTCTTGTTTTATCATTTAGAGAAATTCAGAACTACATGAGCTGGCGATACATAATGGATATGGTAAACACTCTGAGTCGTAACTACAGGGACACAAGGAATAATTTCCGTAAGGTGCAGAAATTCATATTTTGTTTTATATTTAACATTTAAGATTTGCAGTGTCTAAACCATGGGTAGACAAACAGTACTTCTGTCTTGTCAGGATTCAGCCTCAATCTGTTAGCTGCCATGCATCCTCCAACCGCCTCCAGACACTCACACAGGACCTTCACTGCCTTCACTGGTTCTGATTTGAAAGAGAGGTAGAGCCAGGTATCATTCACATACTGATGAACACCCAGCCCAAACCCCCTGATGATCTCTCCCACCGACTGAATGTAGATGTTGAAAAACATGGGGGAGAAGACAGAACCCTGAGGCACCCCACAAGTGAGAGCCCAGGGGTCTGAATACTTATCCCCTCCCCCCACTTTCTGAACATGGCCCAGGAAAAAGGAGTGGAGCCACTGTATAACAGTGCCCCCAGCTCCCAGCCCCTCTAGACGGTCCAGAAGGATGTTATGGTTGATGGTGTCAAATGCCACTGAGAGATCCAGCAGAACTAGGAAACAGCTCTCACCTTTGTCCCTAGCCCACAGGAGATCATCGACCTGTGCGACCAAGGCAGTTTCAGTCCCATGACGAGGCCTGAATCCTGACTGGAAGGGATCCAAATGGTCCACTTCTTCCAGGCGTGCCTGGAGTTGTTCAGCAACCGCTCGCTCAATCACCTTGCCCAAGAATGGAAAATTTGAGACTTGGCGATAGTTGGCCATATTGGCCGCATCTAAATATGTTTTTTTAAGAAGTAGTCTTCACTTAAGGATATCAGAAATGCCTCTGCCCAAGACCCTGAAGAGCCAGTGTCAGTGTAGACAATGCCAAGCTAGATGATTCAGTAAGAGGGCGTTGTAGGTGTTCATAAAGTGTATTGCTGGCATAAACAAGCATCTGCATTCATACCACTTGCTGGTAATGCAACCAGGTCTATGCACATCAAACCTAATATAAATGACACCATTGGCTGTCTTGTTTCCTTTTGGCCTTCAATGCACACTGCAGCTATTTGTCTTTAAAGCCTAAATGGCTTGGGTCCCAAATACCTGAAGGGAGCACCTGTCCTCATGTAAATGCACGTTTTTGAAAAAACAAAACAAAACCTCACATCCCTACCTATGCTCTGGCACATATAAATCTGAGCACAACAAAAACTGCATTGGGACAGGCATGTGGAATTGATACGGGTGAGCCAATATTTAGAAAACAGATTTTAAAATGTTCTCTGAAATCCCAAGGATTTCAGAGGTGTCCTCCTGATCACCTAAACGGCTCTTGCAAATCACTCCAGGGAAAAAGCAGGCAATTGTTTGTTTACCTTGCCTTTTCTCCAAGAAGCTCAAGAGGCATGAGGTTTATATAAGTCCAACTTGTCCTCTTCTTGAACTGGATAAACAGGTTTCAGAATCAATAGAGGTGAAAGTACATGTGGTTGTTGGGGGTGCCCAGACATTGGCTAGATGGGGACGGGCAAAAGCTGAGCTGTGGAAATGTCATTGTGATTAGGAGTCATGGAGTTCAGCCAGCACATCTCTAGAAGGAAAGAAAGGTCAGTATAGCTGGATAAACAAAGGCAGAGCCAGAAAACTCATATGCAATTTCTCTTCTGAAAAATGCACTGTCATTGGATTGGGACCATGCATGTTTTCAGACAGTGTATACAGAGCGGTAAATGTTACCTCTAATACAGCCTTCCCCAACTTCTTGCCCCAGGTTGAAGAAAGTTGCTCCACTCGTTCTTTGTCCAGCAAACTGGAGTTTATTTTGTTCTTCTTTAAACAGGAGATTGCACCCATAGGAGAATTGTGCATGGTGTGTCTGTGTCCACTGTAGTCTGTGTTTTCAATGGCCACTAGTGAATTGACCATAGCAGATGGGTGCTGCTTATATTATGCATTCGATTTCTAGCTTGCTACTCCATCTTTAAGAAAAAGTGCCCAAGGAAGTTAATGAAACAGAAATACCAAATCCATCATCACTATATGCTGTATTGTGTTACAAACACAGGGCACAATCCAACCAAAGTTAAGTCCCATTGATTTCAGCGGGGAAGCGTACATGAGCCGAGTTGTCCTCTTGAAATAAGTAGGCCAAAAGGAGCTTAACTTTGGCTGGATTGCAGCCCATGTTGTCCTTATTTCGGGATCTGAGTTGTCTATATGAGTGTTTGTAGGGGTGAAACAAATTAGAAGTCGAAAGATGGCCCCACTCTGTTCAGATATTCCTTTGCAGTGCTAAATCACAGGCCCGTTGAAAAGAAAAGGGGGGGAGTTCTGAAACAATGCAGTCTGCAAGGGAGTTAGACTAGAGGCAGGCTGTTCTTTTCTTCCAGTTTTACTGATAACGCCTCCTCTCTGCCTTGTTCTTTATGCACTTATTAGGATCGAAAACAACCTATTTTCCCCCAGCGCCTTTAATTTCGTCCAAAGGGTGGAATTCATAAATGATTACTTAGAACTTCAGACACAAGGTCAAGTGAACTGGCAACTGTGGAGAAAGATACAGAAATAACTATTTCAGTAGTGAGGGGAAACGACATCATTTTTGCATCCTTGCTAGCTTAATTCACTGTCCACACACTAAGCTGTAAGCCAGGCATGGGCAATGACCAATTGCTGTTAGACTGCAGCTCCCATCATCGCAGGCCGTTGGCCATGCCAAATGGGGTGAACAGTTTTCTCAGCACAGGCCATGTTACCCCCATATAGCACTGGATATATTCATATGGAAAGATTCTACCGTGATCCATGAAATGCACAGGTTGTTGGCAACATGTGTGGCTGATAAATAGGCTCCCCAACACACACTTTTGGTGCTGTGCTATGGGTGGTAGTGGCAGCAGAATGAACGCTAATGCCTCCAATTGTGGGCGCCCTTTGCGGGACCGCGCACAGCACCCCTGAGCCACATGAGACTTACCAGCTGGTTGTGCTGGCCTGCCTTCCTGACGTCGCAGTCATTGGGGGTTCCCACCAAACCCCGGTTCAAATAATCCAATCAGTGGCTTTGGTGAAGGCGGGGCCAGCCGAGCGGACCGCAAGTGAGCAGGCTTCAGAATCACTCTGTATCCAAGCAGAAATAAGCAATAGAATGCCAAGAGTTCCCTCATACACTGTTTCAAGGTCTTGTGGAGAAACCGGACCCCAAAGAATGTTTTTTCTTTTGACAGCACACTGATGTGGTAGGAGATAATGGGACCTTAAGAGTTATTGTGGGCTACAGTTGAAAACAAAGCCATGAATGGATTCACGTTTGTTTGTCTTAAAATTAAAAACTGGTGAATAAAAACTGCATTCCAGAACGTAACCATGAAATCTTCTACACTGCTATCACCCCAAAGCCAGGGTCTTTCTGAAGTCAGAATAACTTTGAACTGACCCTTCCGTAATAATATACTTGTTTTCAAAATGTAAAGCAAGAAAACCACTGTGGTGGGCCGTGGAACGAAGAACTCAGCTTGCCAGAAGATTGCTTTGATGCTTACTAACACGACTGTCTCAGATTTCTCTACCATAGCATAGTTCTTAAGCCTCAGCTTCTTCTCACCTAGTGCAGCAAGGTCACTGAAGGTAGAATCTGCACAGCCCAAGGATACTGCTTTCTTTGCAGGCAATAGAAGGCACATGAAACAGTAGTAAGTTTCACTGAAGCTGCAAAGTTTCATCTAGCTCTAATGGTCTGCATGCAGAGCTGTGTAATTGACTGGGAGCTCTTTCTGCAGGGGAGAGATATGACAGTAATCTGTATGGCACTTGCAAACCGGTTCTTCAGGAAATTCCTCAGCCCACCTGTTGCTGGAGTTTTGAATTTGAGACTGAGTTCTGCCCTGCCAGCTTTCTCACAGGAACATATAAACAGATGAAGCTGCCTTATAACGAGACAGGTCATTGGGTCATCTAGCTGTTGTCATGGCACACTCTCCATGACTATGACTCCCATCATCTCCAACCATTTGCCATGCAGGCTACAGTAGAGTTGGAATCCAGCCATGTTTGGAGGGCACCACATTGAATACTCCTGGTCTACAATGACTGGTAGTGGCTCTCTAGGGTTTCAGACAGAGGACCTCTCCAGCCCTACGTGGAGATGTTGGGGGTTGAACCTTGGACCTTCTGCATGCAAAACCACTGCTCTTCCACTGAACTACCTGCCCCCAGCATCCTTAAAGGACACCAAAAAGAAAGGAAGGAACTCCTGATGTATCAAAAAGTAGTACGCAACGAACACGGGCAAAGCCAGCAGTTCTGCAGCAGTCTAGTTCACTTTGATTTTCATAGGGCTCATTCCCCATAGGATGCAGCCTTGAATGAATGGTGTCTCCACACTGGGCCCTCCATATTACCCAGAAAGTGGGTTTATATCCAGAAGAGGCTCACTGGTTGGGGCAGAGCCATTGCTTTAGCTTTCCCGCAGGTGGGTCACTGTCACTTACTGAGAAGAGGAGGAGGAGGAAGAGGAGGTGGTGGCCAAGTGGGAGGTGCAGTGCTAATGCAATGGCAGGAGCAGCAGATGGGTGGGAGAACATTTCAGAGCTGCAAACATGAAGACACAGAGAGAGTTGCGTGGGCTCACTTAACCTTTGTTCCTGTTTAACTATCACTTAATGTCTATTAACACCAAGCCCTCGAGATTAATTGAAAGCACCTAGTGATGCTACAAAGTCTCTCCTCTTGCTTGTCACTAATTTCTCAAATGCTTATGCTTAACAGGTGCTTTACGGCACAACCTCGGATGCTGCTGTCTGGCGCCGTTGCGCAAACTATGTCAACGGCAACATGGAGAATGCTGTGGGAAGGCTGTATGTACAAGAAGCATTTGCTGGAGACAGTAAACACGTGGTAACACTCTTAGATCATTAACTGATTATTTATTTACTGGGTATTTAAACAGACATTCGCTTTGGATTATTGGTGGGAATGGCAAAAGCAGTGATGTTGTTGCAGCACAAAATACTTCAAGCCACTTTCCCCCCCTAGTGCAGTGGTGAATGAGGGTGAAGTCATAAGAGATCACTCTCTCTGTTTGGCACTCAGTAGGATAGAATTCTGGTGCCAAAAGCAGAGATGAAACTTTACATCTCGCACACTGAGGGGTTTTTTTGGTTTTTTTTTTTTTAAAGTAGGCTTAAGAAGCTGGAAGAGACATCTTTTGGCAGACAGGCTGATGATGGGATTATGTGTCTCTTCCTGGACTGTAAGCCAAGTTATTAGCTAATGATGCAGATTAGAAGTCCTTGCATGTTGTAGAGTGAAGGTGCTAAAGAACAGTAGATTACAGGAAAGAAAATTCAGTTTAATGCACTTTGCTGAAATTGGAGAGGGGTGTGTTAATTGATTCCCCCCCCCATCTTAGAATAGATTTCCAAATACCATTTTATTTTTATTTTGTCTAATGCTTCAAAAGAAACCATTGGGGTTTGCAGCCTTCTCCTCAGGAGCAGTGGCCAAAACATGCCAATAAGAAAAATGTATCCCAAGCTAATCATGAGTCCTCATATAATCACAATTGCCCTGGATCTGTGTATCCACGAAATAAATGGTGATCTACAGAGCTCTGTCATCTTCCTGCTGAACAGATGGTCAATGGAAGATGGGAAGTTTACTCCCACAACTGGGGGTGGGGGTGTCTCCATAAGCAGAGCAGCAGGTATTGCCATCTGGCATTGTACCTATGAGTTTGTGGCTGGAAGGATTATATTGATTATATCGGCTTCCTGATGCAGGCAGTTACCCCTCCACCCATCTTATGGTGGGTGAATCGCCTGCATTCAGAGTATTCCTTGCTGGACTGGAGTTTGGTGAATGTGTTCCATCTTCACAAATTTCAGCAACCAGTTAAATGACTTGCCAAAGACTGGAATCTATACAACGGGCATACATACACCTAGAGAAAGGCAAGCCACAAAGGTGATTAAAAAACACCTTTGTATACATGCGTGCAGGACCGGATTTGGGTTTGATGAGGCCCTAAGCTACTGAAGGTAATGGGGCCCTTTATATGTCCAGCTGTCCTTTTGTCAGCAACAAATTGTCGCTGCTTTTTGGGGTTGAATATATGCTATATGGTAATTTGTGGACCTAATAGGTATCTAAAGCCATTAGCACATAACAAAATATGAGTTTTATCAAAGTAATGGTTGAACTAAAATACAATTAAGAAGTATATTAATAGTGATTGTGGTATTTTAGGGAACAGGCTAGCAGGTGGGGCCCATTACTTACATCATAGGAGCTTGCACAACACAAAACACTGTTGCTGTATGTAGGTTTTATTTTATTGGTTTTTTATCTCATATTTTGAAAATTTACATCCAGTGTCTTTTTTCTTTAATTTTTTTTGGGGGCCCCCTGAGAGAGTGGGGCCCTAAGCTATAGCTTGTTTAGCTTATACGTAAATCTGGCACTGCATGCATGTGTGCCCCAAAGCACACATGTGTGGCTGATAAAGGCGGCTCCACACAAACACACTTTTGGTGCTGTGCCAGGGTATACATGTCTCATTATTAGTCTGTTGCAGAGTGAGGTGTCCCCGGGTTTACCATATGAATAAGATGGAAGCAGCTCAAGAAGGACTGGTGATTATATTTTCATAAAGGAGGCTTGGAGGGTCACTTAGGACCAAACTAGATGTAACTCCAATCCTGAGAATGCATATATTGTTGCATTAATAGCAGCTGTGGGGAAGCCTAAGCAGCTTTGCAAATAGTGTCAATGGGGTATTTCTCTTTACATGAAGATGAGAACACAGGAAGATGACTTATATTGAGACAGATAATTGATCCAACCAGCTCAGTGTTGCCCAGTAGTTGTCTGTGTGGTGTCCTGCAAACTCCCATCATCCCTGACCTTTGGCCATGCTGGATCAGGTTAATAGGAGGTGGAACCATAGATATGCACTGCTTTGCACTAACTGGCAGCAGCTCTCTAGGGTTTCAGACACAGAACATTCCCAGTCTACCCAAAGGCACCAGGAAGTGAACCTTCTGCATGCAAAACAGATGCTCTACCATTGAGTTACTGCCCTTCCTAAATACAAATTGTAGCATCGGAATGGTGATTCTAGTCAGGACCACAGCAGGAAGAGAAAGAATTAAGGATCCTCTGCCCGCCCGCCATCACAGTTATGAGGCTCTTCAAGCTTCCCAGCTTGGCTCCTGTTTACATAACCAAAATGTGCACATTATGGGCTTTCATGCGAGTCACATCTAGTTTGGCTCTAAACTACAAGCTGCTACAGGTTTAATAGTATTCACTTCTCACTAAGGGATACTAGCATCTATGGGACACGGGTAGCACCGTGGCCTAAACCACGGAGCCTCTTGGGCTTGCCGATCGGAAGGTTGGAAGTTCGAATCCACACAATGGGTTGAGCTCCCTTTGTTCTGTCCCAGCTCCTGCCAACCTAGCAGTTTGAAAGCACACCAGTGCAAGTAGATAAATAGATACCGCTGCTGCAGAAAGGTAAACAGCAGTTCTGTGCACTCTGGCACTTGTTACAGTCCTCCATGAGCCAGTAGCGGTTTAGTCATGCTGGCCACATGACCTGGAAAGCTGTCTGTGAAAAACACCAGCTCCCTTGGCCTGGAAAGCGAGATGAGTGCTGCACCCCATAGTTACCTTTGACTGGACTTAACCATTGCAAGTCCTTTACCTTTTTTGTTACTAGCATCAGTGGTTCTGTTAGGAGGAGGCTAGGACCACAAATTCTCAGCAACCTCACCAAACTCCCCTTTCCAGGAATCTTTATTGGAAGCCATGGCAGATGAACTAGTATTTAAACCAATATAAGTCTGCAGCATAGATATGCCACTATATTTTCATTTGAAGGCATAGAAATGTTTTAAGTAACAAAGGTGTTTTTTCCCCTTTTGCAATAACTCCACTCCTTGGTAACTTTGGCTTTGCCGTAATTTGACCTTGAAAAATAAAAATAGTCGTCGTTGGTCTATTTTGAAAAACAAGAGCCAATGCTTCCATCAGTGGCAACTGGGATGCAACATGCCAGAATGTCACCCATGTATGATAAAAATTGAACGGTTTAATCTTGTTGTACTGTACATCCTCAGGTGCAAGAGATGATCACTCAGATTCGTGAGGTTTTTATACAAACACTTGATGAGCTTGATTGGATGGATGCAGAAACCAAAAAGAAAGCAGAAGAAAAGGCAAGTTTTTAATTTTTATATACATTAAAAAAAATAGAATTTGAAATTTGGAGGCCAATGAAAGCCTGTTACTTTCTTTATCCAAAAGAGAAGATCAGAAATAATTCATTGCAAAGAGTGGAACAGGCAGAACATTCTTCATGTAACACAGGGTTTCCCAAATTTGGGTCTCTAGCTGTTGTTGGACCAACTCCCACCATCCCTAGCTAGTAGGTCCAGTGGTCAGGGCTGATGGGAATTGTAGTTCAAAAACAGCTGGAGACCCAAGTTGTGGAAGCCCTGATGTGACTTATGGGCTTATTTCATTGTCATAACAACATAGGAAGCTTCTTCATGCTGGTGCAACTAGATCAGTATTGTCTGTGTTGACTGCCAATGACTTCCTTGGGTTTCAGGCAAATTGCTCTCCCAGCCCTTCTTGGGTGGTGATATTATTATTATTACCTGCTCTTCACTAACAGGTCCCAGGGCAGGTTTGTTTAGTCGTTTAGTCGTGTCCGACTCTTCGTGACCCCATGGACCAGAGCACACCAGGCACTCCTGTCTTCCACTGCCTCCCGCAGTTTGATCAGACTCATGTTTGTAGCTTCGAGAACACTGTCCAACCATCTTGTCCTCTGTCGTCCCCTTCTTCTTGTGCCCTCCATCTTTCCCAACATCAGAGTCTTTTCCAGGGAGTCTTCTCTTCTCATGAGGTGGCCAAAGTATTGGAACCTCAGCTTCAGGATCTGTCCTTCCAGTGAGCACTCAGGGCTGATTTCCTTAAGAATGGATACATTTGATCTTCTTGCAGTCCACGGGACTCTCAAGGGTCTCCTCCAGCACCATAATTCAAAAGCATCAATTCTTTGGCGATCAGCCTTCTTTATGGTCCAGCTCTCACTTCCATACATCACTACTGGGAAAACCATGGCTTTAACTATACAGAGGGCAGGTTACAGCCATCTAAAATTCAACATGAAAAACAGTTAAAATATATCACAGTCCCAAGAACAGAGCCATCAAAATACATATCTCATGTGTCTGAGGCCATGGCAAAGAAGAGCATCTTCAGCATACAACAAGGACAAGGAAGACTTGACTTTCCCATCGCTTCCAAAACCACTTTGGGAACTAGTATCATAAACAAAGTAGCAGTTGCCCAGACCACCACTCATTGACTGGGTCTGGTTTGCAAAATCTAGAAGAGCAAATTGAAAAGCCTGTAGATGACTTCTCGCCATCCCTATGATGTCTGAATATACAACTTGATTCCAGTTCACCAGTGACCATGGTTTATTTTTTAGGCCATAGCAATCAAAGAAAGGATTGGCTACCCTGATGAGATTCTGACGGATACTAATAAGCTGAATGCGGAATACAAAGATGTAAGTACATATGAAAAACTATTTTAGACAGCAGAGAGTGTTTAAGATTTAATAGTAGCAGGTACCAAGTGTCTACCTTGGAGGTATAAGCGAAAAGCCTTATGCCAGTGTGGTGTGGTGGTTAAGAATGGTAGACTCGTAATCTGGTGAACCGGGTTCGCGTCTCCGCTCCTCCACATGCAGCTGCTGGGTGACCTTGGGCCAGTCACACTTCTTTGAAGTCTCTCAGCCCCACTCACCTCACAGAGTGTTTGTTGTGGGGGAGGAAGGGAAAAGAGAATGTTAGCCGCTTTGAGACTCCTTCGGATAGTGATAAAGCAGGATATCAAATCCAAACTATTATTATTATTATTATTATTATTATTATTATACAGTCCACGCAGCAGTTCCTCTATTCCAGCTGATGGGAGCCATAGTCCAAAACATATGGGGGTGCGAAGTTGGGGAAGAATACTACTCGAGCAACAGTGCTCCTCTAGTTTTTCCCTACCCTCCAGCAAATAACACGAGCATTTCTCTCTCTTTCTTGTAAGCTGCACTACAAAGAAGAAGAATATTTTGAGAACATTATTCAGAACTTAAACTTTAGCCAGAAGGAAAGGCTGAAGAAGCTTAGAGAAAAAGTGGACAAGGAAGAGTACGTATTTAAATGGTTTACACTGTGAATGCAGTGCTTAAAAAATAATAATCATCTGGTTCTGGCTATTTGGAAAAGTGGCACCTGTTGGCAGTCAGAAGGGTTCACGTTAACTTCATGTTAAAGGAGATATTCTTGCCTTTGCACCAGGTCTCATGATTTTAAAACAAAAATGTTGAATTCTATTCCTAGTATCACAGCAATCAGGAATTGAAATACTGTACCTCGTAATTTCTTTGTGTGCACTGTTCTTACTAGGGGACTGGAATGGAAAGCTCTTGTGTGGAGGGCAATGCACACATATTCTCAGGATCAATTCCCCTAAACTGTCCCCCATTGAGCTTAACTGCGGTTCAGTGGTATGTCAGCACCAATGTTAGCTGTGATTAATGCTAACTCAGGTTCCCACTAAACCAGAGCTCCTTGCAAAGGTTCCAGTAGGAGTAAAACTGAGAGCATGTGCTAGGGAGCAGCCTCTGTCATGATCTATGGGCATTCATTAGCATGTCGATAGGGAGCCTCCATGGGTGCAGGGGCCTTCAGTCATGCTGCCCACCCATTTGCCCAGCTGAGCTGACAGGCAAACAAGCATACCAGGGAACTGAATGCTGAATCAGGCTTTCAGTCTTCTAACAGTATGCTATAGTGTATTCCTCCATGGCACACATTCATTTCAATGAGACTTAAAATTCATGAGAACATGCCAGTGGGATTTTGCCTCCTGTGACACATTGTGTCAGTGTATCCAGCTGTTAACCAGAAGGTTGGTGGTTCGAGCCCACCCAGGACCCCTGCATTGTAGGGGGTTGGGCTAGATGACCCTCAGGATCCCTTCCAACTCTACAATTTTATGGTTCTACTTTACTGGGTATTTTCTAAAATGAAATTCAGATTTAGAGAGATTCAATGCCTTTCAGTTTTCTCCTCTTGCTGATGCCATCCAGTGCCGGATTTACATATATTGTAAGCTGAGCAAGCTATAGCTTAGGGCCCCACTCTCTTGGGGGCCCAAAAAAATTAAAGGGGAAAAAACCCTGGATGTACACTTCCAAAATATAAGATACAAAAAAAAAACCTACATACAGCAACAGTGTTTTGTGTTGTGTAGGCTCCTATTTGTTATAGGCAAATGGCTTTAGATACCTATGAGGTCCATAAATTACCATGTAGCATATATTCAACACACACAAAAACCAGTGACAATTTGTTGTTGACAAAGGACAGCTGGACATATAAAGGGCCCCATTACCTTCAGTAGCTTAGGGCCTCATCAAACCTAAATCCGGCCCTGATGCCATCCGTCATCAACCTGTCTCTTCAATTTTTCATAGGTGGATAAGTGGCGCAGCTGTCGTCAATGCCTTTTATTCAGCAAGCAGGAATCAAATTGGTAAGCTGAGTCTCTCTTAGAAACACTTTCTGGCCATGTGGTGAGAAACGGGTTATTTCTTGTCCCCTGTCTCAGCTCAGATCAGGTCAGAAAGTGGACTTTTTCACTTGTTGATCTCTCTGGCTTTTTCAACATGGTAGTTTATTCTGCTTTCCCGATGTTTCCCTAACTTTTGATTTCTGCACTCTGTTTGAGCTTTCACAGAATGTAAAAGCCACTTCCAGAAATATAGCAGAGTACACCATATGTTTAGTATCCATTTCTGTGTTATATGCTTCTGGAAAAAAATATTTTCCTTTACAATATGTGAAAGCTCAAATATAATGCGGAAATTAACAGTTAGGGAACTACCAGGGAAATGCAATAAATTGCTGTAGGAACACAGTGTCCATCTCTCTACCGGCTCAGCAGATTTATGCTGTACTGTAGTATACAATAACATCAGGGACTCCAGCTCCCATCAGCCCCAGCCAGCAAGTCCAGTGGTCTGGGATGATGGAAACTGTAGTCCAACCACATCTAGAGGACGTTGCTACACCATGCCATACTATAATTTTGGTGTTGTGTGTCCTTGACCTGCAGCAGGCAGTCTTGTTATCCAAAATGCTGTCCTACTATAGACGTTCAAAAACATGTTCTGCTTCATGGTTTCTTTGGTTTCTGGTCCTATTGACATTGGCCAGATGCTTTAAAGATGAGCTGCTTTAGCAAAGGAAGCATCTTTTTCATTCTTGCTTCCTTTGGAAAATATGAGAGTATCGACTTGACACACTCAACAAAGCACAAATCAAGTTGGAGGGGGATAATTTCAAAGCATTTTACTGGAGCGTGTGCTTTTGCTGAATTAATGTATTGCTTATTTATTTTGTATTCATTATACTGATGTAGTCACTACCGCCAACTCTTTGGAAGAATGGGGGAAGCCTGCAGCCTGATTCAGTGCTGGACTAAACTTGCCTTTCCGTTTTATTTGCCTCATTCTTCCATTGAAAAAAAGGGGGGGAGATTTCTGTTCATTTCTTTGGATAAGGGAAAATTACAAGTGTGGGAGGCTGGCTTCCTTACTTACAAACAAGATGACAGGGCTGGGGTTCCCCTGCTCCTCCCCAATGCTTGGAAAGAAAGCATCAAAGCTCTCTATCCCTCTGCAATATGTTTTCTCCACAGACCACTAGTCTGTAATATTTTAGCATAGCCCTCTCTACCTGAAGTGCTTGTGAATCCAGAAGTCAGCCATGTATTTATTATTTACTAGTCAGTTTTATTTGTGAGATATAGCTTTACTTTGTTTTAATATTGCATTTAGTTTTTATCTAGTTTTGAGGGAATTTTCTTGAATGTCATTGTTGCATTTTTATCTAAAACACTTAGATTTTATTATTATATTTAACAGTATAAAATTAGGATAGACAGCCGGACAGACGGGCGGACAGACAGACAGACAGACAGACAGACATAGAAGAAAAGCTTGACTTGTGACCCTGCAGTCCCTGCCCAGTAAAAGTGGAATTCTTTAATGAATTTTTCTGGCTTTAAGCTAAGCATTCAGCCAGGTTCAAACCAGATTGCAAGTCTTGCATGCTGAACTTTCATAGCAGGGGTGTAAAAAGAACGATGTCAGTTTTTGTGTGAGATGACCTTGCCAGCAGTAATGCTGAAATGAAAGTGATGGTTTGCAACTATTCTGGGACCATATTTTCACACTTTATTAACACGACAGAAAGTGGAATTTACCCTGAACAAGGACATCTGAGTTCACTGTGATGGACTTCTTCTTTTTCTTTGGCAATTACTCGTAGCCGAGTATGTTTGTCTTCCATGAGCAAGGTTTTAACAGTAAGTCTGTGGAGGCCAATTCTGCATCCACACGTCCTTCCACAGTGGGGATATAGGTTTCTGGGTGGGAGTTGAGCATGGTGAGAGTTTGCCAAACACACCTTCCTCTTAGCACGTTTCTCCCTTTCGTCCTGAGTTGAGTGTCTTCAAAGTCTATGATACGTTTGGTAAAGGCTGTTCTCCAGCTAAAACACTTGCAGGCCAGTGTTTCCTAATTTTCTTATACTTGCCTTGAGAGAGTCTTTAGACCTATTTTGTTGACCATCAGCGTTACACTTTCCATTTTTAAGTTCAGAATAGAGTAGTTGCTTTGGAAGACGATAATTAGGCATCCGAACAACATCTTCAAAAAAATCCTACACTGATTCTTCTATGTATCAAATCTAGCTGCATTGGAGTCAGTGAAATTACTTATGAATGGAGACAGAATCAAGAAAGTAAGAGTCTAGACCAAGGATGGGGCAGAAATTCAGTTCAGTTCCCACTGAAAGGTGAATCTACCTAATTTGCACTTCCTGAAACAAGTGAACCAAAATGAAGCGATCCTTTAAAATTCACAGTTCTCAGAATTTTTCAATGCAGTTCTGCAGTCAAGGATTAACTGGGACAGGAAGTCCTCTTATTCTCCTTCCTGTCCTGAAGGACACAATAGACATTATGGGTGGACAGACTCTATCTAGGACCTGAAGGTACTTCTCCTTGGAAGCTGCCACCTGCAATTCAGGGGCAGACCATATGAAGGAGCTGAGCCCAGATCCCAATGCTTCTTCACACACCAGTTTTAGGCCTCTGGTGTCATAGGCCTAGAACTGTTTTATTTCTGAAGAAGAACAAGCAGAATATCTTGCTTGAAATCATGGCTAAGTGAGGACAACTTTGACACAGCTGTGGGAAATTCATCCTCGTCACAGTTGGTGTGAAATTTGATGGACACTGAGGAAGAGAGCTTGGCCCTGTTGGAATAAGCTGAAATAGGTTGCAATATACTTTAGGTCAAAATGAAGCCACAAAACTTTAGGCAGCCATGAAGGGTTCTAGTGCAGCTCAGCAAAATGCCGTGCTATGCAGAAGCAAGACAGAACGGAGCAGCACATTAGCATCCATTAACAAAAAGAGTTAGTTCCACTGTGCTCACATTCAGTGCATAAACATATTATGGCCAAAGTCTCTGTGGACATACTCAAGTTACAAGAATTTAGGAAATTTGGCATCTATTCCTGGCAGTCTTTAAATGGGCAGCCGGGAAAAGAATTGCAATTCCCTCTTCACAGCTATATGGCTCGTGGATATGGGCAAATTTTTTACTAGTTAGGAAGGGGGAGCCTCGTAGGAATAATTCTCATCTCTCTGGCATTGCTTGAGATTGCTCAAGTTTTGCAAATGTTATAAGCAAGCATTGGTTTGCTATGAAGTAGCTTAGAATAAACATCTCATCCATTAGAGTTGCATTTCTCTAACTGAGTTAATAGCAGAACGTTTTGACAATTTCAAGGGCTGCAATGCAAAGTGAAGCAGTTCATAAAATTGGGAAGGAAAAACAATAAGCCTATGTGTAGGGAATGGTGTGTTTATTTTTGTGTGTACTTTTACCCTAAACCAATGTGTGGTGGAGGTAGTATGGGATTTAACCTCAAGTCAATATAATTTTATTCCCTGAGGCAATGGTCACCTTCTGTTTCTCCTTGGTAAACTGGGTTGTGCTTGCCAATCACAGCTTACAATTTGTACAAACCGTGGGAAATGGAATGCCTCCATGGTGTATTGTCACAAGTTGGAATCAGCTCCCTTTCCTATCTAAACAACCAACGGTGGCAATACCCTAATTTTTGGAAGGCCACAAGACAACAGATGGTTAGCGTGACCTTAGCAAAGGGGTGGACAAGCCAACAGTTGCTGGCTGCAACATCTGGACCAGTTCCTCTGAGAGTTGGGTGATTACGGAAGAAACATAATAGGTCCTGTTAATCAGATCCTGGAATTTCAGCTTGAAGCATTGGAGGAAAACTTATGCGAGCTATGGGACAGGAGAACTGCAATTTTGGAAAGCAGGATAGTTGGAAACAAAATACAAAACAAAAGAGTAGGCAATAGGCTGAGAAGTGGGGTTGGAATCTAGGAAGTGGAGGAAACTGAAAGGAAGGGGTGGGATGGAAAACTCACGTTGTTGAGGGAAAACAGAGGGAAAACAACACCCATGGGTTAGGGACAGGAGAGCCATTGCGCTCTAGGCAAGAAAGGAGTGGGTGGGCTTTGGAAACTCATGTGGCCTGAACCTGAAGGCCCAGAAAATAGCAACTGTTTCAGCATCATGCTGAAGGGCACATCCATAAATAATATGACCTTGTGGTCAGTGCAGATCATGTAGGTAAAAGATAGTATTGGACACCTAGCATGACCATAGACATTATCAGCTAGCATGGCCATAGACAGGGATAATGGGAACTGTAGTCAGTAACATCTGGGGGGGGGCACAAATTCCCCAGCCCTGCCCTGGTATGTCTCTCTCATTTTCGTAGGAAAGACTTAGGGAGGTATGCAGCTACCATGTCCCATCAGAGCAAGGATTTCCTCTTGTACAGGGGGTGTTCCCACTCTTCCCCATGCATGTGTCCCACATGCTCCCCATATGTACTCCAGAGAGTTGAATTGGGGAACTCCTAGGGCAGGTTTAAGAGGCAGGTGAGGAGAGGAGAGGGACAGAAAAATCCTTGCACTAAGTGTGACATTCAATTACATCCTCGCACCATTGACCCAACCTGCAGGGGTCACATTATTCACAGCTGCCCCCCTCCAGCCTTGGATGGCATCATGCTATTGGATCCTGTACAGTTGAGCATGCATTTGAAGGGCACCTGGTGATCAAAGAGCAAGACGAATTGGGTGGAAGGGGAAGGAGAGGTAGTTTGAATTAATCAGCCACACCGTTGGCTAAAATTTCCAGGATGTTTATTTAATTGAGCTTGTGTTTTTGCAAATAGTTTGAGCTGGTAAAAAAGATTAACTTGTCATCTATGGCGTCATATCTCTTTCTGCAGTCTTTCCTGCTGGCATTTTGCAACCACCTTTCTTCAGTGCAGCTCAGCCTAAGTCCTTGAATTATGGTGGCATTGGCATGGTCATTGGGCATGAAATCACTCATGGCTTTGACGATAACGGTAAGAAAGAGAACTCATGTTTCACCATTGGTATTACTTTACCTAATCTGTATGGTGCGTGAAGAGAGGCAATCCTGATTTAATTTAATCAAGCCCTATTTCTGCTTTGCACCAGAAAAAAAATCTCTATTATTTGTTTCCCAGGGGCTAAGGGTGGCTTTACATATTACCAGAAGCCCTAATTATTATTATCTTGTAAACAGCAAGTGTGCAAGGCCCTCTCTCCTGTGCTCCTTGGCATTATTTGCATTACATGATACAACCCATAAAAAACAGGGATGGGAACCAGTGGTCCCTATATGTTGTTGAACTCCAATTCCCATCAGCCACAGACAGCATGGCCAATGACCAGGGATGAGGGAAGTTGTGATCTAGCAACCTCTAGAGGGCCACAGCTTCCCCACCCTTATCATAAAGAAAGAACCAAAGATTTATGCCAGCAACATAACATTTCCTCATTCACAACCAGCACCTTATTAACGAAGCAGCTGAATGAAACATCAGTCACGCCATGATGCCAAATATTCCTCTTTTCCCATCCCCCTGCATCTTTCCAAGAGGGATGATCTTCTGGTCCTGGCCAGCCACTGAACCCATTCCAAAGGAATGGTGAATGTGCAAATGGCAGCTTCCTGCCTACCACTGGATGAGCACATCATTGCCTACATTGGGAAACATGCTTGGTGAATGTTAAGGAACCCGGGTTCCTGAATCAAGCAGAGCACCTGGCTGGAATCAGATTAATCCATCAGAAAAGTCAAAGACCTTCATATTTTGTCTGATGTCACCATGCATGATGATAGAACATTATACAAAATGGATTGCCGATAGTGCTGAAAGTGAGTGGTGCTGGAGTCAAGCACTGCATATTCTACTGATGTTGGCTTGGAAGTGTGTGCTCATGGTGCAAACTCTTGTTGCTAGGCAGAAGATTATCACTCAGTAGCAGATCCCCATATCTGATACTGGCCATGCATGCTGGGCTGCTTGGTATTGGAGTTCAGCAACATCTGGAGGGCAAAAGGTTCCTCAACCTGGTGTGTATGATCCTAGATTCGATCCTTGGGACTTTAGCCTGAGGTCATGGAGAGCCTTTCTGAGTAGGCAATATTGTTTCATGGACCACTAGTCAGCTACAGCACACGACAATTTCATATTTTCAGTGTCTTCAAGACTATCATTGCAAATTTCTTATGCGTATATGTTATTTCAGGTAGAAATTTTAATGAGAATGGGGACCTTGTGGACTGGTGGAGTCAAACATCGGCAACAAATTTTAAGAAGCAGTCTGAGTGCATGATAAACCAGTATGGAAACTTCAAATGGGATCTGGCTGGTGGACAAAATGTATGTCCCTCCTTTCTTATTGAAATGCTTACATTTGAATGCACATTCTTTTATTTTATTAGATGAAACATATTCCACATGGTAATGGAGGGAGATGTTGAGAGACTGAATAGCTTCAAAAGGAAATTTAACCATGTGAACAAACCTACTGGAGGCCAAATTTAGTTTCTATTACTATTTGTATGTTTCTTTCCTTTATGAATTCCTCCCAATGAGGCGTCTCAAAGCAATTTACAATATAATGACATATATAAAACAGTTATGTAAAGGCAATTGCATATAAAAACAATTAACAATTATAAATCTAAGACCAGGTTAAAACAATAGGTCCGGTCCAGGACAGATTCTTTGAGATATCTTTGAGATAAGCATTTTTGAAGACTTGTTGAAAGAGGAACACTTTTAGCAGGTGCCAAAAGCCAATAGAGAAGGCAGCTGTCTGTTATAGAATGGAAATTCCCAACGGCAGGTACCAGCACACTCAAGGTCCAATTCCAACATCCTGCTGATTGGACATCCTGATAGGATGGTACCTGCAGGGTGCCCTTTCCTGCAAAAAGCTTGGTTGGGGTGAAACAATTTTTTTAGGTATCCTGGTCCCAAGCTCTGTAGGGGTTTGCAAACCAGTGCCAGTGCTTTGAACATAGCCCAGTAGCTAATTGGCAGCCGGTGCAATTCATTTAGTAATGGCATGTTGTGACAGTAGTTGAGCCACCACATTTTGCACTTCCATAGAAGAAAAACATGTACATAGGTACAAATAACCCCTTCCATTTAGATGATTTGTATTCCTAGAGGTGCCTTTGCCAAGGTTCACAGATAAAGTTGAAGAAAAAATGCTGCGGTTCAGATATATCATTAAATCATGGTCTAGTGTTATGTCTGTGAGCTTTTGGTTGCACATTAAGCCCTCTCATCTCATCTTTCTGTAAAGCAAGGATAAAGAGATTGGCAGCACCCACCAGGCAAACCTCTCTGGGTTATTCCATCACTGAGAAGATCCTCTTCCTATTGGTCACCCCTAGAAGTATAGGGTGACCACTAGGAAGAGGGTCTTCTCGGTGATGGAATAACCCAGAGAGGTTTGAACAAGGCACTTGGAGCAGGATCCCTCTAAAGGATAGGTTTCAAGTAGGTATATGCAGGAGAAGGCAATCTCACAAGTAACCTAATCTCAAGCAATTAAGGCTTTTGGTGGCGCTGTGGGTTAAACCACAGAGTCTAGGACTTGCCGATCAGGAGGTCGGCGGTTCGAATCCCCGCGATGGAGTGAGCTCCCGTTGCTTGGTCCCTGCTTCTGCCAACCTAGCAGTTCAAAAGCGCATCAAAGTGCAAGTAGATAAATAGTTACCACTCCGGCGGGAAGGTAAACGGCGTTTCCGTGTGCTGCTCTGGTTCTCCAGAAGTGGCTTAGTCATGCTGGCCACATGACCTGGAAGCTGTATGCCGGCTCCCTCGGCCAATAAAGTGAGATGAGCGCCGCAACCCCAGAGTCGGTCACGACTGGACCTAATGGTCAGGGGTCCCTTTACCCTTTACCTTTAAAGTTAAAGCCAGCAGTTTAAATTGTACCCAGAAATGAACTGGGGAGCATCAGGTGTGATATAGTTGAAACACCCAGTCCCAGTCAATATATTCCTGGCCGTATTCTGGACCAATTTCAGTTCCTAGACTATTTTAAGGCCAACACACACAGCAATAGTCTGAACAGGAGGTTTCCAGAAAGTGTGGCCAGCTCATTTCTATCCAGTTATGTTGGTTCCTGGTGTATCAGCCAAAGCGAATTAATTTAGAACGGGAAGCAAAAGCTTTCAATCTCCTCCTCATGGCCTCTCTGAAGGGAGGGAGGGGAGGGGAACGTGCACGAGTCAATGGCTCACTGATAAAGCTGAGGCTAACTGCTGCTTGGGCACGTAGCAGTAAACAATGGTTCAGTGTTGCATTCAAAGACAGCCAATTTGTGTCTAATGGGACGTGTGGATCCAGAATTGGCCTCCACAGTCACTCACAGACTCACTGGTAAGACTGTGTTCAGCTCCAAGTGATCACCAAAGAAGACAACGACTCAAAATAGAAAACGGCAAAGAATCAGTAATTAAGCAAATCCTGTTTTGCTAAGGCTGGGGGCGATTGGAGGAAGTGGTAGCAGATCTCCAATGAAACCAAGACTCTTCCATAAAGGTCATGTCATGTAAAGTCTCAGTGAGCAGGGTCACATCAAGATAAAAGACAGGTTCAGGTTAAAGTAGCTGGACTTGGCAAGATGCAACCAGATACAGTCAGGCCTTAACAGCACCATGGAGAGCTCCCACTGAGCTCTGCTGGTTGTAGCTCTCCCCCTGTTGACAGTCATAGCCCTCTGGATGTTGCCTTGTAGACTTCATATTCTACATTCCACATCTAGATGGTTGGGAATAATCCATTTTCTGACCTTCAAACCATGACTCATTGTTCTTCCAAGAATTTCATTCTGCACTCAGGCAAAAAAAAAAAGTATGTAGCATTTTCATTTCTTCCTTTTTCTCTGCAGCTCAGCGGAATCAATACCCTTGGTGAAAACATTGCCGATAATGGTGGCATCAGACAAGCATACAGGGTAAGAAATGCCCATTTTCTCTTACTTCATGTGGTTGTTAGTTGGTGCAGATTTGTTAAAATGTTGGGTTGTTTGGAGTATTATAATATTATATATAATATAATATATTATAATATTATATATAATTTTATATTATATTTTATATATATATATATATATAAAATGCCACACAAGCTGCTTTATTAAACCCCTGAAGTTTAGTTGCCTGGTCTTCAGGGCCTAATCTGTACTCATTAGAACATAAGGAATGGATCATCTTGTCCAGCATCTTGTTTTCACAGTGGCCAAACCAGATGCCTATGGGAAACCCTCAAGCAGCACTTCAGTACAACTGAAGTCTCCCTCCTTATGCATGTTTCTTCCCTTCAAGACAACAACCCCCATTTTCTGCTTCATCCCCAGTCTCCCTCTCCTCTCCCTGTCCTTTATTCTCCCTCTTCGATAGGAAAACTTTAGAAAGAGAGTTAGGGAAAGAGAGTTAGGGAATTGTAAACCACTCTGTGATCCTCAAATCAAAGGTAGTATCCAAATTTAATAAACATCTATTTATTCATTTATTGCATGTGCCACAATTCACCTGTTTTCCTGGGAGGAAGGTCCAGTGGCTGGACAGGAAAGGAAGGCAGGGAATGGGAACCTGTGACCCTCCAGACATTGCTGGACTAAAACTCCCATAATTCCTAACCATTGGCCATGCTGGGTGGTGCTGATGGCACTTGTGAGTCCAAAAATATCTGAACCAGATTCTCCATCCCTGATCTAGATGGTCCAGCAATTGGGGTAAGTAAAAGGTAGATGGGAATCTACTGGTGGACCTCTGGGTGATCTGCAATAGATCAACAAGTGTTTTTGACCACCAGTTGATAACAATAGCAACAACAAAATGACCCCTAAAAACCCCCACTGTTGAACACAAGAAAACTTGAGGTGATAACCCAGAGTAGAGTTTTGTGTTGAAGAACAGTGAGTTCTGTTGAGTTCTGGTACTAAAATAAAAGATGCCGCCAGGTTCCTGGCCTCACAATTCTTTAATTCTAAGTGTGTAGGTTTGTGCTTTTGCATCAAGCTCTGGTTCAAGCTTCTGGGAGAAAGGAAGTAGCTCCTGTAAGCCTTCAGTCTGCCCAGCCCTGATTCAAAGCAAGGGTGAGCAGCACAGTGCCCAGGTGGCTTGTTACAATACTGAAAATCCTAGGTGTCTAAAAAAAAATTGTACAGTTGGTTGCATTTGTAAATTTGCAAATGCAACATAAATCATGAAGGGAGAAAGGGGGGCATGAGTTATGCTCCTCTTTCCCCATTGCCTCAGAATTTCCACATCCATTTATTGGCAACTCATTCATACCATGCCTCACACTTTCTGTCCTTCTAAGCTACAATTATGCTTCTTTTGTGGGATTTGGAATGCCATAAAACAAAATTACCAAACCTAATTTTGATGAGTCAAATCAACAGGGTCCCCACCAAAGCTATATACCAAGAACTTTCCAACTTTCCACAGTTGTCCAAAAATGAGGACTATAAGAGCCAACTTCTTCTTCTACTTCTTCATCATCATCTTCTCCTCCTCCTCCTCCTCTACCTCCTCCTCCTCTACCTCCTCCTCTCATTATCATCATCATCATCATCATCATTGCTATGTTTGTGGAAGTTGCTTTTAGGCTATGCTAATTAAATTCCAATTCCATGCAGACTTGCTGAGACCCTTCAGAGCAGACTTCCTCAAGCTTGGCTCTCCATATGTTTTTAGAGTATAATTCCCATCATCTCGGACCACTGGTCCTGATAGCTAGGGATCATGGGAGTTGTAGGCCAAAAATATCTGGAGGGCCGAGGTTGAGGAAGCCTGTTCCAGAGTATTAAATATCTAAACAGCAAAATTGTGTGGGTTTCTCAGAAAGAAATTAGTTATGACATTTCCATAAACTAAACTACATGCACACAACTCAAATTTGACATGAACAAGAAACAGGGTGGTATTCAGCTAAGTTTTATTCAGAGTAGACCCCCTTAGCATGAATGGACCTAACTTAGTTGTGTGTCTTGGGAAGAATGTTTCTTAATGAGGTAGGAACTTGGACTTTCACTGTGGCGTTAAGCAAGAATTAGGCAAATGTTGTGGTAGGTAAATAAATAGTGCTAAAAAATAAGGAAAGCAAATTCTCTCTGTGAAATACAGTTCCGATGTGAAACTTTCTCAAGGGCAGCCATGGAAAAAACAGTTCCTCCCTTCTATTCTTGTTATCTTAATTAAGAGTACAGAACACACAGTAATTATTAGCCCAATGTCCAGGACAAAGTGCATTCTAGTAAGAACCACACTGTCATTCTTTGCTTGTACTGAAATTATGGCCCTTTTATCTTTCGTTTACGTTTTTCAGAAGTTTTCCCAAGTGCGTAGTCACAGTAAAGCAAGATGAACTATCCCAACATAAGAGACATAAAAGCCATCTTCCTTCCATGTGGTTTTTATACTAGTATAATGTGATTCCACAGCATACAGGAAACCATTTTTACTAATGGGTCCCAGTGCGTTGTGAGTCATGCGATATCTCCCGCAAGGGAAAACTGACTTGCTTTTAAATTTCTCTTTATAATGTGCTGGAGGAGTTGTGTGGCATCCACATATATTCTGAAGGTGGCACTGTGCCATCTTTATGCTCACGTTGTGATCCCTGCACTCTGAAGAAGCACCCAGCAGGGATGAAGTTTCTGCTCATCAGCTGATGAACACAGCTGTTTTGGAATGGTCATATTGCTTTCTTTCTGTATGTTCTGTAACTTCCTGCTGAAATCCCATAACCTTTTCATACCATGTTGTCTCTGTCTTTGTCCTGCTTTCTTTGTGCTATATCCCACCCCCCACTGGCCCACAAAAAGGTGGCAGCTTTGGAGAAGAATTGTAGGGCAACTAATAACGCATAATAATAATAATAATAATAATAATAATAATAATAATAATAATGGTAAAGTGACCCCTGACCTTTAGGTCCAGTCGTGACCGACTCTGGGGTTGTGGTGCTCATCTCACTTTACTGGCCAAGGGAGCCGGCATACAGCTTCCGGGTCATGTGGCCAGCAAGCCGCTTCTGGTGAACGAGAACAGTGCATGGAAACGCCATTTACCTTCCCACCGGAGCGGTACCTATTTATCTACTTGCTCTTGACATGCTTTCGAACTGCTAGGTTGACAGGAGCAGGGACCGAGCAACAGGAGCTCACCCCGTCGCGGGGATTCTAACCGCCAACCTTCTGATTGGCAAGTCCTAGGCTCTGTGGTTTAACCCACAGCACCACCTGTGTCCCTCAAATAATAATAATAACCACTAATTCACTATTATTGGATCAAGAACACGTTGGCATAATGTTCCTGGAGGTGCCCAAAGACAAGGACACGAAGTGGCAGCAACCAGAAATCTTACGATTTATCTTTCCCTAGTTTTGCGCTTGATTCTCATTGCAGTTTGAGCTGGTTGGATTTCACGGTGGCCATCATCCTTCTTCCCTTCCTCTTCCTTTGGCAGGCCTATGAAAAGTTTGTAGAGAAGAACGGAGAGGAGAAGCTGCTCCCCGGACTCGACTTCAACCATAAGCAGCTGTTCTTTCTGAACTTTGCACAGGTATTATACTCTGCTTGATTGAAAGCTTTGGAAATTATTTTGAGTTGCAATTTCACAGTTAAGTTGGAAACAGCAGGCTGGCTTTTCTCCTTTTAATGTGAACTGGCAGAATTGCTAAATCGAGCAGCCTTCATGGCAGCAGGGCCGAGAGGAGAGTGGCCTGTCAGATTAAGTTAATCGCAGCTAAGTGCATGGAGGCATCCAGGAGGTGAGTCTGTAAAGCGCAGTTAACGTGTGGTCATGTACTAGTGCCAAGATGGAACCTGCTCTCTGATTTCCTGAAAGTTTCCTTCCCCAGAGAAAAATGGTTCTGTTTCTCTTCCTCATTCTGGGGGGCTCTTTAGAATGTCTTTATGATTTCCATAGGCGCTGAGCTTCCCTTTCCACTGTGAGGTGGCTAAGGGTGGTGGGTGGGTGTTTTTCTTTCCAATAAACGTTTATCCCAGTGCTTGAACTGTTACCTCATGACATATTCCTCTGGGCTTTAATTGAAGTGCAAGAATCTACATAGAATCATAGAATTGTAGAGTTGGAAGGAATCCTGAGGACCATCTAGTCCAACCCCCAACAATGCAGGAATATGTAGCTGCCCCGTACGGGAATCGAACTTGCAACCTTGGTGATATCAGCACCATGCTCTAACCAACTGTGCTATCCATTGCTAGATAACAGAGGCTGCCTACTGAACCCAAGTAGTTGATGCACTTGCTGGTTTTGCTTCTCTAAGCTAAATAATTCCTTTTAATTTTTTAAAAAATATGTACAGATATATATATATGACTTCGCTTTAAAAAAACAATTAGAAGAAGAAGAAAAACTGCATGGGACACAGCCTCACATCCCCACTACAGGAAAATACAGCTGAAGCTTATGCCACAATACGTTTTGTTAGTCTTTAAACCCTGTGGCAGTTAATGTGTTACAATTGCAACATGACCAATGCTCTGGAAATCAAAACTAGCATGCCACTGCTTTTAAATAATCATTTCTGCAATATTTTGTCTCTCTGTGTGTTCTTTTAAAGGTATGGTGTGGTTCATACAGGCCGGAATATGCTGTCAACTCTATTAAAACAGACGCCCACAGCCCAGGCCAATTCAGGTTAGTATTTTAAATCATCCATTTTCTTAAACAGTGGTTTAAAAAAAAAACAACAACACATGCATATATACACACACACACACAAAATGCACACCTTTCTCACAAAAGTCAACAGCATAGTTAAACATGTTAATCTTTAAGACTCTTTGTCATACAGTACCATATTTTTCCATGTATAAGACTAGGTTTTCCCCCTAAAAAACAATGTCAAAAATTAGGGGGTGTCTTATACTCTGGGCCATCTCCCCCCCCCATTTTCTTAAATCTGAGTCCCCCAAAATATACATGGTGGCGTCTTATAGACGGAAAAATACAGTAATTGTTAACTGCCTACAAGAGGGCTTGGGAAAGGAGATGCGAGGGCTCTGGCGGGGTCACAGAATCCTCTCCCTTCCTTCCCAAAGCCTAGTTAGCACTTTCCCACCTTTGGGAAGGAGATACGAAGGCTCTAGGACCCTGCCAGAACCCTGTGCCTCCTTTTCAAAGCCAGTCACCTTCTGACCCACCTTTGGGAAGGCAGCACAAGGGCGGGGGGGGGGGGGAGTGGATTTTGGCCTCGCACATGGCACCATATTACCCAGGTCCACCACTGACACATTCCCTGCATTCTAAGATGCTTGTTTCTAGGGCAGAAGACGTGGGTTCAAATGGCTTCCACCACGTTTTTTAATGTCTGCTTCCTGGAACAATTTGTGTTTCATCATAGTGTGGGAGAACAACAACTGTCTCCACCCTTTGAACAGTACACAACAGTACTACTACCACCCAAACAGCAAATGTAGTAGTACTGTAGTAGTAATGTAGTAGTACAGTAGTAGTACAGTTATACTGTAGTAGTAATGTAGTAGTACAGTAGTAGTACTGTGTGGAGAACCACACAAAAATTTGGCCTTAGAAATGTGTTCATCGTACCTGAACGGTTTTTTAAAAAATCCAGTTTGCAAAGTATACATTGATTACCCGTCATAAGGCATCGGTTTCTCCATCCTGTTCTGAGTTCCCAGGATGGTCCAGATAAATATCATTTGAGAAATGCAATGTTCTATTAAATCAAAGTGGATTAATAATGGAAAATATAAAGATATTGTGATAGATGAGTGAATGCCTTTGTGCTGCTATTATACAATTCTGAGCCTGTGCTTTTAACTACCTGGTATATTTCTCGTCAGTATTCCCTTTTCCCCGTTTTTGCAAATGCTCACTTTATCAGTATACCCTGCATAACCAAACATTTATTGAATGCATCAACTGTTCCTGAAGCTGGCCTCAGAATGGTATTTTCATGTGGGTGTGCTCTCAAGGCTTTGTTGTTGTTTTTCCAGGAAATCTGCGACTTTCTCCCTGATGCAATTATATTCCAAAATCCTACACTCAGCTGAATTTCTCAGCTACAGTGTTTCCTTTGGATGGGGCAGTTCCCAGGACATTTGCCTGGTGTGCCTTTTATCCACTTGCATTGCTGATTCATTCTTTGAGATCATTGTATATATTTTGTTTGGACACGGTTTAGCGTTCCGTAACAAGCGCTGCATTTCATTACTGACGAGACAGCTGTAAATATATACACTCCACTTTGGACAACTCATTCAGCCAATAGTAACTGTTGCAACCACTGGGTAGTCATTCCTAGTGGTGAGTGGGAGGGCATCATCACTTAAGCATTGTGGGATAGCAGCGTTCATTTCCTTCTTCCTTGGTAATCTATGCAAGGGAAAGAATGCACAGGTCTCCTGGCCTGCCTTTATGCTATATGTTCCAGCTCTCAGTTCCTAGTTGCCTTTCTGCAAAGAAAATGCCCCGTGCACAGTAAGAACCAGCTCTGGGGGGAGTGGTTTTGCAATGACAACCACATTGCAAAGATGATGGTTGCTTTTTAAAAATGTGTATTTCATGGAACTGCTGCATACCAAGTCAAACAACTGGTCCATGTAGCTCAATAGTGACTGGCAATAGCTCTCCAGTTTTTCAGATTCATCTCTCCCAGCCTAGGACCCACGTACCTACGGGACCGCCTCTCCCGGTATGCCCCATGGAGGTCCTTAAGGTCCACAAATAACAACACTTTGGAGGTCCCGAGCCTCAAGGTGGTTAGATTGCTTTCAACTAGGGCCAGGGCCTTTTCAGCACTGGCCCCAGCATGGTAGAACGCTCTGTCACAAGAAACTAGGGCCCTGAGGGACTTGACATCTTTCCACAGGGCCTGCAAGATGGAGCTGTTCCTCCTGGCCTTTGGACTCAGTCTGACCCTTATGTTGCCCTCCCCTTATGGTCTTGATTTATCAGCTATTTTAAAATGAGGCTGCATTTGAAATTGCATTTTAACCTGTATTTTAAATTGGGCCCCCCCTCTTTTCCCCCTATTATGTTTTTACTGTGATTTTTATTGGTGTTAGCTGCGCTAAGCCCGGCTCTGGTCGGGAAGGGTGGGGTATAAATATTATTATTATTATTATTATTATTATTATTATTATTATTATTATTACCTGAAGGTGCTGAGGACTGAAACTAGGATCTTCTTCACACAGTGCTAAGATGCCATAGTCATCTCCCTATAAACTGTATGCTTCCTGAGCAAGAAGCAGAAGTTGCTGCCCTGGGTGTAGTTATTTATGAAGCAGAACTAACATATTCTCATCTTGTTTTAAAGGGTCCTAGGAACACTGCAGAACACAGCAGAGTTTTCTGAAGCCTTTAAGTGTACCAATGCGGAATACATGGACCCCGTGAAAAAGTGCCGCGTTTGGTGATGAAGCTACATAGAGTGGACTCGAAGGAGCAGAAGCTTTCCAGAAATTGAGAATGTTTTGAGGATGGCCGTAGTGGATTTGTCACAAAAAAGGAACGATAACAGAGACATACCAAGCGATGCATTTTCTAGAAAGGGAGGAGGAGGAGGACAAAACATCGCTAAGGCAGCGACTGCCAACAATTACTCTGGCGAAACTCGGGAAATGATAAATCACTGCATACTTAAGGGTTCTTCATTTCTTTCCCCACAATGATCTTACCATTTTAATCCTGCTTTCCATTTAGCCTGCAGATTCTATTTCATGTTTTACCCTTTCCATCGCCACGTTTTTCTATGAAAGTGAGTCCCACCGATTCCAGTGAAACTTGTTTCCAGGAAAGCGCATTCAGCCTTAATGACCTGCCGTCCCGTGAAGGTGTTCCGATATTTATAAATCAGACGAAAGGAGGGAGCACCAAGTCACACGTTAGCTTGGACATGTGTCAAGTGAGTCAAAAGCCTACGATGTGGTTTCTCACACATCTCCTATTACGGCTGGCGTGCTTCACCAAATGCTTGTGTCTCCCAATGTGGCCTTGGGAACTGCAGGGCCTGGAGGAAAAAAGAACCCTATAAGGGACCCTAGCAATTTGCCATTTGTAAATGCTCAAAACTCAGTGCACCCTTTAAAAAAAAAAAGTGATTTGCATCTAGACAACACCAATGGCCCCAGCCATAGTGGCAGAAAGCTTGTCACACGTAAGGAATTTCTGTATTTACAACAAAAGACGTGCACAATCAGCAGGGAACAGGTGAGCGTTACAATACAGGTGAGATGCGGAACCATCTGTGAGATGGCAGTGCTTGCCTGCAAACACCTGCTTATGGGC
Organism: Podarcis melisellensis; assembly: GCF_964234715.1. Lineage (NCBI taxonomy): Eukaryota > Metazoa > Chordata > Lepidosauria > Squamata > Lacertidae > Podarcis > Podarcis melisellensis. Next base: position 22,362,184 of record NC_138537.1, on the reverse strand, counting down.
GCTGTTTCTTGAGAGGTTTTGGTTGGCACTGTCCTGTGCTCTATTTTGACATCCACAATCACTGGATGAAGGCAAAGCCACCGAATAGATCTTCTCCTTCCTCACTACTGTTTTCATCCTCATGGGAGGCAGGTAGTGGTGCAAAGTGCTTCTGACTTACATATTACATATGGCACCCTTGCCCATACAAGACGTCTTCACCCCGTGGACTCGTCTCCAAGCTTTCTTCTGTTCCTTTTCCTTTTCTTTTTTCTTTTCTTTTTCCTTTTTGTGTGAAGCCATCTTCATGAGAACAACCCAAAGACGAAAGTGTAATCTACTTAAGGGATTAACTGTTGACCAAATTTATTGTTTGCTGCTTTCCAGCCAAAACCTATACTGTAGATAATTTATGAAATTTTTTTAGCGTATGTTGTAATCACTGCAGTTGTAATCAAAAACTCCTTCATGTTTTTTCTAAGATTTTCCTGCTTTTTCTCAAAACTTTGTCTTTTTTTTCCAAAGAAGAGGATGAAAAAGTATTTGTAGTAATATATATGACCATACTTTTTATATTTAATTCTGAATTATACCGGACATGAATCGTTCTATATTATTACAATGGGTGTATTTTGTTAGAGTGTCGAGGTACAAACCATTCAACAGATGATTAAGTCTCAACACAGAGATCTCTACTAATAAGATATACAGACTGACTGACTGGTTTTGAGAAGAACTTCTAGAAGCTGGTTCTACAAATGTTAGGACTTTGAAATGTAGCACAAAAGTTGCTTGTGATTCCTTTGAACCAACAGGACATTTTGCTTCAGTAATAATGGTGCATACGTAGGCATTTACATTATGTGGACCCTTACTAGTGATAAGTCTTTTAAATCTGCTACAATAGTTTTCAAATGCCCTCCTGCAGGTGGCCAAGGAACCTACTGCTTCTGGCACTGAAACACACAGATCTTTCCAAATAAATTACTACTTGATACCTCAGATGACTCGAATGGGTCCATTTCTGAGCATTTGAGGACTGCCTGTGCAAATTCTTTTCTTTTCAAGTTTGTCATCTGATAAAGCATTGTGATAATTAAATTTAAGCCACGTGTCCCTTATTGCCTGTACTGTTGCAGTACATCTTTGCTTGGCGTGGAAAGGTGTCACACACACCACACACACACACACACACACATTTGACACTATTAAGTTGGAGGAAAGTGGCTCTTGGAGTGTGCACTGTACATGGGATTACACAGCTTTCTTTGGCAGAAGAACGATCAGATTCACTGCCATGATGTCTGAGATTCAGAAGCTGAAATTCCACATGCCATCATAAATCTCTTCAATGCGCCTTGAGTGATGATTTGGAAAATTTTGACTTCTGCTTGCAGTGAAGGTGTCTGGTGACCTGCTTCTATGGCTGCCCTTTTCTTTCATTTTCTTTTTCAGGCTCCACAGCCATCTCATTTTGTCAAATTGGCATGTTACACCTCTCCAGCAATACTTAGTGTGGGGTGCATCCTTAGGTCTGAACTTTTCTAATCTCCAAGGAGTACCAGTGTCACCTTAGTATTGTTTTGTTTGATCCTCATGCCTGTGGACAGAAACCTTCTGAGATCGAAGGCAAAGGATCCACCTTGCAGACCAGAATGGTCACTGGGGTTGATGTGTTTCAGTAATCTGCTTTAGCAGAAGTTCAGTCCAATCCAAAACAAGTTAAATAGCATTTATAAATGGGCAGAGGAACTTCCCACTAATAGCACCTCTGTCTGGCATGCAATGACCTTCAGGTTACTGAGTTGACACAGGGAACCAGGTGCATATCTTAAGAACGCCCACCTCCCTCCAAGTTTCAGACCAACTCCTCATGAGTAATTATATTTCAAGCCAACTCTATTTTAACACACTTGTGACTGAATGTCTGATGATTACATTGCTATAGTAACCATCAGGTAAAACATGTCCTTGAAACTCACTGTATTGTTCCAATTCAACCTAATAAGACCTAAAAAAATTATTTATTGGATTAGTTCTAGAAATTATATTTATTAGATTCAGTTCAATCCAAGAAAGAACTCAGGTCACCTTCAGCCTCTCAGTATTTTGTGGGCTGAAAATTGTACATCTGCACAATTGCACAAGTCCGTTATTTGTGTCAGCTTGGCACAGAAAATCCATTAAAAAAACAAACAAACCCAGAACTTTTGTGGTTAGGAAAGTAATAGTGAAATACACTGAAAAGTGTGGGAGGAACAAATGATTAATGAGAGATCATATACATATTCCTTGATCACTAGTCAGGGCAGAATAATTGGCTCGAAGATAAATGAATCTGTCAAATTAGGTTTCCCTCAGTTTCTCATTTTTCCCATCTTAAATTCAGTTCTTCACATTTCCACATCATTAAAAAACAACAACCAGTGCTTATGAAAACTCAGCAACGTTTTAGGGTGAATTTCTCCCTCACATACACATTTTTGTATGCAATTCTGCCCAGTAGGCACAATTATTCAAGCCATTTCCCATATATATTGCATTTTTGTATGCTATTTTCATGAATATATGTGTTTCTATGCACACTTTATCCTAGTATATGCACTGTTGTATGCACTGCTAGCCTGGAGACCTGCACTGCAAAATTCAGAGAAGTGTGAATTTTGAAGGATGGCTCTGTTGTGGTTTGCACCCTGTATCAGGAAGCACAAATGACATAGGTTCACATTTAAATAAGAACCAAACTAAATTCCACAGGGTGCTCATTAATTCTGGAGAAAAAGTAGCAAGTGGGGTGCTGCAGGATTCTGACCTGAGCCCATTGTTGTTCCAACATCATTACAGTATAAATGACTTGGATGAAGGAATTGGGTGGGTGCTCATGAAATTTGCAAATGACACCAAACTGGGAGGGGTAGCTAATGCCACAGAAGACAGATTCAGAATCCAAAATGACAGACCGGAACGTGTGCAGAGGAGGACAACCAAGATGATCAAGGGTCTGGAAGCCAAGGCTTATGAGGAATGTTTGAGAGGGTTGAGTACGCTTAGCCTGGAAGAGAGGAGACAGGGATGAGACATTCTAGCTACCTTCAAATATCTAAAGGACTGTCACACACAAGATGGAGCAAGCTTGTTTTCTCCTGCTCCAGTGGCTTCAAGTTACAAGAGATTCCAACCAAACGCCAGGAATAACTTTCTGGCAGTAAGGTCCCTTCCATCTCTACAATTCTATGTTTCTCCTCTATCCCTAGACACGATGGACCTCAGAGGGAATGTTGTTCAGAGTGCCTTTGAGTACTTTGTTCACACTTTCTAAAATAGAGGTCCAAAAAGTTCCTATCAGGACAAGCAACCTGCTGAGGGAAAACACGGAAGGAACACATGAGCCTTGCTTCATGGCCTGGGCCTTTCAGCTGCTCTGTTTCAACTGACCCTCAGAGCCCAAGGTGGAGGACTTGAATGAAGAGCCGGTTCATAGACTTCAGCATGCTTATTTTCTCCACATGATCTCATACACAGAATCACAGATGCCATTTGCAGCAACGCTGGTGTGAAGCAGGTGGACCACCACACACAAACACTCAGCCAGCAGCTGCTTCTGAAATTGCCACTATATTTTCCCCAAGCCATAAAGACAGAATTGGCTGTGCAATTAAATCCACTTAGTGTCATCAACACTTTTCTCCACATTGTTGGTTATCTGCGTGCAAAACAGCATGAAAAAAATGTGTGCATATATGAACTAGACTGGATCTCGACACATAAAAAAAGTTTCGGGAAAACGCATTGTAAACCTCATAAAGGGAAATCACCTTGCCAAAAAATGGAACTCCACAGCACCATCTGGTGTCAGTGTTAAAGGTACCCCTGCCCATACGGGCCAGTCGTGACCGACTCTATGGCTGCGCACTCATCTCGCGCAAGAGGCCAGGAGCCGGCGCCATCCGAAGACACTTCCGGGTCACGTGGCCAGTGTGACTAAGCTGCACTGGCGAGCCAGCACCACTGCCGCACACGGAAATGCCGTTTACCTTCCCGCTATAAAGTGGTACCTATTTATCTACTTGCACTTAGGGGTGCTTTCGAACTGCTAGGTGGGCAGAAGCTGGGACCGAACGGCGGGAGCTCACCCCGCCGCGGGGATTCGAACCGCCGACCTTACGATCAGCAAGTCCTAGGCACTGAGGTCTTACCCACAGCGCCACCCGCATCCCGGTGTCAGTGTTATAACGCGTTTAAAACACTTTTTCTTTACTAATGCAGCTGAGTCCCTAGATGTAAATGCCACCAACATATGGAAACTAAAGAACCATTCTGCTCTGAAGTGCAGATGCCAGGTTTATTGGATTTTCATGATTTGGTGAACTTTTGTGCAAATGAAAACAGTGCTGCATCAAGACAGAAGGAAAAGCTGAGAAATCAACCTTGGGACTGAGGAACTCAGACCTCAGACAAAACTTAAGGAAGTAGGGAAGTACTTGTAGTATCAGGCTAAGGGTCCATTGACTCCAGCACTCTGTTTTCACAGTAATGGGAAGCAGGCACTCTAGGGAGCATTTCCCACAGCAGCGTGGGGATCTGTGTGGATCCCAGTTCAGCTACTGATTGATTGATTGATTGATTGATTGTGTGACTGAGGAAATGGATAAAAGCCCCCCCCCCATCCAAACAATGACTATCATCAGTGCAGGTAAGAAATTATTTTACTTTTTATTTTTATTACCTACAACACTGTTTTATTTATTTTATAGTACAGTACATTTATTATTGCTTTCGTTTTACGGATCAATTGTCTTGTTAGATAGTAAAATTCATGTTAAATTGCTGATTTAGGGGTTGTTTTTAAAAGTCTGGAACGGATTAATCCATTTTGCACTGCTTTCTATGGGAAAGCACACCTTGGTTTAAGAACGCTTTGGTTTAAGAACGATTCTATGGGAAAGCACACCTTGGTTTAAGAATGCTTTGGTTTAAGAACGGACTTCCGAAATGGATTAAGTTCATGAACCAAGATACCACTGTACATTGAATTACTTAACAGTCCGTGCCATGTTTAGAATTAGCTGAAGGAAAGGCTATGGCTGCAATGTTAATTTCAGTACAACAAATAAGCCTATCAAGAAAAGCAGTTGTAGTCAAATTCAGAGTTTGTAACTGGGCAGTAGGTCCCAGAGGCGCCGGGTTTTCCCCAAGATTGGCGGGGCCGGCACACATTGCGTGCTGGTGAGAGCATATGCGCTACACGCAACATCGCACACATCTCCTGACAGTGTTTAGGCTGGCACAGCCTTCCGCTAAGTCACACTGGTCCCAGCAGAATCGAGAGATGCTGTGCAGGTCGGTGTGACCTCGCACCAGGCCTTGCCTTGGTGTCTCCCATGGTGCAGCCTTCTGCGATGGGCCCCTCAACACAGGGGCCGGGGTATCTGGGCCCCCTTCAAACAAATACTGAGGGGACTGAAGACACCTCCGCTCCCTCAAGTTGGCCCACCTGGTAGGTACAAACATAGGAGACAAGTGACTGAATCCTGAGACAAGGCAATCATTGCCTCTCCAACCAATTCCCACTCCCCTTCTCCTTTTAAGCTCACCCCCTGCTTGCCGCTCTGGACTACACTATATATATATTTATTTATACATACATACATACATACATACATACATACATACATACATACCCCGCCCATCTGGCGGAGTTTCCCCAGCCACTCTGGGCGGCTCCCAATCAAGTGTTAAAAACAATACAGCATTAAATACTAAAAACTTCCCTAAACAGGGCTGCCTTCAGATGTCTTTTAGAAATAAGATAGCTGCTCACATTTAATGGGAGGGTGTTCCACAGGGTGGGTGCCACTACCAAGAAGGCCCTCTGCCTGGTTCCCTGTAACCTTACTTCTCGCAATGAGGGAACCGCCGGAAGGTCCTCGGAGCTGGACCTAAGTGGCTAAAAGATGGGGGTGGAGATGCTCCTTCAGGTATACTGGACCGAGGCCATTTAGGGCTTAAAAGGTCAGCACCAACACTTTGAATTGTGCTTGGAAACATACTGGGAGCCAATGCAGATCTCTCAGGACCGATGTCCTGCTCACCATAGAGGGAAGGCGTGGTGTGGACTAATGGTCTGTCAGGAGATACTACAGCTTCCTTGTCTCATGATCAACAACACATTTAAAGGGATGGGTACCTTTGGTGCCCAAATAATGTGCCCATGACTGGGTGGGGGGAGGCGAGCATTAGTATATTAGTATGTTGCCACAATTGGTACAGGACCTAATTTGCAATTTAGTTTGCAATTCAACATTTGTAATTGGTATTTGGCTCACGCCCTTTGGAGCAAGCAAGGTCACTGCTAATTAATGTATTTTGTAGGCCAATGCATGGCAGGCTAATTGCTAGAAGCGTCTCTTACAACAACAGGAAGCGGGGAGTGCAATTTTGTGCCCCAATAGAGAGGCACGCCACAGCGTGGGATGACCCCCAGATCTTCAGTGTTCTGCACACACATTTGGAAACACTTCTAGGAAAACACAGCTGCTTCGGCTGATCGGTTACTGTATCAGGCTACACACTCAATTCTCAGTTTTGACATTTGATTCATGCCACCAGAGCTGCCCAAACAAGCCGAGACCTTTGGAAAGCAGCCAAAAGTCACAGACTTTTGTCCCATTCAGGTCTATGAGACAGAGAAGGCCTAATACTTTTCCCATGACAGGACCCAGTAATAAACACAGGGGAAACACAAACAATAGGCTGAACAAGGGACACGTTTTATTAATAATAAGGGAAATAAGTGCAGGAAGCTAATTTAAAACTCAACCTTGAATGAGCCAAACCCTGCCCATTCCAAGGGGCATGACAAAGTATAGCCTCAAAGCCTGTGGCCCACTTTATGGTGAGTAGGAGGCCTTCTTGCCCCATGCATTCCTGGAACCCCACAACATGTGAGCCTCATGCCCTATATTCAGGTTAAAGGCCCCACAGCCTTTATTATTATTATTATTATTATTATTATTATTATTATTAACCTGCCCTTTATCCCAAGGTCCCAAGGCAGGTCACAACAATTTAGAACAACTTACAATCACAGAAGGAGCATGGGCTCTAAAAATATACATCTCAAGTATCGAAAGCAAATGGCTTCCCTCCTCCCAAAGAATCCTGGGAACTGTACTCAGAGAGATACAATTCCCAGAAAGCTACAGCTCCCATGATTCTTGGGGGAATCCCTGTGCTTTAAATTTATGGTATGGATGTAGCCTTACATGTTACAACTCCCAAGCGAAAACTGCTTTCAGATCACTCGGTGCAATAGCTATTATCCCATGGTGAGCTACAACTACTAGTAGCATGCAAAAAAGAAAAGTCCACAACTGCTGGTAGCCCTCGTTGCATGGAACTATTTAAACAGTCTGTACGTGATGTCTGGGCATATAAATTTACGCCTAGCCCAAAGCGCAAGAGACAGGAGATCTAAAAGGATCAACAAGGGAAGCATCAACGCTTGAAATACTCTTTGGAAAGGAGCCTGGCTCTTCAACAGAATCTATAAATAGAGACCAACTACAGCCCATCATCAGTTCCAAACATCCAAATGAGCCTCTTTAGCATAGTCTATAGATCACTCTGGCTTAGTACTGAAATCCATTCTGTGGGGTGGTCACTCTTATTCCGTTGTCCTGCTCCCCAGATCTCCCTTCAATGTGCCTTGAGGAGACTTATTCAAGGTGAGTCCCCCTCCCTCTATTTCATTCACCTCGCAATTTCTTTGCGACAATGACAAATTGCCTGGGAAAACGCAGAGCAACAAAACGATTCTGATAGCAGATCATTTTTCAACATTAAGAGCAAGTTATTTAACATTTGCCTTATGTTAGAAAGTCTGGAAAGGAACCACAGAGAAGCCTTACAATGAGTTATCCATGCCCTCAGGACATGCCCTGAGTACCGTACTGAACTAACATGTTCATGAGTGCAGCATAGCACCATTTAATGCTTATTATGGGCCATTCTTGTGTTCATGTTATCATATTTTGGCACCTCTTCTCACCCTCCCTGGCAATAAAAGCACACCAGTGACAAATTAAATATCTAAAAATTTGCTGCCCTTTCATGAAGCCCAACATTGGTTGAATTATCCAGAAGTGGCCTCACTCTGCCTAATCGTAGAGGTGGCCCAATTTGGGATTTTCTAAGAGGAAAGACGGACTATAAATGAATATATAATGTGCAGGCCTGGCCCAAGACTTTTTGCTGCCTGAGACCATGGCCAAGTAGACATGCAGAAGCTGACTGGGATGACAGTTGAATGTATCTTGGTGGCAGGGAATTGTCCCCCATCCTATCTGAGGGCAGCAGTTGTGGTAGATGACCCTTGCTCCAAAAAGTGTGGTCAAAATTGAAGGGTTCAGGATCTCAGACCAGACCAAGTTTCATAAAATCATACACAGACTTTACTAAAACAACACTCTACAAGAGAGGGAAAACGCCAAATGATTACACAGATTAAAATAGAAGGTAAGAAAACACCAAACACAGACTTATCCAGTTAATTAACATAAACACTTACACTTAAACCTTAGTAGGCTGAGCAACGGGACAAGATGCTGTTGAAAGCCCAAATAGACACTTGACTGGCTGGCTGACAAGAGCTCCCACCAATCCAGGTTTTTATGGGAACTAAGACCATGGGCGTTCACCTCTTCCACCTTGTGACATTGACCTTGAAGCCTTAACGGGAGACAGCTGTATGTAAGCTCATTATTTCTGAGGTTCTAGCCCATTTCCATAAACCAGTCTAAAAAGGGTGATATCACACCAGCAGTCTAGCTTAAGGAGCAAGCAGCAAGCTAGGGAGCTCTGTCCTCTAACACTTCATTGCCACCGCTTATCCTTCCAGCGTCCACCACTCAAAATGGCCACCTCATTCTTCCTAATGTTAGGGGCAGCCCTGATAGTGGTCCCCAGAGGCCTGCCATTTGGGCTGCATAATGATACACAAGCTGACTATTTAGTACGGTGAACAATGAGTGCATTGTTATAATTCTAGATGGATTTTTTTTAAAAAAAAATTACATTGTAAGCTACCTTAAATCTCTACCACTTATACCAGGCTGGCGGGATGTGTGGATTAAGTGGTGGTATTCCATCAGTGGTTGAACATGCAGGTGAGCAGGAATGTTCTCGGCGGTCTGCCTACAGATGCTAATCAGTAGAAGGCCCCCAAGTGGGATGTTCTGAGGCCAAGGATGAGATAGCCAGGGATCTGCTGGATCCCAAGCTGTTCTCATATCGTCACACAGAAGGATCAGGCCCAATCAGGCCCAGTTGTTTTCCCCACTACCATCCTAGCCCACTCTATTGTGGTGAGGCAAAGCAGGAATAGCCATAAACTCCTTGGAAGAGGGCAATTTGTCAGTTCCTGTGCCGTTACTTCACACAAATCTGTGAGGGGACAAAACAGCATTGAAGGAGGGAAAGATGGGCTGCTCACCTGTGCAAACTGGCCTTAAGATGTGAGAAAGAAGCTTGCAGGGTTGTTTTCCTGCTTAGAGAGGTCAAATCTTGAACATTAAAAAAGAAGTTTTTGTTTACAATTGAGGGTGCTCAACATCATGAATCAATTTTCATCACTTTTCAGGACGAAAGCAGGCAAGGCTCTGCTTTTGTTAAAATTGCTAGCCAAGTTCCTTTTGGGATTTGGTGGTACAGAATCAGGATGCTGAATGAGAATTGCAACATAACTATGTCTTTCGTTATGGGCATTAGGAAATCAACATGGCCTTGGAGGAGGTGGGTAGCAGGATTCATACACAGATGGAGGCTGGAAAGCTAGTGCCAGTGCAGACAGAGCAGGAGGGCAGAATAAAGGACTGTTAAAGCAAGGTCAGGCTTCTACAGACTTCAGAAGTGGAAGCACCATAAAGAACACAAGATGAACCTGCTGGATCCTGGTATGCCCCGCAGAGGACCTTAAGGTCCACAAATAACAACACTTTGGAGGTCCCAAGCCTCAAGGAGGTTAGATTGGTTTTAACTAGGGCCAGGGCCTTTTCAGCACTGGCCCCGATGTGGTGGAACACTCTGTCAGAAGAGACTAGGGCCCTGCGGGACTTGACATCTTTCCACAGGGCCTGCAAGACAGAGCTGTTCTTCCTGGCCCTTGGTTTGGACTCGGTCTGACCCTTATGCTTCCCTTCCCTTACGGTCTTGATTTATCGGCTACTTTAAAATGAGGCTGCATTTTAACTTGTATTTCAAATTGGGTGTCCCCCCCCTTATGTTTTTACTGTGATTTTATTGGTGTTAGCCGCCCTGAGCCCGGCTCTGGCCAGGGAGGGCGGGGTATAAATAATAATAATTATTATTATTATTAGTCCAGCATTCTGTTCTCACCGTGGCCAGCCTGACACTTGTGGGAAGCCTGCAATCTGGGCATGAGCACAGCAGCATTCTGCCCACTACCTGGGATTCTCAACAACTGAGACATTCAGAGACATAACACTGTTGTTCTGCTATGAATAAGGAATCTTATGTAGGCTTTTCTGAGAATGGAGCCGGCACAACAAGGACTGACTGTGAAAAAGTCGCTCAGCAGGCAGGTTAGTGGGCGGCAGAATAGGAAGGGCATGTGTTGTAGAAATAGCTATGGTCCCCACCTGATGCAAAGAAAATTGAAATGACTTTTTTTAAAAAAAGAAAAGCCACCGGTCTTCCATGCCATTTACTGGTAGGGCAGAAAACAGGAGGACCACAGTAGGTGAGGCTAGAACCAATGCCAGGCAGAGCCAACTCATCCTAGTTTGTCCTCATCTACCTCACTGCTGAGGGACGTGGGTGGCACTGTGGGTTATACCACAGAGCCTACGACTTGCCGATCAGAAGGTCGGCGGTTCGAATCCCTGTGATGGGGTGAGCTCCTGTTGCTCGGTCCCTGCTCCTGCCAACCTAGCAGTTCGAAAGCACGTCAAAGTGCAAGTAGAAAAATAGGTACCGCTCAGGTGGGAGGGTAAACAGCGTTTCCGTGTGCTGCTCTGGTTCTCCAGAAGCGGCTTAGTCATGCTGGCCACATGACCCGGAAGCTGTACACCGGCTCCCTCGGCCAATAAAGTGAGATGAGTGCCGCAACCCCAGAGTAGGTCACGACTGGACCTAATGGTCAGGGGTCCCTTTACCTTTACCTCTCTGCTGAATGCTTCTCTCAGGTAACACTGAGATTAAGGAGGAGGAAGATGACACCCAGTTCCACCCCCTGGACAGGTTGTAAGGAAGATGGCAGGAAAGTAGGTGCTGGCTGGGGCAGAGTGAAGTTGGGAGGGAAGTTCCCCATTTACCCCAAATGGACCAGCATCCATGAGATTGCAGTATAAAGACAAGATCCTGCAAATTTAGTATCTGCTCACTCCTGGATTAGGGACCTCTATATCGTACCCATGAAGTGTAATCCTAAATTGTCAGGAATATATAGCTTGGGGTGAGAGGAGAAAGAGGAAGAAGTGATCTGAGGGATATAATGGCATAAAACAAAATACTGACAGTGTGACCATTAACAAGATGGTTTTGGTGATATACATTATGGAAGTTCCAGGTGGGTGAAGAGAGTTATCGAAATGCATGGTAAGGGTTAACATACTGTCAGGGGTTCAGGAGCAGAGGCACAGGGGAAAGAGGAAGCGGAGAGCGAAGGAGAACAATCCGAGGGCAGCGTAGGTGAGGATGACAGTGGGGGAAGAGATTCCATGAGCCTGTCCAGTGATTCGGAAGATTCCCAGAAGGGAGCACCGATAGCCAGAGCAAGGGGGGTCCCGGGAGGGACGCACCAGAAGCAAGGGACCAGCGGTGACTCCCAAAGCAGCAGCTGGAGATCGGGACCAGTTTCCCCACCAGAGCGTAGCGGGGGGTAAGAGTCCCATGTGTCAGGACCCGCTTCCCCTCCAGGGGAAAGAGAGGATGAGTCAGGGCTGACCACGCCCCTATCGCTGAGTGAGGGAACAGAGGGGAAGTCAGATCCAGCGAGCCCCCCCCCCCCCCGAAGGGGGAAGCAGTGACAGAAGCAGCGTAACGATCAGGAGGAAGGTTGCCGGCTGGGCGCGCGCGCCAAGTTCAAATGCACAGGCGCGCGGGACAGCTGGGAGCGAGGATTGGGAGCCGGGGACTCTTCAGCATCAGAAGAGTCCAGAAAGGGCAACACCCCGGCGGGCAGACGGACCCAGAGGAGAAAGGAGCAAAGGAGGAGGTGGAGCAAGGCTAGGGTCTTGAACTGGTGTCTGGGGGGAGGAGATTCAGACGGAGCTTCAGCGGTCTAGGGTTGAGACGTAGAGCTGCACGCCGCGGCTTTGGAATCAAAACTGAACATTAATAAAGACTTTTGTATATAACAAGAACTGGCGTTAGTCCTCTGTGAGCTGGGACCTTGGGCAGCTCTGACACATACGTTTGAGATTGTGGAGTTGCCTTTTGAACACTTCCTTGTTGTGGTTTTATTAGTGTGTGTGTGTGTGTCTTTCAAAATTTATCTGTTTCCCCTCCTGCGTTTAGCAGCGCATAAGCGAAAAGCAAAACATTTTCACATCAACAAAATATTTTCTCTCTTTTCCTCACACTTCAGTTTCAGTTTATGGGGTTTTAATTATAGCCTCCAGAGTCCATAAATAAAACAGAGAGAAATGAAACGCCTCCTTGCGTTTTGCTAATTGTTGCACAGCAGCCGTTGAATGCAAAGGCGGCGCCATCTACTGGTTTTTATGCACCAGATGCATTGCTCCAAAAAGTGATACAGTATTAGAAACACGCAGCCCCACCATGTGGCAGACAGTGGCCAATACGATTACTATACCAGTCATTCAAATGGGGAAAAGGCTGCAATGTAGTGTCGTGTTGATCTTGTCTTTCATGAAACACCATGCAAAATGGTTTGGCGTGTACAATTTCTTCTATAAATGCCTTATATGTTGCATGAGTCGGAATTCATACTGTTCAAACTGATATCATACAATGTGCAGGTAAAAGGTAAAGGTAAAGGTACCCCTGACTATTAGGGTCCAGTCGCAGATGACTCTGGGGTTGCGGCGCTCATCTCGCTCTATAGGCCGAGGGAGCCAGTGTTTGTCCTCAGACAGCTTCTGAGTCATGTGGCCAGCATGACTAAGCCGCTTCTGGTGAACCAGAGCAGTGCATGGAAATGCTGTTTACCTTTCTGCCAGAGTGGTACCTATTTATCTACTTGCACTTTGACGTGCTTTCAAACTGCTATTCCTGACAATTTAGGATTACCAATTGGCCTGCAGGAAAAGACCAATCAGGCTCCAGGAGGGAAGCAGAATCAGCCAATCAGACGGGACACATTGTGTAAATAATGTATATAAAAGCCTGAAGTTTGGGAGGGCAATTCAATCACTGTTTTACAAGTTGCAATAAAGAGCATGAAATCACTACAGGACTCCGACTTCAGATTGCATTTTACACAGAGGGCTATTGAAACAAAAGGAAAGGAAAACAATGAGATGGAACAAGTGATTAGGCTGGCATGAAAAGCCTCTCTTCGTGATTATTCCACTCCATGCACTGCAACACAGCAGGTGGGCAGCACTCCTCAAAAACACCAGATAGTGGGAGTCCTGTTGGGAGAAAAATAGTCTTCCTGGGCAATGAGCCTAAATTTTAAGAGCAAGGGGTTTCTGTGGGGTGGAGTCATGACTATTGATTGGAAGTCTTGTCCTGTCCATGGCATTAGTGTGGGTGTGTTTAAGGATTTCCCAGTCTACACCATAGGAATATGGTAGAAGTTCAATTGAAATAAAGGGCACTGGGAATTAGCTCTTACCAATCTACCTAAAATTCATTATTCTGGTTAGCCTTTAATTCACAAAAACCAAATCTAGTTAAATGTATTCCAAATTATATTACCCTTCCCACCTAGTCATGCACACCTATGCCCCCAGAATCCTCTGTCATATTTTAAAGATCAGGCTTCTGCACTTTAAAAACCTCTGTTTCCTAGAACTATGTTTGAACACAACTAAAGTGTCCAGAAACCTGTGGCCTTCCAGATATTGTTTGACTCCAATTCCATTAACCTCAGCCAGGAAAGCCAACAGTGAGGGCGTTGTAGCTGAGAAACATCTGGAGGACCACAGGTTCCCCATCTGCACCAGAAGCAAATCTTAGGATACAGAATCAGAATCATAGAACAGCTGGAAGGGACCACAAGGGTCAACTGGTCCAACCTCCCACAATACAGGAATCATTCACCCCATGTGGGGCTCAAACTCCCGATCGTGAGATTGTTGTGTAGAATAACTGAAAATAAATTATCAATGATAGTCTGACTAGTTGTTCAGAGGTATAGAGCACAAACACTTAACCCCATTTTTCCAACCATAACCAGGGCAAAGTAGGAATTTTTATATTGCCTTTGAAATGCTTGTTTCCATGGATGAGAAAAATGAAGTTGGTAGCAAGAGATTAACGAACAGCATTCTAACCCTAAACATCCAATTCAGTTTTAATACAAAAGTTTCTTAAAGGCTACAAAATTGCTTGGTTATTAGTTCTGCATTAAGCACTTTGCAGACAGAGAGTATATGTCATGTCTTCATTGTAACATACAATGGTTTGCACGGTATATTTAAACAATAAATAGGCATTTCTTCCTCGAATTCCCGAAGTTCTTTTGCAAAGCCTTCTTTCCTGCAGAACAGAAACAGAAGTTAATAAATTATTGCGATGACATGAAAACACTTCTCTGCTACACACGTGGGAGGACATACTTACCCTCTTTTAAGAGAAGACAAACCAAACCATTAATACACACCCTGCAAGCCATCCAAGCAAGAGGAGGGCAGGTACAACATAAGTGGAATACGGGATTGGCTCTGAAGAAAGAAAATAAAGGTTTTATTCACATTGTGGTTGGAGACATAACGTATGAAGGTCTTTAAGAGGAATATTTTGATTCCAGAGACTAGGAACCCATCAAAGGTTTAGAAAAGGATACCTCTCCCAGCCAGGCAGCCCAGTCAGTCAGTTCAGGAACTGTCCAAAGGTCCCAGAGTCTCACTGTGTGGCTCAACCCTGCTGTGCCGCCAATCACTGCTCTCTGCCTTAGCAGGCAGAAGTACCACATTGGGAGCCAAGCATTCATCCCATCCACCATGATGGTTAAGGCATCTGAACTGCAATGCCCTGCCATACACTGTATTTTTCACTCCATAAGACACACTTTTTTCTTCCTAAAAAGTAAGGGGAAATGTCTGTTCGTCTTATGGAGCAAATGTGTGGTCCCTGGAGCTGAATTGCCCAGGGGCAAAAAGCAGATCATGCTTTTTTAAAAAAAAAACAAAGCTGCTGATCATTTGCTGATCCAGGAGAGAGATAAGGGACACTAGAGATAAAGGAGGCTGCCTGGGAGGGGGGGAGGTAAAAGCCCATGGATCCTCAGGATTTTTACATTGGGTCACCCCAAATTCACAATCAGATCACATAGCATGTCCATGGCTACAGCCTGCACCAAAAAAATCACGTATCCACTTTTTCCTGGGGCTGCAATGGTGCACAAATGTGGTTACAAAGCACGTATCCACATGGATCCTCAGGATTTTTGCATTGGGTCACCCAAAATTCACCATCAGATCACATATCTTTGGCCATAGCATGAACCACAAAAATCATACATCCACTGTTTCATTCGGAATATTTTTTTTCTTGTTTTCCTCCTCTAAAAACTATGTGTGTCTTATGGCCAGGTCATCTTATGGAGCGAAAAATACGGTAGATCCATGAAAGCTGTTGATTCCATTGACCTATAGTCCGTGGACTTTCATTTGGGTTAAGTTAAGGCGCTGCCATTGCAAAAGGGAGCTAACCTTGGCTCACATTCAGAAGTGGCGTCACCACCTGCCCATTGCTAAAATGACTACCTTGGGGTCTGGCAGGGAGGAGTTTTTCAAGGAAACCATGGCAAGAGCAGGAGGGGCAGGGGAAGAATGCCGCACAACTTCATTGGGTGAGCATCAGCAGTCTGGCGCTGGCTCTGATCCAAGTCCCCACAAACCTAAACACTTTATGATCCACTCAGTTTCCTAACACGGAGGAAGCACTTGCTTATATTTCTCCTACTGAAACCAAAAGGATCTACTTACTTATTGTTACAAATACTTATAACCTCTCCTTCGCTGTATGGTCCCAGGGTGGGACATGTAAACACACACATACCAATATAACAAATTAAAACAGCATATAAGCAGCATATATAGATATGTGGAATGGTGATGAATGTTGTTTTTGGTTTACTGCTGATCTTAATCTTCTAAACGGTTGTATTTAACCATTTTCACCTACAATTTTACTTCTGTAAACCGCTTTGATGGGTTGTTGTTGTTGTTGTTTTGCAATTCAGCAGTGTATAAATTTTACAAAGTAAATATATGAACCTCAATTAAAGCCACACTTTTAAAACCACCTCACAACTAACAATTAAAAATAATGAGCTCGGGGACTATATAATCACCTGTTGACGCCATTTTTGTACCGGACATGTTGCTTGCTAATAGTGGGCAAACCGGCAGCTTAGTTTGGTTGCTAAAAGAGGAGGGTGATATAAGCCATAGTCATTACTATGTACAGTGAAGAGATTTCACTTTTTGCTCACTGAAAGGACTGCCAATTTATTTATTTATTTATTCGTTGTGAATGTAGGAGCAAATACCCAACAATTATAGTTCTCCCCTGTTCCCCACCCATAACAGCCCTAACTACGTCTAGCTGTATAAGCAATAATAAAATAAAACATCAATTCAATCGCTGCCGATTTAAAAAGTCTCACTCCATAGGTCTCCTTGTGTATTTATTAGTGTATTACACATCTATCCCATCCACCCCCGTGAGTTCAAGATGATGTCCTTTTTTTCCTTTCTGCTTTATCCTTGCGATAACCCTGTAGGTTAGGCTGAGAGACAGTGCTTTTCAGCACTGCAGCTGAAATTGATTTCCTCTGGCATGAGGTCACCACAGACTTATTGGTACTGTGTTATTTGCCTGGAATTTTCACATATCCAGTCCGAATGGCACTGCTGCCCTGTCAGGTGTCTCAGGTGGCTGCCCAGCTCCTTTAGAAAGCCTCCATCTCTGATTATTATTTTTTAATCAAACTTACACAGTTGAATGTCTGTGTGCCACAAAGCTGTTAAAGGTACAAGGGTCCCGTCAACCCTAAACCATGCAAAGAACTCAAGGTTAATGTTATCAGGTCTTGCCTCAGACTAAGCTTCATCTGGCAGTACCACATTGTTTGAATCTAGAGAAAAATTAGAGTCACAAGTAGCAAGGAAAGCCCCAAAAGAGCTTCAAAATCAACTGGGAAATCCATTCTCTGTTATTTGGAGAAGGGAATTCCAGAAGCAATCATAACTCTGGTTAAATACAACGAAAGAAGGGAACAGACTAATATTGCAGAAAGCAATTGCTCTGAATGTTGCCTGACCATGTTGTTTCATAACTTTCATTCTACGAGGGCTTGATATTTATTTTAAAAAGGAAGGAAGGAAGGAAGGAAGGAAGGAAGGAAGGAAGGAAGGAAGGAAGGAAGGAAGGAAGGAAGGAAGGAAGGAAGGAAAGAAGCAAGCAAGCAAGCTCTGGGACTAGTACAGCAGTACTCCCTCTTGGCAGTCTTGTGTTCTTCATTAAGCAAACAATTTCATCACAAGAATGCATGACACAGTGTAATGGTACTATTTTGGACACTGTTGCAACACAGGCTAAACTTGGGTTACCTGTGAATCATTGGAAAGGATCCTACTGCTTGAGGGTGCACAGAGCACCCAGAAATGCAATGCACTTCACAGACATTTTTGCAATATGCAAACCTTACATACACGACTCATCACCATAGCATTAATTTGTGTATATATATATATATATATATATATATATATATATATACACACACACACATAATAAAAAGTTATTAACTTAATATTCCTTAACAGGGTGGTGGAAAACTGCAGAATAATGATAACAAAAATAACAATAACAATAATTTATTATTTATACCCCGCCGGGCCTCCCCAGCCACTCTGGGGTGGCTTCCAACAAAATATTAAAATACAGTAATGCATCAGACATTAAAAGCTTCCCTAAACAGGGCTGCCTTCAGAAACGTTCTAAGAGAGCAAAGCCATAAAACATGCTCTTTAACCGAGATCCAATTTAGCTGAAAGAAGACAATGAAAGGGGAAGAGTCAGAGACATTGAAACACCCACCATATGTCATGAGGCAATGAGCAGCTGGCTGGGAGAGATACTGTTTCAGGGGAATCATTAAAGGCATGAAGGCCTGCCAATGGCACACAAATAAATGGGGCAGACATCAGTGCAGGTTGCCAGAATAAATATCCCCAGAAGCCACTCCCTCTGGGGTAATACATAAAATGAGTTCATTGGTTTCTTCATTCCAGAGATGACATTTGTGCATTCTCTCTCTCAGTTAAGAAAACTTCAGTACAAAAACATAATAATTAAAACGGTCATAAAAACTACCAATTTACAGTGCACGCCTATACATGCCCATTTGGAAGTAAGCCCATTGAAACTGGTGGCACTTACTCCCAGGAGGTATGATTGCAACAAAACCTAAAGCTTTCCTTTTAGGAATCCTAGGTGCCAAAATCCCAAGTGGAGATGCTCCTTCAGGTATACAGCAGTGTTTCCCAACCTTGGGCCTCCAGATGTTTTTGGCCTACAACTCCCATCATCCCTAGCTAGCAAGACCAGTGGTCAGGGATGATGGGAATTGTAGTTCAAAAACAGCTGGAGGCCCAAGGTTGGGAAACACTGGTATACAGGACCGAGGCCATTTAGGGCTTTAAGGTCAGCACCAACACTTTGAATTGTGCTCAGAAACGTACTGGGAGCCAATGAAGATCTTTCAGGACCGGTATTATATGGTCTCGGCAGCCACTCCCAGTCCCATACCAGATGAAGCTGGTAAACAGCTGCCCTGGACACAGAATTGGCCTGTGCCTCCATGGACAGCTGTGAGTCCAAAATGACTCCCAGGCTGCACACCTGGTTCTTCAGAGGCACAGTTACACCATTCAGGGTCAGGGAGCCCTCCACACCAGCCCGCCCCCTGTCCCCCAAGAACAGTACTACTGCCTTGTCAGGATTCAACCTCAATCCGTTAGCTACCATCCATTCTCCAACTGCCTCCAGACACTCACACAGGACCTTTACTGCCTTCACTGGTTCTGATTTAAAAGAAAGGTAGAGCTGGGTATCGTCCGCAAACTGATGAACACCCAGCCCAAACCTCCTGATGATCTCTCCCAGTGGCTGCATGTAGATGTTAAAAAGCATGGGGGAGCAGACGGGACCCTGAGGCACCCCACAAGTGAGAGCCCAGGGGTCTGAACACTCATCCCCCAACACCACTTTCTGGACATGGCCCAGGAGAAAGGAGCGGAACCACTCTGTTCATAGTTTCAAGTTCTATTATTAATCGATAATCAAAAGCAATGTAAAACAGAATTTTGATGCTCAGTTCTCCTTAAAAGTACACACTGTACTGTGCTTACATTGGCTACATTTTCAAACTTATTTTTTACAGCATGGTAGCTACATTTAAATCACAGTACCATTTAAGATTACATGCATTGGGTTCATCTGTAGAGCTAGTAACTTTAGCTTTCTGTTGAGAAAGGAAAAGTATTCAGCTTCTCACTCCTACTAAAGGATGCTTGCAGAATTACCAAACAATCAAAGTAATGCAGAAGAAAGAAAAAGCACTTTTTAAATAATCCAATGAAAAACAAGACTAGGTTGCTAATAAATGAAATTGCAGTACCCTAAAAATAAAAGAGCCCAACCACAAACTTAAAGAGGAAGGACTAAGCTCTTATCCATGACTTTTGCATACAGGTGATCAACAATTCTAAAACATTTTGGCTTTTCACCATACCTGATTTTTCCATTCCTCTCTTGTGTGTCTAAGCAGAACTGATTTAACGTTCGACTCTGCTGTTACATCTCTGAAGCTTCTGGAGCTTTAAATAGAGCAAAATCTGGAATGCATTGCACCTGCTTCTTTCACTAGTGTAAGCTGCACGTTATTTGCATTCAGTGGTTGGAAAAGACAGGAATTTGGGCCCTTACACTTTACAGGCCATTCTGTCCATTATTAGTGTAGAGCAGTGCTTTGAGAATTCTCACGTGGTGTTTTCGCCGGTCAGTCAAGCAAATTCTGATACCTTTTTTATAATGACTCTAATAAAGCTAAGGCAGAGGTAGTCAAAATGGTGCCTTTCAGATGTTCTTGGATGACAACTCAGTCCCAGCCAGCATGGTCAAGCATGATAGGAGTTGTAGTTTGTTTGTTTTTCCCCAATATAATCTTTATTAGTTTTCCAAATTTCACACTTTAAATACATATTATATTACATTTTGCATTTGTAATTTGCTCCTATGAGCTGACTTCCCTCTTCTGGCTTCTTTTTGTCACTTCCAAATTTTTCGCAATGTCTTTTATCCCATTGCATGGGAGTTGTAGTTCAATGACCTCTAGAAGACACAGCATTGACTATCCCTGAGCTACGGAACATGTCATGATGCAGTTCATCCCTGCACGGATATAATCACAAACTTGATGCTTTTTCTCACTGGGATTAGGCATTAAATGAAGCTTTGCTTAAAACTTTGCTCCAAAGTGGAGGACTTATATTTGACTCTTTCATCTTGAGTGTCATTTCACTTTTATCACCAGGCCAAAACAGAATAAACTTTAGCTGGACCAAAAGGAGAATGGGGATTATGGGAAAAAGGAATCACAAAACTCTGGATGCCGTAAGCTTCTGTTCCTATTTTAGGAGGTATTCTCTATTCTGGTGTAATGCTAATGACCGCACCAGGTTCCCTTGAGATATTTTGGACTTCAGCTCCCATCATGCCCCAGCCAGCATGGCAATGGTCAGGGATGATGGGAGTTGTAATCCAAAATACCTGGATGATATCAGGTTGGGAAAGGCTGACTTGAATTTATAAGATATAACCAAGTCTGATATGAATGTATTTTCCACACGTTAAATTGCATAGGATTTAGATTATGGTGCAGAACTCAACATTATATAATAATATAATATTAATTTATTATTTATACCCCGCCCATCTGGCTGGGCTTCCCCAGCCACTCTGGGAGGCTTCCAACAGAATATTAAAATACAATAACCTATTAAACATTAAAAGCTTCTCTAAACAGGGCTGCCTTCAGATGTATTCTAAAAGTCTGGTAGTTGTTTTTCTCTTTGACATCTGGTGGGAGGGTGTTCCACAGGACGGGTGCCACTACCGAGAAGGCCCTCTGCCTGGTTCCCTGTAACTTAGCTTCTCGCAGCGAGGGAACCACCAGAAGGCCCTCGGTGCTGGACCTCAGTGTCCAGGCAGAACGATGGAGGTGGAGACTCTCCTTCAGGTATACTGGCCCGAGGCCGTTTAGGGCTTTAAAGGTCAGCACCAACCCTTTGAATTGTGCTCGGAAACATACTGGGAGCCAGTGTAGGTCTTTCAAGACCAGTATTATATGGTCTCAGCGGCCGCCCCCAGTCACCAGTCTAGCTGCCGCATTCTGGATTAGTTGTAGTTTCAGTTTGAGCACTTATGTGGGCCAGCCCTACCCTTAGGCAAAGTGAGATGGCCATTTCAGGCAGCTGAGTTTGGGTACCATGAAAAGCAACCAGATTGTTAGTCATATAGTTTATTGTTACTGTATTGTATGTTCTACCACCTCCACTTTCGGAGGCAGTATAGCTCTGAATACCAATTGCTGGGGATGATAAATGGGGAGAATGCTGCTGTATTGAGGACCTGCTTTGCATGCTTCCCATGGGCATCTTGGTTGGCCACTGTGAGAAGAGGATGCTGGAATAGATGGACCACCAGCCTGACCCAGCAAGGCACTTCTTATGTTTTCCTTGCACATGAAGTGCTTATGGGATTTTCCACCTCAGATGCAAAAATAACTTGACTAGCCTTGGTTCCTATGTACCTAGGTTTTTTGTTTTTTAAAACATATTTTTTATTAATTTTTAGCATACAGAAATTTTAAAGACATACCACACAAATTATTACACATATATCCTTGTTTGGACCTCCTTCAGCACCTCTGATAATCTTCTGTCTTAATTATTTCTCCTGCAATTCTTAACTTAATATTGCCTTTAGATTTCCTAACAAATCATTTCTCCTTTCCATTTTTACAATATTTCTTAAATTACTCCTCACAGAACTTCCTGTAATCCTACAAACGTAATCTGATCGTCACAAGTACTTTTCAAATACTCCACAAATTTAGTCTAGTCTTCAGTAAACCTCTGGTCCCGCCGGTCTCGGATCCTTCCTGTTAGCTTGTCTAATTCTGCGTAGTCCATTAATTTCATCCTCCATTTTTCTAATGTTGGTAGTTCTTCTTGCTTCCATTTTTGGGCCAATAATATTCTTGCTGCTGTTACTGCATATGTACCTAGGTTGGGGGGGGCACTTCAGACAGAAAAACGAATAAAGCAGCAAATGCATAAATATGCATGTAGAGTTCTGCCTGGTCTCAGTTTAAAATTCACTGCATTCATTGCATTTTCTTTCCAGTCTCTCAGGCTTCCCAGCTTTACCTTCATTATGCTGGGCAAAATCCACTCCCTCTCACACTTAAGCCCTAATGAGCAATCTAATCCATGATTTGACTTCCTTAGAACAGCTAAGCAGGATCCTGTATATAAATGAAGATTAGTGAGAGGGGCTGGCACATTTTGTTAGATGAAATACTATTTCTCATATATAGACATGTATTTTGACAGCACTTAAGCTTGGACAAGACATTGTGTGGTATCTGGAAAAAATGGATCTGATACACAATCCTATTTTATAGCTTTTGGGCACAATGTGCAAAGGGAGACTTGCATGAGGACTGAAACACTTGGGGAAAATGGAGAAAAACAGCTGTACATAAATCTCTATAAAAGACTCGTCTGATGACTGCTTGGGATATTTTTGATATCAAAGTTTATACTGCAAATAATTCAAAAACTGTCCTGATAAAGACATCAGTGAAACGATCCATTTCTTGCAACAAATGAGAATTCTTGTGGCTGTAAATCTGTTTTAATTCTGAATTGTTGTCACTCTCCCTAGGACCTGCTGGTGAGCAATGGGTAATAATTTTATTAATTTAGGAGTAGGAGTAGTAAATAAGTAAAGGAGTAAATAAGTAATATTTTGGCTGTTTCAGATGTGACAATCAGATAGAAGCAGGAACAGGATTCACAGCTGATTAAGACTTTCAGTCTCAAGCAAAATCATTTATACACATCTATCCCAGTGGAGAAATGCACAAATTGTATCCTTCCTCAACAGAGCTAGATTTAGGGCAGTACGACTGGTTCTACCGCCCTGGGCACCTAGCCTTGGGGGTACCACAAGGTGTCATAACTATGACGTATTAAATTGAGGTGCGAGGCTTGGGGAGCCAAATTTTGGCCCCACACCGGGCACCACTGAAACTTGAAAGACCAAGGTCTGCCGTTGTTGTTGTAGTTGTTGTTTTGTTTTTTCCTGCAAGAAAATTTTAATTCTGTTACAACTTATGACCTTAATAGTCAAAATCCTCTTTTGCCAAACACTTTCATGCTGTTAATGGCATTAACTTCTGTTTGACTGGTTCCCTCAGTAGACATCTATAAAGTTTTTAACTAGATAATATGCCTTGAGCTAAAAAAGTTCCATGGTTTTTTCCAAGTAGTAAGCAGGCATATTATAAAATGTCCATCTCCTTGACAAGCAAGGAATGCTGATATTTGGCATTAAGTACAGGGAAATATTAAGTACAGGGAAGTACAGAGACGCGGGTGGCGCTGTGGGTTAAATCACAGAGCCTAGGACTTGCCGATCAGAAGGTCGGTGGTTCGAATCCCCGCAACGGGATGAGTGCCCGTTGCTCGGTCCCTGCTCCTGCCAACCTAGCAGTTTGAAAGCACGTCAAAGTGCAAGTAGATACATAGGTACCGCTCCGGCGGGAAGGTAAACGGCGTTTCCGTGCGCTGCTCTGGTTTGACAGAAGCAGCTTAGTCATGCTGACCACATGACCCGGAAGCTGTACGCTGGCTCCCTTGGCCAATAAAGCGAGATGAGCGCCACAACCCCAGAGTCGGCCACGACTGGACCTAATGGTCAGGAGTCCCTATACCTTTACCTTACAGGGAAATACAAATTCTATTCCTGATAAGGCAGAGAAGTATAGAGAAGTCTGTTGCACAGGTGATTACTAGTCTCTTAAATTCTTTCTAATAATTAGAAGTCAGTGCAATAAGGAAGTTCACAAGCCCAGAGGAGCAAAACTGAATAGACCTGGTAATGATGGGCAGAGCATTCCAAGCCCTGGTTAGAGGAGACCTGGATGAATTTTATTTCAACATGGGTGATTGGACAATATCCTTTAGCGCATCCATGAGTAGCATTGGAACATAGGCGGAACAGACCAGCCTGGATAGCACACATAGTTGTGCCCTTAAAAACCTTGCTGCTTCTTGTTATCACCACCATCCCAAAGCATCTGATGCCTGAACCAACTTCCTCATGATGATTATCCACTTTAAACCCAAGGGCCACATTACCTTGTGGATAGTTTTCTGGGAAATAATAATAATAATAATAATAATAATAATAATAATAATAATAATATTGCAGATGACACCAAACTGGGAGGGGTGTCTAACACCCCAGAGGACAGGATCACACTTCAAAACGACCTTGACAGATTAGAGAACTGGGCCAAAACAAACAAGCTGAATTTTAACAGGGAGAAATGTAAAGTATTGCACTTGGGCAAAAAAAAATGAGAGGCACAAATACAAGATGGGTGACACCTGGCTTGAGAGCAGTACATGTGAAAAGGATCTAGGAGTCTTGGTTGACCACAAACTTGACATGAGCCAACAGTGTGACGCGGCAGCTAAAAAAGCCAATGCAATTCTGGGCTGCATCAATAGGAGTATAGCATCTAGATCAAGGGAAATAATAGTGCCACTGTATTCTGCTTTGGTCAGACCTCACCTGGAGTACTGTGTCCAGTTCTGGGCACCACAGTTCAAGAAGGACACTGACAAACTGGAACGTGTCCAGAGGAGGGCAACCAAAATGGTCAAAGGCCTGGAAACGATGCCTTATGAGGAACGGCTAAGGGAGCTGGGCATGTTTAGCCTGGAGAAGAGGAGGTTAAGGGGTGATATGATAGCCATGTTCAAATATATAAAAGGATGTCACATAGTGGAGGGAGAAAGGTTGTTTTCTGCTGCTCCAGAGAAGCGGACAAGGAGCAATGGATCCAAACTACAAGAAAGAAGATTCCACCTAAACATTAGGAAGAACTTCCTGACAGTAAGAGCTGTTCGACAGTGGAATTTGCTGCCAAGGAGTGTGGTGGAGTCTCCTTCTTTGGAGGTCTTTAAGCAGAGGCTTGACAACCATATGTCAGGAGTGCTCTGATGGCGTTTCCTGCTTGGCAGGGGGTTGGACTCGATGGCCCTTGTGGTCTCTTCCAACTCTATGATTCTAATAATAATAATAATAATTTATACACCAACCACCTGGCTGGACTTCTCCTAGTGTGTGTGGCCAGAGACACCCTTGGGAGGATCCAGAAATATATAGATATATATATATGGGACGCAGGTGGCACTGTGAGTTAAACCACAGAGCCTAGGGCTTGCCAATCAGAAGGTCGACAGTTCGAATCCTCACAATGGGGTGAGCTCCAGTTGCTCTGTCCCAGCTCCGCCAACCTAGCAGTTTGAAAGCACATTAAAGTGCAAGTAGATAAATAGGTACCACTCCAGCGGGAAGGTAAACGGCATTTCTGTGTGCTGCTCTGGTTCACCAGAAGTGACTTAGTCATGCTGGCCACATGACCTGGAAGCTGTACGTTGGCTCCCTTGGCCAAGAAAGCAAGATGAGTGCCGCAACCCCAGAGTCGGTCACGACTGGACCTAATGGTCAGGGGTCCCTTTACATATATATATATATATATATATATATATATGCAGGTTTTGGTGTCCTCGGGTGTCTTCCCGTGTAAAAGTTGGGGTGTCTAGGCGACGTTTCGACGAGGTCTCACTCGTCATCTTCAGGCTGGTGCTTTCGGCTTCTTGTTACTGGAACAGAGCAGGATCTCAGTGTTTGAGTTCCTATAAATACTGTTGAGGGGGTGTGGTGTATAGCCTCCAATGTTCTGGGCAGAGAGGAAGTTCCCAGGCTAGTGTGCCTTTTCTTCTTTTGTTCCTTAATTACTTGAGGGATATCTTGAGTGATTTCTTGAGTGATATCCTGAGTACCACTTAGGTGGGTCATTAGGTGTGGATTAGTTGCTAAAGTCTTTGTGTCTTGACCTCTTGAACTTTGTGAAGAGTTTTTCTGAGAAGATGGCTGTACTGCACTTAGTTGTGCTCTGGCTTGGCTTCGTGTATAGGGGCGAGCTGTGGTTTTGTGGCCTGTGTCAGCCAGATCTGTGTAGGGATTGCAGGGGGGTGCAGCATCCGGAGGTGCCACCATGGTTTGGCTACTGGATGGTGTCTGTAATTTATCTGTGGAGAGGGTCTGGGTTTGGGTCTGGTGTGGTTGATTGGTGATGGCGTTCTGTGTGCCTCTGGATCTGGTGTCAGTTTTTGTGGGGAGGGCTAATTTCCAGATGTCTGGCAAGCGGGATGTGTCGTCACGCTTGTTCATGTTGTGAGGGTGTTTCTCTATCTCGATGGCTTCCATGATTATTCTCTTGTGGTGATGTTCCATGTTAAAGAGCAATTTGGAATCTGCAAAATTAATTTCGTGTCCTGTTTCTTTCATGTGTTGGAAAAGAGAGGAAGTTTTTTCTTCTTTTTTGACGGCATTCTTGTGTTCTGCGATACGTGCATTTATTCGTCTGTTTGTTTGTCCAATGTACGTGGCTGGGCAGACTTTGCAGGGTATTTCATAGACCCCTTGGTTTTCCAACTGGATTTTATCCTTGGGGTTTCTGAGGATATTGGCTATTTTTTGGTTGGTGCAAAAGG
The DNA here is from genome assembly GCF_964234715.1 of Podarcis melisellensis. NCBI lineage: Eukaryota > Metazoa > Chordata > Lepidosauria > Squamata > Lacertidae > Podarcis > Podarcis melisellensis. The sequence continues at coordinate 22,335,125 of NC_138537.1, read as the reverse complement.
CTGTTTTGATATTGTGTTTATGGAGGATTTTGCTAATTTTATCTGTAGTGCCCTTGATATAAGGAAGGAGGGCCATGCCATTGTTTTCTTCTGTGTCTTGGTTTTTGGGGGGTGTTTCTTTTTGGATTAGCTTCGTAACCCTGTTTTGCTGGTATCCATTGGCAATTAACACATTTGAGAGATTCTGTAACTCAGTTGTCAAGTGGTCTTTGTCAGCCAGGCGTTTGGTTCTGGAGATGAGAGTCTTGGCTACGGAGTTTATTTGTGCAGGGTGGTGGTGTGATTGTGCATGTAAGTAGCGGTTGGTGTGTGTTTTTTTCCGGTAGATAGTGTGTCCTAGGGAGCCATCAGGTTTTTTGTAGATTAGGACGTCAAGGAAGGGAAGTTGGTTGTTGGCTTCTATTTCCATAGTGAATTGTATTTTGGGGTGTAGGCTGTTGAGATGTGTGAGGAAGCTATCCAGTTTTTCCTTCCCGTGTGGCCAAATTACAAAGGTGTCGTCAACATATCTGAGCCAAAGTTTGGGTTTGTGTTCTGACTTGTCTAAAGCATTGGTTTCAAAGTGTTCCATGTACAGGTTTGCGATGACCGGTGAGAGGGGTGATCCCATAGGTGCTCCTTCTATCTGTTTGTATCTTTGTCCATTGTGGATGAAGTACGTGTTGGTTAGGCAGTGGTTGGTCAGGTCCAAGATGTATTCGGGGGGATTGTATTTGTTTTGAATGGCTGTCAAGGCTTCATTAATGGGCACTTGTGTGAAGAGAGATACAACATCGAAGCTCACAAGTAGGTCATTAGGATGTAGGTTTTGCTTCTTTATTGTTTCTATGAACTGGAAGGAGTTTGGAACGTGTGAAGAGATGGATTCTGCATAGGGCTGAAGTTGCTTGGCGAGAAATTTAGCGAGATTTTGTAGAGGTGAGCCTATGGAGCTGACTATTGGTCTGAGTGGTGTTCCTTCTTTGTGTATCTTGGGGAGGCCGTAGAGTTTGGGGCATCTGGATGATTTTTCTCTGGGGATGATTCTTAGCTGGATTTCTTCACTGATAGGAGAGGCTTTTATTTTGGATTTGGTGGTTTTTTCCAGATAGGTGGTGGGATCTGTTTTTATAGGTTGGTAGGTACAGGACACGAAATTAATTTTGCAGATTCCAAATTGCTCTTTAACATGGAACATCACCACAAGAGAATAATCATGGAAGCCATCGAGATAGAGAAACACCCTCACAACATGAACAAGCGTGACGACACATCCCGCTTGCCAGACATCTGGAAATTAGCCCTCCCCACAAAAACTGACACCAGATCCAGAGGCACACAGAACACTATCACCAATCAACCACACCAGACCCAAACCCAGACCCTCTCCACAGATAAATTACAGACACCATCCAGTAGCCAAACCATGGTGGCACCTCCGGATGCTGCACCCCCCTGCAATCCCTACACAGATCTGGCTGACACAGGCCACAAAACCACAGCTCGCCCCTATACACGAAGCCAAGCCAGAGCACAACTAAGTGCAGTACAGCCATCTTCTCAGAAAAACTCTTCACAAAGTTCAAGAGGTCAAGACACAAAGACTTTAGCAACTAATCCACACCTAATGACCCACCTAAGTGGTACTCAGGATATCACTCAAGAAATCACTCAAGATATCCCTCAAGTAATTAAGGAACAAAAGAAGAAAAGGCACACTAGCCTGGGAACTTCCTCTCTGCCCAGAACATTGGAGGCTATACACCACACCCCCTCAACAGTATTTATAGGAACTCAAACACTGAGATCCTGCTCTGTTCCAGTAACAAGAAGCCGAAAGCACCAGCCTGAAGATGACGAGTGAGACCTCGTCGAAACGTCGCCTAGACACCCCAACTTTTACACGGGAAGACACCCGAGGACACCAAAACCTGCATTCCTGTACCCGTGAAAATCTACGAAAGCATATATATATATATATATATGCAGGTTTTGGTGTCCTCGGGTGTCTTCCCGTGTAAAAGTTGGGGTGTCTAGGCGACGTTTCGACGAGGTCTCACTCGTCATCTTCAGGCTGGTGCTTTCGGCTTCTTGTTACTGGAACAAGAAGCCGAAAGCACCAGCCTGAAGATGACGAGTGAGACCTCGTCGAAACGTCGCCTAGACACCCCAACTTTTACACGGGAAGACACCCGAGGACACCAAAACCTGCATTCCTGTACCCGTGAAAATCTACGAAAGCACATATATATATATATATATATATATATATATATATATATATATATATATATATACATACACACACACACACACACACACACACATACACACACACACACACACACACACACACAGATGCCTTCACCCAGGCAGGCAAGAGACACTACCACAGGTCAAGGACACATTTCAGTCAGGCAAAAGCAGTCAAAGAAGGTGTGGAGCAGAGCTGATGATCAGGGCAGCCTGGGACAAAGGTGTTCCTTAGGGAGGATCCTAAGGGCCAGATAGAGATATCTCAAGGGCCACATTCCACCCCCAGGCCTGAAATTCTCAACCCCTGCTTTGACTAATGGTGGGAGTGGCCATGAACTGATTGCTTTCACCTCCACAGAAGGTGGCACAGAGGCAAATTAAATGATGGTCAAATCTGAATAAATTCAGGTAGTCTGTAAAACATATCACTGGCTGTTGTTCTGTGTTCTCACGCTAAACATATGCCGAGTGTTGCCTGGTGTATTGTGACATGCCAGGAGACAAAGATAAGCAGGTTATATTTGACACTGGAGATAACAGACCTTTAGAGAACATGAGCCTTGTAGAAAGATATATAGTTCTGTTCCCTTTATAACACAGAAATATTTATTTCAAAATTCACAGGTCAAAGGAACCTCTTTGGCCAGGGTGCTTGTGCCATGCCAACCCTATCTGTTGTGCTTCGGCTAATTATATACCACACACACCTGATCTAGTGGAAATAATTTCTACCACGAACAATGTATTCCCAACAAGACGTGTTGACCTTTGCAGATTGGTTCCTTTCCAGTCCTTGTTGTTCTGAGCAATGACATGGAGTCAACATTCCCAGCAGCAGTTTATTTAAGTATGTTCATTTAGTTAAAAGCTCGGGGGGGGGGGGGGATACAGATCAGCAAAACCAGACCTGGAAAGTGCAAAGTTTAAGGACATAATGCAAGCCATTTTTAGGAAAGTTATGAAAGTCAAGCAGAAACAACTTTCATAGCCTCCAATATTTATCTGATGAAAACAGGGACGTCCTATTCCATAATAATAAGAAAAAGAATTATACTATTTATACCCCACTCATCTGATTTGGTTGCCACTCTGGGGGGCTTCCAACAAAAAATAATAATTAAACATTAAAATTGTTTTTATATTAAAAAAAAACCCTTCCCTATACAGGGCTGCCTTCAGATGGCTCAGGATCTGATAACTCCATACCCTCCAACCTTCTCTGATGAAAATAGGGACGTCCTAAGGAAAAGTGGGACATTTTGGGATCAAATCAGAAGCTGGGATGGCTTCTGGAAATATGGGATGGTCTGGAGTAAATGGAGGTGCCATCTTCTTAGGACGATTAAGGGGGTAACACCATGCGATGCCCTAATGTCACATGTGTAATGCTGCAAGGAGCCAGGGGGTGGAGCCTAACACCCTCTGAGTATTGAGGGGGCTCCGCCCGCACAAAAATATTTTGGGGTGGCCAAAATTGCCTTGTCCCCTAGGAGCTGGCATGCCTGACAGTAAACACGTGTTCTGACATCCACATAAGTAAAGAAGTACAGACCTGCTATATGTGAGCATGCAATTTCTAGACAAGAAAAACAGTGTAGTCCTAAACTTAAAGCATAGATGTATTGTGCTGTTATGTACTGAGTTGAATAGGATCCAAAATGCAGCAGTCTGATTGGTCCTAGAACAATAGGATTCAGAATGCAGCAGTCTGATTGGTCCTAGAACAATGCAGCAGTATGATTGGTCCACAGGAGCCACCCAATCCAGCTCCAGAAGAAAGTGAATCCACAACCCGATTGGCTTACAGGAGAATCCCGGAATTAGCCAATCACGTGCAGCCCATTGTTTAAATAATGTATATAAAGCAGCTACTTTGGGGAAACTTCCATTCCTCCTCACCACTATGAGCTGAATAAAGAGTATGAAATCCACTCTCGACTCTGAGTATATTTCATGTGCCATGAATCATATCTTATCAGATACAATCAAAATGTAATAATAAAATCCACTGGCCAAGTTTGGACATCAGGGTGAACCGTTGTTTACTGTGCACGTTCTGATTAGGACGGGGGATGAATTTGTTCCAGTTTGCATTTAAAGTCTGATCTACCCAATTTGTGCTTCCTGAAACCGTGTGTGAACCGAATCACAGCCATCCTTCAAAATTCACACTTCTTTGACGTTTGTGATGCTGTTTCCCAGGCAAATAATGTATGCAAAAATGCATGCTAAATGCATAGATTTGGAGGAAAGGCTTGTTGAAAAGTGTATGCATTGGGCAAAAATGCATAGAAAGAATATTATTTATGTTATGATATTATTGATTATGTATACCCAGTGTATCAGTCGCCTGGGTGGTTTCACTGTTTTTGTTTTGGTTGTTGGTAAAAAATAAAAAAAATTAAACATTAAAAGGGAGCCAGTGTGGTGTAGTGGTTAAGAGCGGTAGTCTCCTAATCTGGGGAACCAGGTTCGCGTCTCCGCTCCTCCACATGCAGCTGCTGGGTGACCTTGGGCTAGTCACACTTCTCTGAAGTCTCTCAGCCTCACTCACTTCACAGAGTGTTTGTTGTGGGGGAGGAAGGGAAAGGAGAATGTTAGCCGCTTTGAGACTCCTGAAGGGGAGTGAAAGACGGGATATCAAATCCAAACTCTTCTTCTTCTAAAAAATCCCAAAGATTATTATTTATAAAATTTATATCTCACCTTTCCTCCCCTAGGATCCCAGAATATGAGAAATAAGCACTAAAATGCAAACGAATTTTTTAATGAGCACTTTAAAAAGAAACTTATGTAGAAATGTAGAGAGCTGAATTTAAGTTTGGGGAAAAAATGAGAAACTGAAATTGGTAGAGCCTCCCATTCCTAGTCTATTGCAGCCACTTTGCTGCTCCCAAGTCATGTGGGAGAGAAAGAAACTATTATTTCCCACTTTACTTCCCAACCGGGGATCATGGTTTGTTTACTCTAAAGCATAATTCTAAGCCAATAACATACCTTGACTTATCATGGTTTGCTTGAGTGAAACAAAACATAATTCCTGGTTCAGATGTAATGCTGAGCAGCACAGGAAGAGGTCAGACCTTCTCTTTATAGCACTGGGTTTTAGTGGGTTAAAAGGATCATAGCTCAATGGATCATAGAATTGGAAGGGACCACAGGCTGGAAGGGACCACAGGGGTCATGCCGTCCAACCCCCTGCAATGTAGGAATAGTTCGCCCAATGTGAGGCTCAAACTCACAACCCTGAGATTAAAAGTCTCATGTTCTTTCCTGACTGCAAGATGTTGGTGTCAACCCAGATGTGTCTAATACATATCTGTACCAGGTTGGCAAAGGTTGATGTAGACTTGCCCAGATGTCCAGAAAGGTACCATATTTGTCTTGGATAAGCTGCAAACTCAGAAATAGAAAATGTCTTCAGGTTCCGAGTGGTGGTCAGAGGGAGTAAACCTGCATTTCCTCTGCTGAAAGTTTATTCTCTTTGCCACTAAGAATGATTGAGATGCATTTTTAATAACATTTGCAATTTCCAATGTTCAGGAGGTGTGGGCATATATCTAAGAAACAGATACACAATTATTGGTAAAACCTGGATTGAGTCTTTTAATGTGGCAGCTTGACAGTGCCCATAATAAAGATGCCCCGGTATATTTTTAAAAAATGACAGGGCTTAAATTTTGAGGCTGACAGGTGGAGTGATGCTTGACTTTTCCTGACGTCTGTGGAATAAGACACTACAAAACCCCATTCACTTAAGCATAGCAATCTAGTCTGCCTTTTGCTAAATTGAAAAGCAATTCAGCAAAACGGTGCCAATGACACCAAATTAATTGAGTTTTGGAGGTGTGCTTCCATTAAAACAATAATCAGCACTGCTACTTGCAGAAATATCAAATTAAAAATTTACAAATAATCCAGGTGTATTAAAAAGAGAAACCCAATGGACTGCTTAGCTTTTGACTTCAATTTCCTCCTACCCTGTCCCTGCTTTTTGCTAAACAGATCTGTTTTTGGATTGACACTGGCAGAACTGATGTACATAAATCTTCCTGACAGGCCATTTGTGAGCAGCCACATACTAAATTTCTTGGTAATAGGCTTGAGTTTACTGGAAGGCAAATGGCATCGTAAATTGATAGTGTGCTAGGCAAATATGGTCACTTGTGCTATCACAGCTTCAGGCTATCACACTGCAGCTTTGTGTGGCAAACAGCAAGCGATGTAAAGTGTGTGGTGATCTAGTTCTCTGCCCAGCACAGAGTCCTGGCAAAAGATTCTTGCAAATACAACTAGTGAACATGTGCAATGTGTGGAAGCAAGGCTTAAGATTTGGGTTCAAAGACACTGGACGGAGCTGGGATTTGCTGGTCTTGGTATATGCAGAAGGCATCAGAGCGTTGTCATGTTTTGGAAGCCATCATAAGTGAAAGGCGGGAAGCTGGGCAAGCACGCAGCTGTTTTTGGCATGCAGGCGAGGTAGTTGACGTCGCAGGAAGTGGGGTCCTGCTGGCTGCTGAAGAAAACGCTGTCTGGAGAATCCATGGAAGGATCATCGTCAAAATAGTTGTAAGGCCTCAAAAAGAAGCCAATCATGTTCCCAAGCGTTGGAGTGTTGGGAATGTCCTCAGCATGTGGAATATGCAGGAAGCCAGCGGTGATCCAGGCAACCAGGTCCTGCCAAAGGAAGACACAACGAACCATGTTAAATGGTTATCTAAGGGAAAGGCCTAGTGGGTGAAAAGGATGGTGCAGGAGAAGCTTCAGATAAAGCCACTTCCGACATCTGGAGGAGGTGGTGGTGCGGGCTTCACGCCCCCAACATGCGCGTGGAGGTTGGCTCCAGCCCCCGCATGATCAGGGGAATCCTCAGGCCGCATCATCCCCTGAGCCAGCCAATCGGCTGGCTCGGGGTGTGTGGCTTGCCTCATTTAAGGCAAGTGCAGGCCCAGGATCTCCCTCTTTGGTCTGCGCAGCTGCTGTTGATTCCCACACGTCCACCCTTTAAGGTTCCCCTTCTGGCCTTGCTCTGGACCTTGGTTGGTCGCTGTTAAGGGGCCTGGTAGGAATTTTTTCCACTTGGCAAATTGGCACCGGCCATTTGCTACCTCGTAGCAAATCGTCACAACTCCTTTGGTTTTGGCGGTTAGGCATTGGTAGGGGTATTGTTATGTAGATGTGTTGGGGGGAGGAGCATCATCACCGCCCCCAAATATTGAAGGGTAGTCCGGTAAAGGATTCCGGGGGGCGTGGCCTCATCCGAAGCCTATGGAGGTCAGGGCCTAAAGCGCCCCCCCCCCCGAGCGGTGACCCTGGGGGAGTCCCCAGTTGATGTGCATCAGCAGGGCTCCCCCTGCTGGTGTTAACCCTTCCCGGTCTTCAAGCAAACAGGCTGAAGCCGCATAGTTGGATAGGACCAATGCCTAAGCCAATACCATTCTTTACCTGTAACCAATAAAGTTGTGGCCAATTTTAGCCCATTAACCTAAAACAATGGTGTCATGTGTCTTTATTTCTACTGGGGGGAGGTGGGAACTCATCACACAAAATGAGCCACTGTTGATGCACTCCCATGATATCTGCTCATCCTGTATATTTTAAAATATATCCAAAGTCTCCAGCTGCTGTGTGGCTTCAGAGTGATAGATCTGTCAGTGCCCATAGGGATCACAACTCACCTCATTGATAATGCTCTCATTGTTTAGGAAGTCAGCAAAGGCCACTGAAGGTGACCATGGGTCCATCTGGTTATAGATACTGGTGCTAAATGGTTCCTTCTCTTTCCGTTTGGTGACAGCGAGCTTGTACCTGAAAAGCAGGGCACTGCTGAGACTAGTGTGGAATCCCAACTACCCTAGAAAGGAGATCCAGCAGTAAGCTACAGAAGAGGGGTGGTTAGTATGCTGCCCTCCAGGTGTTCTGCTCCAACTCCCATCAACCCCAGCCAACATGGTCAATGGCCAGCTTGGAGTTGAAGTCCAAAAACATCTAGAAGCCCACGGGTTCCCCACAGTTGCTGTAGTGCTTGACTTTGGTCATTCTCTCAAGATGGTGGCTAGACTCCCAAATTTAGCTTCTCTAGAGCTGCCTGCCACTTTGGTGGTTTCTAGCTTGTTAGAATCCATATCCTCTTTGACAAACAGAAACACCACCTCCAGTATGCTCTTCCCTGTCCTTCCTATTGAGTTGTATCCAGAGATAATAACCGTGTCCCACCAGCCTTCTCCAAGCTGCCAGATTCCCATTATACCCACTTTATATTATTATTATTATTATTATTATTATTATTATTATTATTATTATTATTTTGTACCCCACCCATCTGGCTGGTTTTCCCCAGCTACTCTAAGATCAAGCATCCCAGTTTGACTGTGAGGCTTCTAGCATAACCATATCAAAACATATACACTGTGTGTGTCTCCACATATCTTTGGCACGTGTGTTTTGCCCTGCAGTGCTTTGAACTTCTATCATGTGCTCCTGTGCCTTTAATGTCTAGTTCTCCCCTGTACATTTTGGACAATCATTTTCACCCTCACCCCTAGGGAATGATTTGTGCCAAACTGGACCCTCCTCAGCTTCTGTTGGCTTTCGGCCCATGAGCAGAATGAAAGTGGTTCTGCTACTTTATATCTATATATCATCTATCTATCGATATCTCCATCTATCTATCAACCATCTATCTATCATCTATCTATCTATATCTATCTATCATCTATCTATCTATCTATCTAATCTATCTATCTATCTATCATCATCATCATCTATCTATCATCTAGCTATCTATCATCTATCTATCTATCTGTCTGTCTTTCTATCTATCTATCTATCTATCTATCTATCTATCATCTATCATCATCAATCATCTATCTATCCTCCCTCTCTCTCTCCCTCTCTCTCTCTCTCTCTCTCTCTCTCTGTATCAATCACGCACCAGCAGTCTGGTTCCTCTCCTTTGTACATTCCCCAGAGCATAACAAATCCCTTACCTTCCTCCTGACACCACATATTGAGACGTCTGAGCTGTGCCTGTCTAGCTTGCCCTGTCTACATGGGACAGGTAGCATTTCTGAGAAAGCTAACTTGAAAGTCCTGGTTTTCAACTTCTTATGTAGTAGCCTAAATTTTGTTTCCAGGATCACGTGACTACATATTCTGCTAAGCCCTGGCATTGGACATTTCCCCCCTGGCAAAGTTTCAGACATCATCAAAGCTTGTAACTGCAGGGACTCAGATGGAGCCGGGAGAGAGACAGAGTGGTGGACACAAACCAAAGCACTCAAAATCTCAACACCCTTAGAGTTAAGGAGCCCCAATTTCATGGGGAAGGGCCATGGTATGTATAAAGCCCCGGTTTCAGTCCTCAGCATCTCCAGGTAGGGTTGGGAGAGAACATGGTCTGACACCCAGAAGACGTGCCAGTCAGTGTACAGTAGACAATACTGAGATAGGTGAACCATGGTCAGTATAAGGCAGCTACCTATGTCCCCGTGTCTCTGATCTGGGTTTCCCATTTGGGTTTCAGCATCTAAAAATTAGTCACTTACCTTCCCCAACTGATGGCTCGCTCCATTGGATCTGTTTCTGGCAGGTGGTCTCCAGAAAAGCTGACCATCTGGATCCGATAGCCTTGCTTATGGCCCCACTTGTTTGTGCTGTTGGCAGCAAAATATATGTGCCTTGGCATGTTGTCGTGAAGGCGGAAGGCGGCCTTGTTCTCAGTGTCCAAGACTTTCCTTACTATCTTCATCCGGTGAATCTTATTCTCTGGACTCCAAGGGGCCTTGACTGTCTCAAAAGCCATGTCATTGGCTACCAGGGAATTTTTCACACCTAGCACAGAAAACAAATGAAGACAACTGTTGAGGCGTCATATTTTTCAGCTGCTTGGTCATGTCCACACAAGCGCAGCTTTTGTTGACATAGAAAAGCAACCACAAGTGCCAACTCCTAGGGTCCAAGGCACTTTGTGTCCCCCAAATATTTTTAATGATCCCCAATGTTCAGATGGCAGAGGGGGCAAATGCGGAGCCGTGCATGGTGCAGCTTTAGTGACTGGTGGCTCCTTCTCCTCCCACCGCATGGGGTGGGGGAAGTAGCCGGTGGCACAGCAAGACAAGGAAGAGGAGGCTGATCCTCGAGCCGAGTATAGCAGGGTGTGGCTCAGCCACCACTGGGGCAGCTTCCCCCATCTTTCCTGGCCAAGGAAGGGAGAGGACAGAGGTTGCTGGCCACTGGGGCTGTGCTCAGTATTATACCTGCTGACTGGACTCTCCATTGCTCCTTCATTGCCAACCCTACCTGGAGATGCCTGGGCTTGAACCTGGGACCTTCTGCATGCAAAGCAGATTTTCTACCACTGAGCTACAGCCCTTCCCTTACATTGTGGCATCATGGTGGTATCATAGTTATGGGAGAGGTCATACACTCTGTGGCATTGGGAACTGCTTGGTTTATGAAACAAATCACAGCCAGGTCAACTGGGGGAGGGGAGTAGCCACTATGGTCCAGAAATATCTGCTAGCCAATTATAAATGCAGTTACCTGGGTGGTTGTTCTGGCTGGAAGCCACCCAAGTTGCATGCCAAATACCTTACACTTGGATCCTATCTGCTGGACCGAGGTCAGCAAAGACCATGCTATGGTCATAATCTCATCTATTTTCACACATCTAGAAGTGGGAGTAGATCTCACAGGCTGCTGAGCTCGCTCTTCCCTGTAGAAGAATGAGTCTTCAATGGTCTCAGCAAAATAAACAAATGCAAATAACTTGCAGAATCACCTTCAGCATGGCTGCAAATCAGGTTCCTTGACACCTGCGGAGACACGTAATGTGCTGATTCCAGATCTAGACAGCATTTGTCAGGCTCCAGACAGATGTGAAGAGATGATTAAATTTGGTGGCATTATGTTCCACTGAGCTTTAACTCATTTTTATCTTGCTATTTTAAAACATCTACTGTACTTTATTTGGCTTGAGTTTTCTTAGCTGCCTTGCGGCAAGCTATAAATATTTTAATAGAGACAAATCAAAGCTTAGATCCTAAGATAAAATAACCTCAGGAAGTTCACCAAAGGAAGGCTTCCCATCCCTTCCTCCACCTACATATAACTGTGGTGCCCCCAAAGAGCCTCATGGGAGGGTTGGGACCCTCCTGAATAATTTCTGATAGGCTGGGAGGGAAGACAGGGAGACTGCCAGAAGGTCAAACTACACATTACTTTAAAGTCATAGTGTACACACTGGTTCCCCCCCCCCATTTAAATTACAGATATTAAGTCCATTGCGGCCATAGCACATGCAGAGGTGAGGTTAACCCCTTCCCTCCCCAGATGTGATTTGAACGAAAGTTAGTTTTTTGCACAGCTATGAGACTTAAGAGAGGAAGCAAGTAATCATTCTTGCCAAGTGGTAGCTTCCCGTCCCCAAGCCTCATAACCATGTGAGGAGCCAGGTTTTATCAGGATCATGGCTAAAGCAGGAAGGCTTAATCTTTCCCTCACTAAGCACAACAGTCTCAATGAAAATCTGGGGAAGGAGGGTAATCCGTAATTGGATAAAGAAAATCCGCACAGACAGCAGCTTGCTGCACAATTAGAAGGAATGTCACATTAGGTTAACCTAGAGCCAATTTTCAGATCCAACTCCAGTTTGGGATTCTTGATCCCTTAGTAGACCATTGTACCCCATTCCACATTTTTCAACCCTTCAGAGAAGGGGTATCAGGCCCTGCAGGGGAGAAGGTGGGATGGGGAACGTTCTTGTTTTGGATGCAAGTTAAAGAGTGTTAGAGGAGACCTGACAAGTGAAGAGAATTGCATAGCAAGATGCAGCCTTCTAAGCCACAGTCTGAAGGCGATTATTTGGTTTCCTAAAGGACACAAAGAGAATTTTAAGGTAATCTAGTAAGAGAAGAAATTGTACATACAGGAATATTTCCCCCCAGATTACTCCAATCCATACTTTATTTTTATGGTACATGCTTAATAAATATATCCCTCCCCCATTTTCCATGCCATTAAGACAATGTTGTCGTGGCACACTGTTCAAACACATATTCATGTTTGCGCTGTCATCATATGTCATCCATCAGCTCCAGCCTCTCCCACCTGGCCTTACACGGAATGAGTGAGCCTGTTGCTGAAATCTCAAGAGAGATTGCAGATTCTATAAACGTACAAGTCACAAGAATACCTACAGGCCAAAAACTGGACTTGGCTTCAGGACAGCCCAAAATCTATGTCTGTGGTAGCAAACTCCAAGTGTTGGAGATGAGCAGCAGCTCAGGTGTCCTGCAAACTGTTGTTCCTGTTAGTAAATCAGTCCACTGAGGCTGCATTTTGTGATTGGTATAATTCACATGACTTTCTGAGAGAGTGTGAGAACAGGAAGAAACAGTCTTATCTCTTCCTGCTGCGTATGTTCTTTGTAACTGTACTTTCGCTGTTCTTGAAGCTGAAGAGAACGCTAGCCATTATGCTTTCTCTGTATATAATCTGTAAATAAAACGTAGACTACAACTACAGCATCTCCTGCTTATTGCTGTACGATGCCAGGAGATTAGTGCACATAAATCTTTATGATTTGTGTCGCTGTAGCATCTGGAAAAGAAGGGAGTAGCTTTTCCAGAACCACACTCACTGAAGGACGCCCAGAGAAATGGGGGGCTGCCCAGGGCATTTTCCGACAGTTCCCTGAGCCTTGAATGCCTTTTTTTCCATTACTCTTGGCAGAGAGAGTGGCATGAAAAGGAAGTAACCTCTGGTAAGCTGTTCATGTAAACCGTAACAAGGAAAACATATTATAAGAAGGAACAACAGTTTAAGGGATATTGACAACGGGAATGTGTGCAGAGCAGAGCAATGAAGATGTTCAAGGATCTGGAAACCAAGTCTTATGAGGAATGGTTGAGGGAGTTGGATATGTCTACCCTGGAAGAAAGAAGACCTAGAGATGATAGCCTTCTTAAAAATATATGAAGGGCTGTCACATGGATAGTGCAGAAAGCCTGTTTTCTGGTGCTCCAGAGGATAGGACATGAACCAATGGATTCAAATTACAGGAAAGGAGATTCTGACTAAACACTGGGAATAATTTTTTGAGAGTACTGTAGATGTTCAACAGTTCAATGCACTACCTTAAAAGCTGGTGAGCTCTCCTTCCTTGAAGGTTTTAAACAGAAGTTGGAGGGTCACCTGTCAGGGATTAAATAGCTATGACTCCTGCAGCCAGGGGATTGGACTAGAGGACCCTTGGAGTCACTTCCAAGTCTACCATTCTGTGATTCTTTCTGTATGGGCTACAAGCAGTCAGCAAGCAAGCCACAAACAGGCACAGAAAAGCCACAAAAGAGACACTCCCTTACCAGCAGTAGAAATTACTTCAATCCATAAGTTACAAAAGAGGTGTACACTTACCACCAATGTCCATGTCCACCTTGAAATTAATGTTGTGAGTGTGAATTGTTCCCAGTGCCCACTCTTCAACTCTGTTTCCAAATTCCAAGGCATCGCCAAAGTAAAAAGCAGATTGAATGTATCCACTTGCATGGATCCTGATCCCGACAGCTCCATTTTGATGAAATATAAAATCCCAAACATAATCATAATTACCAACTGTAGATATGGACCTGAAGACAAGAGCAGAATCCACCAACCCTCCATAAAACGGAGGCTCTGAGCGGTCATAATGGCGTCTCACAGGGACCTCAGCATTCTGCTCAAAGATGCAGATAGAGCCTTTGCGAGAGACAGGCAACGAGGAATCAAGAAAATAGTGCCTGTCCAAATAGGTAGCCAGGTAAGGACAATCCACGCCCTGGATGAGAGTGGAGCCAGTTAAACCAAGGCCAAAGCTTAGGTCCATGTATCTGGTCAGCATTGCCCCTGGAGTGTTGGAGCCATAGATGGCAGATGCATCTTGCAAGCTTAACTCATAGACTATCCTCTCACCCTTAAACCTAACATCAAAGATCTGTGGCCCCCTATTAGCATCTATGCCAAAGGCAAAACTCCAGGGCGTGAAGAAAACTTGGTTATTCCAAATACGGTAGCGGGGACCACGAGGTTCATAGTGCAAGGGGCCTAGTCTCTGGTGTGGAACCCTCTGCTTCAATGAGGAATATCCTCCATCAGAAGGAGCCTTTTTCACCTTGGCTACTTTAACATGTCCCATAATGAACTGTCTCTCAATATCTTCCATGTCCTCAAAGTACTGCCCATTATAGAAGACTTTTAGCACTTTCCAATGAGAAATGTCTAGGCTGCTAAGATCTACCAGGATTTCAAATCCAACCGGATGCAGACGACTGCCAGGGACATTCTGAGAATGAACAACCCAGATTTTCCGGTCTCCTGATATTTGTCCAGGTGGTAAGGCAGCAAAGTTTGTGAGATTGCTTCCATTGTAATATAGTACTTTCTGCATAAAGTTTGGAGCCTTGGGGTATTCTTTGTTCTTCAGGAAAGTAACGATTTCTTTGAACTCATTATTTAGGAGAAACCTTTTGGAGTAAGGCAACTTCCCTCCATACTTCTGCACTGTGACATCTTGGTGGTACATTGGTTTTGGAAGAGGACCAACCACAAACTCTGTGACATTTGGGTCCTGCTGGTTCCCAAAATGGAGTACAGCCAGAGCTTGCCGTGCAGGCCTGCTCCCTTGGTGGTCCAGGAATTGCAGCACTTCAGCTTTGGGAGGAAGCTGAAGGGTGATAGAAAAAATGCAGTTGTCCGATGGCTTGGCTTGAGGAGGTTCTACCAGTGGCACCCCCAGGTTGTACTGCAGGTAGATCTTCACTTGCATGATCTCTTCCGGAGTCAAATCAGCAAATACCTGGCTGTAGATTCCATGGCCTCTTTCCTCCCTTCCCATCTCTTGAAGATGGCTGTCACAAAGCATGGGCTTCCCTCCTCTGTTTTGGAAAGCCCAGAACAAGATGAATATGATGGCTGTGCACAGAGCTAAAAGAAGATAAGCCAATTTCATGTTCATGTTCAGCAACGCTGTAAGCAGGTTCCAGGGATTTCACAAAGCAGACTGTAGAATGCAGATTGAATCAGCAAACAGAGTATCTAGAATCCCAGGTGAGGGCAAAATCAAAGTTTTGGTGAGAGTCCTGCTATGCAAATGAGCTTCGAAACCTCAATAATCTTTTTATGTAGGCAACCACTGACCATATGATGCAGCTCAATTTTCCTGTAAAGAGGAAAGCAATGATGTATTCCGTCACACCTTGATAACCTGATTTGTCAAGTCTGAACACCTTTGTTCCTAAATGAGTTAGACGCAGCTTACAGAGCTACAACAAACCACTCTTAAGTAATCTTCTTTATGCAGTGGGTGCAAAAAAATGTTTGGAAGAGGAAGCTTTGCAGAAAGAAAGTGCCAGCAGAACTTCCTAGTGGCTGAGTCTTCCAACTGATGCAGCACTTAACTCCACTGAGGCCACACCCTCACAACTACTGGCAGTGACTGGAGGTGGTTAGGAGGGAATGGAAGTGCCTGTCTATTGATGGAGCTTTGCAAATGAAAGAGCACGTCTGCCACATACACCTCAGCTATGCCCAGGAATTGTTCCATGGATGTAGAGAGGTTCTTTCACCACCACCACGCACTGTTAGAATTCCAAATAAGACATTCTTGAGGCTGGCAGAATGGAGATAGCCTTGGATCCACTGGATTCAAGACCCATTCATTCACCAGAGAGGCCCACAATGGGGCTTTCTCTATATAACAGCTTGGAGCTGACATAAGTAATCACAGGTGGAGATTTGCCCTATGTGGAGATGCTCTACCACTGAGCTATGATCCATCCTAAACCAGTTCCAAGGGTTCTCTATAACCGTCCAAGTGGTATCACCGTGCTAAAAATATCTGGTGTGGATCTCTCTTTGTTGTTTTGACTTACAAATCGGCTTCCATGTATTTACACTTGCTTTTCATTTACAGTCCTATTCTTCTGTAGACTGGAGAAAACACTGAAGCTGAGCTGCACACTGATCTTCTGCTTTCCATATATGCTGAATATCTGGGTCAGAGAGAATGTCATGTGTTGGGAGGGAGAGGCTGTTCATCGAAGATCACAGAGAGAGAGGCAGGAGACCGCAAGCAAGGAAGCATCAGGTGACACCAAACACTAGTCAGCAAGAGTCCTGTGTTTGTCAGTAAGCCTGCATAGCACTGGCCTTAAATTAATTAACCACTCCATTATCCACACAATTTCCGAGAAAGGCACTGCAAGTTTGATGCTCTGGTAATTCTTGAATTGTTACCGGGCTGGTTTTGCTTGTGCCCTGCAGCTTAAAACAAGCTTTGCAAGGGACCGGTTGCCAGAATTCGGAGCTGAGAATTTAAAAGTAGCTGACTTATTTAATCCTGGCATATCACTGGGTGAGATTCGCCTAACGAGCCCCATCAGTGGCAGGGTCAGCTCAAGACATTTTGCTGCCTGAGGTGAAGGACAAGATGGCACCCACCCCCAAGGCACATACAGAAGCCAGTTTGATTGCCAGTTGAATCTTACTCCAATACAGGGGAAATGAAAGTATCTTATCATGTAGATCCCTCAGGGGACAGAGGAAGATTGAGATGAGAAGAGCAAAGTGAAAGCAGCCTGGCATTGCCTTAACTTAGGCAGCATACAAACGGTGCATTTAAAGCACATCTCTCCCAAAGAATCCTGAGAACTGTAGTTTATCCATCACAGCTACCATTTCCCAGCACCCACAACAAATTACAGCTCTCCGAACTCCTCGGGTGGAAGGAAATACTTTAAATGTGCTTTAAATGTACAGTGCATATAGGTAATGGTAAAGGTAAAAGGTCTCTACCCCTGGATGATTTCAATGGAGACAGCACTCTCATGCTTAAAGGTAAAGGGACCCCTGACCATTAGGTCCAGTTGTGGCCGACTCTGGGGTTGCAGCACTCATCTCGCTTTCTTGGCCGAGGGAGCCGGCGTACAGCTTCCGGGTCATGTGGCCAGCATGACTAAGCCGCTTCTGGCGAACCAGAGCAGCGCACGGAAATGCCGTTTACCTTCCCACCGGAGCGGTACCTATTTATCTACTTGCACTTTGACATGCTTTCAAACTGCTAGGTTGGCAGGAGCTGGGACTGAGCAACGGGAGCTCACCCCGTCGCGGGGATTCGAACCGCTGACCTTCTGATCGGCAAGTCCTAGGTTCTGTGGTTTAACCCACAGCGCCACCCGCGTCCCTACTCTCATGCTTAGATTTCATTAAAGTCAAGAGCTTTCTTTGGATTGTGCCCTTAGCACGTTTGCAGCTTCTGAAAGGTCATGAAGAAATCTGCATAGTAGGCCTTTATGTAATTCAATGGCACTTCGGATCTCAAGTGGTTTTACCACCCTCTAGTGGGGAATAATCATCTTCATAAAAGGAAACTATTTTATGTGGAGAAGAGATTTATCCTTCTCTGTTGTCCTGGATCAGCAGGATTTCAGGGGGACATAGCCAAAGAAGCAGCAGTATTTGAATTCTTTTTAAAACAGCAGCTACTCTAAAACTGAATGAGAAAGCCTAGTGGGGAGCAGAGTGGGTGGATGGATTCCTCAAGACTGTCAGCATCGCCCTTGAGCCAGTACCACCAACTGGACTCATACACTTCAGCCCCGACTGGGCTAGGCGAGCTGGGTAGCACTTCCAGAGACCACCTTCTGGACAGGAACAGGTCAAAGTGCTGTGGACTCACAGCTTAGAGTTGTGAGCACCGGATTCACTTCCACAAGTAGACAGTCGTCACACAGCAGAGTATAGCAGAGTCTAGCAGAGTATATAAACGACTCGGAGAGCAGCTCTGTAGAATAACTTCTTTTATTCTATCTACAACTATTATACAACTATATACAGAGCTTAATGAGGTCTAAGCATAAATGAATGCTGTACTTCACTGAGTGTCTGCAGCTGCTCTTAGCAGCAACCTTATCTCTACACATGATCTGTAACACTCAGTCTCTCTCTCTCTCCAACACACTGACTGACTGACTGACTGACTGACTCACACACTTTGATGTGGTGCTGGGGCAGAATAAGTAGAGAGCAGAACACTGCTCCTCCTCTCTGGAGAGTCAGCAGAGATCATCAGGAGATTCTTGGATATGGGAGGGGTGAAATCTCCTCATCCTCCCCCATTCCATCCGACCATTCAAGAATCTTTAACATAACTGCAATTTGCACACACACTCCAAAAGTTGTTCTCTGCTTACAACCTTGGTTTACATATCTGTAGGTATCTCTCTCCCCCCTTATCTAAGACACTTTAACAATACCATTAAACAGTCACTGTAACCACTCTGTGTCCATTAGGAAAGAGTTAAAACATAAACCTCAACCTGTAATTTACACAAAATACACACTGTGAATACACAAATGAATAAGCAGCTTCTAGAAGACACATAATTGTCAAGAACTGCTCAGTCTCGGTGCAATACCACCATGTGGTGAACCATTGGATGGCAAGTCTGAGCTTCTCAGTGAAGTTCTTCAGACCATGGGCTGACTCCAAACTAGCCATTGGATTATCCTGGACAGGAAAGACTATTTCTTGCTAAGCTTTACTCAGATAACAAGATCTTCTGGTGTGCTCCAGTATTACTGGTTTACACCTTAGTCCCTTCTTTTGTTTAGTCCTTTGTTGTTGTTTTGGTCTTTGCCCCGGATGTCTAGCATGTCCTTAGTTCTACACTGAATATAACCCTTAGGCTTCAGCCCTGGCTACTGGCTGGTCCCATGGCTCCCGGGCCTCCCTGGATGGCTGCCCATGGCAACAAAGCAGCCCTTACTGGAAAATGAGGGAGATCTTGGTCAAGTGGCCAGATGGAAGATTTTTGCAGAATGCCAAGTACCATTTAGATTGAGTTTCATAGAATCCTAGAACTAGAAAGGACCCCTAGGGTCATCTAGTGCAACCCCCTAATCTTGGAAGAAAGATGGGACCTTAACGTAACAAATTAAATAGGTAAATCATGTCTACAAATTGCCTATGGATGAGAAAAAGTAGTTCATGTAAAAAAAAGAGAGGAAGGTAGCCTTCAACGGTTGGCGTTCAACTAAGTTTTCCTCAGAGAAGACCCCTTGAAATGAATGAACCTAACTTACATGGAGGCAATCTCCATCAATTATGTTTTAGCTATCTATTTCTGAGGAGCATATACTTCTCTGATTAATATAAAGTAATCATAGCAAAATGCTCTCGGAATGTACCATTGTGTTTTAAGTTCACTCCTGAATCTATCCAATAGGAAGCCTTTCAACCCTGCTGTGGATATTGCTCTGTTTCACTACCAGAAGTGAAGTGACCAGCCCCCGCCACCTGCCTGCCACTAGATGGACCTTGGTCTTAAAATAGGTTAAATAGAAATATACTGGGCTCAACCTGTGGCCCCAAAGTGCCCATATAATACTTTGACAACGATGTGCATTCATAATTCATTGAAATAAGAAGCAGGCATGGATTTGCCTCCCTCAAGAGATGTTTTGAGGAGAGACTTCAGGAATGTCAAGCGCTTTTCCCAGGGTTCTGTTTCCATAGAATGTTTGGTATTATTTACACATATATGGAACCTGAGCATAGGATGGATGGGAGCACAGCATTAACAGATTGTGCTTCTCCATCAGGCATCCAGGGAAACCCCCTGACACCACTTGGGTTCAGCACATGTCTCTGTCTCCAGGTTCCAGAATCAGCCCAAACTTTCTCACACAACAATTCCCTCCTACACACACACCACACACTTCACCTACAATCTACATCCTAGGATGATGCAGCATCCAGCCAGGTGGGGGGCGGGGACACCCACTCATGAATACTCCATGAAACCTGAAGATGGGTCCATTTGCAGAACTGGGAAACAAAATAACATCAGAACCACTTAAAAAGCAGCTATTAGCTGGCAGCAAGTAAGCCGCTATCAGCAATAGAAATTATGGCAATTCATAAAAGTTACAAAAGAGGTGTACACTTACCACCAATGTCCATGTCCACCTTGAAATTAATGTTGTGAGTGTGAATGTCTCCCAGTGCCCACTCTTCAACTCTGTTTCCAAATTCCAAGGCATCGCCAAAGTAAAAAGCAGATTGAATGTACCCACTTGCATGGATACTAACTCCGACAGCTCCATTTTGATGAAATTTAAAATCCCAAACATAATCATAATTAGCAACTGAAGATATGGACCTAAAGACCAGAACGGAATCCACCAACCCTCCATAAAACGGAGACTCTGAGCGGTCATAATGGCGTCGCACAGGGACCTCAGCATTCTGCTCAAAGATGCAGATAGAGCCTTTGCGAGTGACAGGCAACGAGGAATCAAGAAAATAGTGCCTGTCCAAATAGGTAGCCAAATAAGGACAATCCACACCTTGGGTGAGAGTGGAACCACTAGAACCAATGCCAAAGCTTAAGTCCATGTATCTGGTCAGCATTGACGCTGGATTGTTGGAGCCATAGATGGAACATCCCTCTTGCAAGCTTAACTCATAAACTATCCTCTCACCCTTAAACCTAACATCAAAGATCCGTGGCCCCCTATTAGCATCCATGCCAAAGGCAAAACTCCAGGACATGAAGAAAACCTGGTTATTCCAGATGCGGTAGCGGGGACCACGAGGTTCATACTGCAAGGGGCCTAGTCTCTGGTGTGGAACCCTCTGCTTCAATGAGGAGTATCCTCCATCAGAAGGAGCCTTTTTCACCTTGGCTACTTTAACATGTCCCGCAATGAACTGCCTCTCAATATCTTCCATGATGGCTGTGCACAGAGCTAGGAGAAGATAAGCCAATTTCAAGTTCATGTTCAGCAACACTGTAAGCAGGTTCCTGGAGTTGTTGCTGTTTTTTATAAATAAGTTTAAAAAAACCTGAATTTCGAAGAAAGTCGGGGGAAAGACCAGCTCTGCAAGTGAGTTTCAAAACTGCTGGTTTTCTTCGTTTATTCAAACACCACCTAATGTGATGCATCTCCAAGGTCTTTCACAGAGCAAAGGAATGATGTACACATTCACACCTTAATTAGCTTATCTGTCAAGTCTGAACACCTTTCTTGTAATTGGATTAGACACAGCCTACACAAGCAGTTGAAACATAAACTGCGATTAAGCAATTGTCTTTGTTCAGAAGCAGCCAAAAAAAAAAATGTTTAGAGGAGGCAGATATATCTGAAAACAGGATCAAATGTGAGAGCCAACTGATCCGCATGTGCCTGATTCTTGAAGCTGATGCATCACTGAATTCTACTGAATTTTCTACAGAAGGGTAATACTGAAGTCCAAATCTCCAGGACTGCTGGCAGAGACTGGAGGTGGTTAGGATAAGGTCACCAGATGGCCCCATTTCCCAGGGACAGTCCCTGGATTTACAAATCAGTCCCCTGACAAAACCCTACCATTCCAACTGAAGTTGAAAAGTGCCCCTGGATTCATTGGGGGAAAAACTGGTAACCTTATGTTAGGAGGGAGTGGAGCTGCCTCTCCGATAATGAAGAGCTTTGCCAATAGAAGATGCTCATTAATGATCCATCATCATAGAGCTCCAGTATCCAGTGTTAGGGTTGAAAGTTGACATTGTGCGAGCAAGGCAAGATGACGATGGCCTTGGATCTACTGGATTCAAGACCTCTCCATTCACCAGAGAGGCCCACAATTGTGCATGCTCTCTACACCCGCCTTCTGGACTCTCAAAGCACTATTACACCACTTTAACAGTCATGGAGAATCCTGTAAATGTGCTGGGAATTGTAGCTCTGTGAGATCAGCAGCCTTATCAAGCTACAGTTCCTATGATTCTCTATGACTGGTATTCTACGTCTCGGTACTATTTCATAGGATCAAAACCACTGTTGATTCAATAGAAGAGTTATACTGCTTATATATTCACTCAACCACTAAAGAGCATGGGGAGTGTACATTATAGCACCCGCCTCAACCTCCATAGCATGCAAATGCGTTATGGCATTTCATGTTGTTGTGCCGGCTTACAAATTAATTTCCATTGCACTTGGTTTTTCATCCCCAGTCCCATTCTTCTGTAGACTGGAGAAAACACTAAAGCCGACTCTCTGCTTTCCTTATATGCTGACTGTTTGGATCAGAGAGAATGTCATGTGTTGGGAGAAAAAGGCTATGCCTAGTGGGGAATAGAAGATTGATAGATCGTAGAGAGAGAGGCAGGAGACTGCAAGCATCAGGTGACACAAAACCATAGTCATCAAGAGTCCCTCACTTGTGAGTAATCCTGCACAGCACTGGCCTTAAATTAATCAGCGACTGAATTTATCAGCATAATTTCTGAGAAAGGCAGAGCAAGTTTGATGTTTTGGTAATTCTTGAATAGTTACCTGGCTGGTTTTGCTTGTGCCCTGCAGCTTAAAACAAGCTTTGCAGGTTGCCAGAATTCAGAGCTGAGAATTGAAAAGTATCCAGCTTACTTAATCCTGACATAATACAGAGTGAGATTCACTTAACAAGCCCCATCAGAGTTATGGCCAGCTCAAGACATTTTGCTGCCTGAGATGAAGGGCAAGATGACAGCTTCCCCCAAGTTTGATTGGCAGTTGAATTTTACTCCAATATAGGGGAAAGGAACATATCTTCCACTGCACTCAAGGGCATAGGCGGTATGTTGTTGTTTAGTCGTTTAGTCGTGTCCGACTCTTTGTGACCCCATGGACCAGAGCACGCCCGGCACTCCTGTCTTCCACTGCCTCCCGCAGTTTGGACAGACTCATGTTTGTAGCTTCGAGAACACTGTACAACCATCTTGTCCTCTGTCGTGCCCTTCTCCTTGTGCCCTCCATCTTTTCCGGCATCAGGGTCTTTTCCAGGGAGTCTTCTCTTCTCATGAGGTGGCCAAAGTATTGGAGCCTCAGCTTCAGGATCTGTCCTTCCAATGAGCATTCAGGCCTGATTTCCTTAAGAATGGATAGGGAGTATAGGTAAAGGTAAAGGGACCCCTGACCATTAGGTCCAGTCATGACCGACTCTGGGGTTGCGGCGCTCATCTTGCTTTATTGGCCGAGGGAGCCGATGTACCGTCATGTGACCGGCATGACTAAGCCACTTCTGGAGAACCAGAGCAGCGCACAGAAATGCCATTTACTTTCCCACCGGAGTGGTACCTATTTATCTACTTACACTTGACATGCTTTCGAACTGCTAGGTTGGCAGGAGCAGGGACTGAGCAACGGGAGCTCACCCCGTTGCGGTGATTCAAACCGTCGACCTTCTGATCGGCAGGTCCTAGGCTCTGTGGTTTAACCCACAGAGCCACCCGCATCCCTTATAGAGGGTATAAGGCAGACCAAATGTCACTCACAACTCTTTCCCTGCCTCTCAGCATCTACTGCCTGAAGCAGCTGTCTCACTCTGCCACATCATAGGGCCAGCCTTGGTCAGTGGAAGCCCTGTGTAAGGACTTGCATTTGTACAATAGGGCTTTCCTCTCCCATCTCCTACCACCATCCTGCCAAATTGACAACGGGGGACCCCCAGAGCAGCACAATGGGGAAGGAGAAGAGGGGTTGTTCTGTCTGGCAACCTGAAAATCTTGCACTGACTGAATATTCAAAATTGCAAGACACTGACTTCCTCCTTCTGACTCTTAGTGTAGCATTACCTCCAGGGGGCAGAGGAAGACTGAGACAAAAAGAGCAAAGTATATGTTGGCTTAACTTAGGCTGCATACACACTGTACATTTAAAGCACGTATCTCCCAAAGAATCCTGGGAACTGTAGTTTACCCACCACTACTTCAACTCCCAGGACCGGTATGTTTTAAATGTATGGTGCATATGCAACATTACAATTCCCATGCTTTTCAGTACATGAGAGAATTTGTAGATGGTTTAAGTGACAAGCACTATAGCACAGCTTAGAGGGCAATTCACAGAATAGCTGCTTACATTCAATTATTCCTATGGTGATCAGATCATCCTTAGTTCTCGTTTCAATGGAGACAGCGCTTTCATGCTCACATTTCATTGCATTTGATAGCTATCTTTGAACTGTGCCCTTGGTACATTCGCAGCTTCTGGAAAGTCGTGTAGAAAGGGCTTTGCATGGCGGGGAACATAAGATTGGGAGATCGTAGAGAGTGTGGCAGGAGATGGCAGGCATGCATCAGGTGACCCATAATGCAAGTCAGCAAGAAATCTGCATTTGTGAGTAAACCTGCACAACACTGGCCTTGACTGAATCACTTAATAAATCAATTAACTAATGCAAAGGTAACTGTTCGCTACACAATTAAAAGGAATTGTGGGTTCCCACTCCTCCAGCAGAAGCTTTTTGTTTTTTTTTATAAATATTTTATTAGGTTTTTAATAAACAAATTTCCACTTTCAAATACATACTTCCATGAATCCAATGGACTTCCCCCATCTCCCGAGCACTGCATTCCCTGTGTAACCAAAACCTCAGCAATTTGTTGACTTGTTTTATACATAACAATATATCTTCCATTTTATCGTGTTATCTAATGTAAACATTTCGATACAATTGCATTAATTTTTAATTTCCACACAATAAAAATATTTCGTTACCTCACTTCTGTCTTATAGCGTCTTATTTATCAATTCAGAAATTTGCCGATACTGAAGGTATACCTTCCTAGAAAGGAGCATTTTTTAACATTCATACAACTTATAATGCTTTTTCAAATAGTCCTTAAAATTTTTCCAAACTTCCTCCGTTTCTTCTTCTCCCGAGTCTCGAATTCTGCCAGTCATTTCAGCCAACTCCATATAGTCCATCAGCTGCGTCTGCCATTCTTCCAATGTGGGTAGATTTTGTGTCTTCCAGTGCTTTGCCAACAGAATCCTCGCTGCTGTAGTAGCGTACATAAAGAAAGTTCTATCTTTCTTGACCATCCTCTGGTCTACCATGCCCAGAAGGAAGGCCTCCGGTTTCTTAGGTAAGGTGAATCTCAGCACCTTTTTTAGTTCATTATGTATCATTTCCCAGAAGGCCTTCACTTTCGGGCAGGTCCACCAGAGGTGTAAAAATGTCCCTTCCTCTTCCTTACATTTCCAACATTTATTATCGGACAGGTGATATATCTTTGCAAGCTTGACTGGGGTCATGTACCACCGGTATATCATTTTCATAATGTTTTCCTTCAAGGCAGTACATGCCGTGAATTTCATTCCGGTGTTCCATAACCTTTCCCAGTCTTCAAACATAATGTTATGCCCCAAGTCCTGTGCCCACTTTATCATAGAGGATTTGACAATCTCATCCTGTGTGTTCCATTTAAGCAGCAAGTTATACATTCTCGAAATTAGCTTGGATTTTGGCTCAAGCAACTCTGTTTCTAGTTTCGATTTATCCTCCTGAAAACCCACTTTTTTGTCTGCTTTAAAAACTTCCTGGATTTGAGCATAATGCAACCAATCTCGCACCTTGTTTTTTAACTTTTCCATACTCTGTAACCTCCATTTATCTCCAATTTTTTCAATTATTTCCCAATATTTAGGCCAGTGGGCCTCCATATTGAGTCTTTTACGTGCTTTGGCCTCCATCGGTGAGAGCCACCTCGGAGTTTTACTCTCCAATAAGTCTTTGTATTTTGACCAGACCATGAAAATTGCCCTTCTGACAATATGGTTTTTGAACAATTTATGAACTTTAACCTTGTCATACCACAAATATGCATGCCACCCAAAAGCATTATCAAATCCCTCCAGGTCAAGGACGTCGGTGTTCTCCAATAGGATCCAATCCTTCAACCAGCAGAGGGCTGCAGCTTCGTAATATAACCTCAAGTCCGGCAGGGCAAACCCCCCTCTTTCTTTCGCATCTGTTAGTATTTTAAACTTTATTCGAGGCTTTTTGCCCTGCCAGACAAATTTAGATAAATCCCTCTGCCATTTTCCAAAGCATTCCACCTTATCCACGATCTGGAGGGACTGAAACAAAAATAGCATTTTCGGCAATACATTCATCTTTATAGCAGCTATTCTGCCCAACAAGGAAAGTTTTAATCTTGACCATGTTTCCAGATCTCTTTTTATCTCTGACCAACATTTCTCATAGTTATCCTTAAATAAATTCAAATTTTTGGAGGTCAAGTGCACCCCTAGGTACTTTACTTTTTTAACCACATTTAGTTCTGTTTCTTTTCTGAACTCCTCTATTTCAGTAGTTGTTAAGTTTTTTGCTAAAACTTTAGTTTTTTGTTTATTCAGCTTGAATCCCGCCACCCGACCAAAATCAGAAATTAATTCTAACGCTCTTTTAGTACTAGAGGCTGGCTCCTGTAATGTTAATACCAAGTCATCTGCGAAAGCTTTCAGTTTATATTGTTTCTCTCCGACCACAATTCCCTGTGTCAACCGGTCATTTCTAATCATGTTCAGTAGCACCTCCAGGACTGAAATAAACAACAGAGGAGATAGAGGGCACCCCTGTCGTGTCCCTTTTTCAATTTTAAACTCCTCTGTCACCACGTTGTTTACTATCAATTTGGCCTTTTGTTCTGAATAAATTGCTTCTATTCCATTTTCAAACCCCCGCCCTACTCCCATCCTTTCCAAATTTTTCTTCATAAACAGCCAAGAAATGTTGTCAAAGGCCTTCTCCGCATCAATAAAAATCAACACCGCTCTTGTGTTTGAATTAATCTGTAAAAACTCCAAAATGTCAATCATGTTTCTTGTGTTGTCAAATAAATGCCTACCAGGGAGAAAGCCTGCTTGGTCCTTATGAATCACTTCATTTAAGACTTTCTTAAACCTACTTGCCAAAATGTCTGCAAAAATTTTATAATCCACATTTAGGAGTGAGATAGGACGGTAGTTTTTAAGTTGAGTTTTTTCAGATTCTAGTTTTGGGATCAACGTGATGAAGGCTTCTTTCCACGTTTCCGGTGCCTTCCTCCCCTCCATAATCTGGTTGCAAACTTCCAGCAATGGTTGTGTCAATGAGTCCTTCAATACCTTATAATATTTGGAAGTAAGCCCATCAGGTCCCGGAGATTTGCCCAGTTGGAGGTTCTGAATGGCGCATTCAATTTCTTGGGTTGTAATATTACAGTTCAGGGTTGCTCTCATTTCCTGGGGTATTTTTTGTAATCCATTAGTTATAACAAATTGGTCCACCTCTGAGCTTTTTTGTGGCCTTTGAGAATAGAGTTCTTTGAAATATTTCTGGAAGGACCTTCTAATTTCATCGGGTTTCTGAACCATTCTCCCTTCAATCTCTAGATTTGTAACTGTGTTAAGTTTTTGTCTCTTTTTCAGCTGCCAGGCTAACAATTTTCCACATTTGTTTGCAGATTCAAAGGATCTTTGTTTCATTTGTTTAATTTTCCATTCCACCTCTTGATTTATCAGTTTCGAATATTGTGCCTGGAAAAACTTCACTTCTCTCAATACTTCCTTTGATTTAGGCCTGGATCTCAGTTTTCTCTCTCCTTCTCTTATTTTCTCCAAGATCTTCTCCTTCTTTTCATTCCAGAGTCTTTTTTTAATCGTGTTCTGTTGTATTAGAAACCCTCTTATCACTGCTTTGCTTGCGTCCCAGATTATTCTTTTCTCCACATTTGTCTTTAAGTTTATTTCGAAATAGTCCTTTAAAACTTTTTGGGCCTTCTTAACAATCTCCTGATCTCTTAACAAGGCGTCATTCATTCTCCATCTGAACGATCCGGTTGTATTTAGTCTCAATTCCATTCTCAAGGCGTTGTGGTCGGAGCAGGTTTTTGGGCAGATTTCCACTTTTCTGGTCTTAGGTGCCAGCCCTCTAGTTATCCATATTTGGTCGATTCGCGTCCATGTCATATGGGCCTCAGAAAAGAAAGTTCCTTCTTTCCCTAGAGGGTTCTTGATCCTCCATATGTCAATCAAATCCAAATTGTCAGTCATTTCAAAAAAGGTTTTTGGAAGTCTGCCATCTTTCGTTATATTAGCACTTTGTGACTTATCCATATTCACTGAGGCGACACCGTTCATATCTCCCAACATGATAATGTTGTTATAGTCCAAATAGTCCAGCATAATCTCGTGCAGCTTCTTAAAAAATTCCGATTTTCCATCATTTGGGGCGTAAATTCCCAGAATTAAAAACTTTTCTCCTTGTGTCTGGATTTCAATTGCCAAAATTCTGCCCTGTTCGTCTTTAAATACAAATTTTGGGGACAAGTTCTCCTTTGCATAAATCACCACTCCTCTTTTCTTAACTTTATCCGATGAAATAAATTCTTGGCCTAACCTTTTATTGATTAGCACTTTTCTATGGAGTCTTGTCACATGTGTTTCTTGCAGGCAAATAATGTCCAATTGTTCTTTTTTCAAAATATGAAATACTTTTCTGCGTTTTTCTGGAGAATTCCCGCCATTTATATTCCAACTAAGAAGCTGTAGAGACATCCCGGTCTACTTCTTGGGTATCACAGTTGG
This sequence comes from Podarcis melisellensis, assembly GCF_964234715.1. Taxonomy (NCBI): domain Eukaryota; kingdom Metazoa; phylum Chordata; class Lepidosauria; order Squamata; family Lacertidae; genus Podarcis; species Podarcis melisellensis. The sequence goes on along the minus strand of NC_138537.1, from coordinate 22,306,472 downwards.
GTATCTAATTTGTCGTCCTTTTCCGGAAGCTGTGGTGCCGGGCCGCCTCCAGATGGTATGGATCCTGGTGGTAATCCCGGTGGTGGAGGCCAAGAATCTACGGCTCTCTTTTGGAGGTCCTCCTCGTTGTCGTGTAGGAACTTCTGGTGGTCTTCTGGCGTTTTGATTCTTACCTTCTTTCCTTTATAGGTAAATGACAGACCTTGAGGAAATTCCCACCTGTAAGGGATTGCGTTGTATCTTAACAATTTGGCCAAGTCTGTATATGTGGCTCTAAGGTCCAGCAAATATTTAGGAATGTCTCTATAAATTTCTGCCCTTTTACCTTCGACTTCCAGGGATTTTTTAAAGTGTTGGCCTAATATCTTGTCTCTTTCCTCTCTTGTTCTCAAACAAACCAAACAGTCTCTGGACTTATCTTTTTTAACCGATCTTCCCAGTCTGAAGGCCGTCACAATCTTGAAATCTTTATCTTCTTCAACCCCCCAAAATTTAGAAAACAGCTCCGTCAAGAATTTCTCTAGGTTGCCCTGTTCCAACTCTGGGACAGCCCTCAGCCTAAGATTACATTCCTTACTTTTCAGTTCCACCATTGACAGGTAGGCTTGCTGTTCTCCTACCTGTCTTCTCAGAGGTCTTACTTCCCCTTTGATCTCTTCCACCTTCTTGCACGCTTGCTCAGCTTTTTGATTGGCTTCCGCAGCTAATTTGTAGTTCTCCGCCGTAGCTCCTTGCAGTTTCTCAATAGCCTGAGTGTGCTGCGAAACCTGATCTGTTAACTTGCTGATAGTAGATGTAGCTCTATCAATTTTAGATGACTGATCGTCCACCTTCTTATTCAAAAGTGCCAATTGTTCCAAAATTTGTTTCAAGACTGGATCAGTTCCTCCAGCTGCCATTTCTTCTGTAGCAGGCGTTTCAACTTCCTCCTCCTGCGCCGTCAACACAGTTGGCACCGAGGATCTACGATGATGAATCAAGGTTGTTTGGACCAGCTGCCCAGCTCTCTTGTCTTTTTTCTTTTCTTTAGCTTCCTCAGCTAAAGCTTCCTTAGCTTTAGCTGCTCTTGTTTTCGCTGGGCCACTCATTCCCCAGCTGCTGTTCAAGGTCAAATAGTCTTTCAATCCATGAGAAAGGCAAGTCCAGAGTATAAACAATTAAACCACAAAAAATCCCAATAAGATACAGTTCCCAGGCCACTATGCCTCCGCAAATCCACTAGGGGGGGTTTTCAAAGGAAAGAAAGTTTCTTTTCCACCGTCAAAGCTCCTATTTCAACTGAAATCCCCAAGTTCAGAAAGGAGGATTTCAGAGAGTTCTGTTTCAAATTAGTGCCACAAGGTAACAGAGAGGTTTCGATGACAGTATTAAAGCGATAGTGTATCCATCAATGCAACAGTTTATGTTAAGAGAAAAGTTTCAGCAGCCTGACAGTACTCATTTGCAACACTGGCAGTCCAATAACTCGGTTATCCCCTTCAATTCCACGTCTCTTCACAATAGGAGGAAGATTCTCTAGCACACTGAACTAAAACATTTATTTCTTCACCCTTTTTCGATTTCTAGAAACACACAGTCTATTAATGCCCCTTCTTGCTTCTTTCAAAGTCTCTTTTTAACGCTTCAGCCCGCATCGGGTTCTTTGCTTTGCTCCGATTAGCAGGACCGGAAGGCGGACTTCCTGTTACTCGCCTCCCGTTTTCAGCCAAAATAGACAAATTTAAGTTAATCCTTAATCAGTTCTTTGGTACCCCTTACTCACGGGTAAATTGCAGCCAATCTCGATGTTTTTCAAGAAGAAAGGTCGGCGCTCATCAGCAACAGCAGCGCGGCTTCACTTCCGCGAAAAGAGCGATGAACTCACAGCGCCGCTCCCCCGTTCACGATCCGGAGCCTCTTACGAGGTCCCTTCCTCGCTTCTGGGGGGGCTTCTGGCACCCGCCGAGTCCCACGGCCACAGGCTCGCTCTGCCTGCGGTTTATCTGGATGGGTCTCCGCTTCGCCGTAGCGGAAGACCCTTTTTCGCGGAGCCCCTCTTCACTGAGTAAAGAGGACCGCCATTGCCGTTTTGCGCCGCCTCCGGAAGTCCCTCCAGCAGAAGCTTTTTGGAGGAGATGTCTGGCACTGCAGCAGAGAGGGTGAGATGGGAAACTTTGGATGCTAGAGAAAGGGGGCTAAAGGAGAAGGAGAAGAAGAGGAGGAGGAGTTTGGATTTGATATCCCGCTTTATCACTACCCGAAGGAGTCTCAAAGTGGCTAACATTCTCCTTTCCCTTCCTCCCCCACAACAAACACTCTGTGAGGTGAGTGAGGCTGAGAGACCCAGCAACTGCATGTGGAGGAGAGGGAATTGAACCCGGTTCACCAGATTACGAGTCCACCGCTCTTAACCACTACACCACACTGACCTGACAACCAAGGAGAACTGCAAAGATGGATTTTTCTCTTTCTTAGCCATTGCCACTTACAGCCTAACTACACATGGCACAAAATTCATAATACGCAGCATTATGTACAGGGTTGTTGTGTTTTTTTTAAATGAACTAATACCAAGTGGGAGGGCCCAGTTAGTATTAGGACTGCAGCCCACAGGTAAGCTACCGGTATGTTTAATTCTGCTAAGCTGACATCCTATCCTGCATGAAATTACCCAGGTGGGATGGAAATCCTTGGCACCAATGGGATCTTCCCCACCCCCCGGTGAATTTCTGAGCAGGGGTGATTTTCATGGGAACAAAACAGCATTGGGAGTGCTGCAGTACTGCCTAAAAATCAGGTTTGCTTGCCCCTGAAACCTGCTAAAGATGCAACACACATGGATTTAATTTTAGCGTATGATGCCTTGATTCAGTGTTCCTCAAAGGGTGCCTCCAGACTGCCAGTATGAAAGATTCAAGCACATACTGGAACTTCAGGTTTGTACAGTTAAAGTGGATCAAAGGTAGCTGGTGCAACAAACCCACTCAAATTTTAAATTTTTTTAGATGAGATTTTGTGGTTAGGAAATGCATTGGATTGTGTGGGATGAATGAATGGGTAAAGGGAAGTTGCACAAGGAACCCACAGGTAGGGTTGAATCCTGAAAAGACAGAAGTACTGTTCTTGGTGAACAGGGGGCGGGCTGGTGTGGAGGACTCCCTGATCCTGAATAGGGTAACTGTGCCTCTGAAGGACCAGGTGCGCAGCCTGGGATTCATTTTGGACTCACAGATGTCCATGGAGGGCAGGTCAATTCTGTGTCCAGGGCAGCTGTTTATCAGCTCCATCTGGTACACAGGCTGAGACCCTACCTGCCCATGGACTGTCTCACCAGAGTGGTGCATGCTCTGGTTATCTCCCATGCACTGGTAGAGGAATGGGAGTGTGAAGGGAGCAGACTGCCCCTGGCACCACTATTCCGGTAGGGAGCCATTGCAGTGCCCCCCCGACATGCTCCACGGATCTCCTATGCACGCCGGGTGCCACGCCCCCACAGGCAGGGAGTCAAACCCCCAGAACGTGTGGCACGCCCCTGCGGGTGGCACGCCAACCACCTGCCAGCAGCATACCACACTCTGGTATGTGCGTCATGCCCCCCTGGGGGCGCCAGCCACGCCCCTGCCTGCTCTCCACCCCCAGTAGTGGAGCATGCAGCTTCGCCACTGCTACAATGTGCTCTACCTTTGAAGGTGACCCAGAAACTACAATTAATCCAAAATGCTGCAGCTAAGACTGATGACTGGGAGTGGCCACTGAGACCACATAACACAGGTCCTGAAAGACCTACATTGGTTCCCAGTATGTTTCCGGGCACAATTCAAAGTGTTGGTGCTGACCTTTAAAGCCCTAAACGTCCTTGGTCCAGTACACCTGAAGGAACGTCTCCACCCCCATCATTCAGCCCAGACACTGAGGTCCAGTGCTGAGGGCCTTCTGGCGCTTCCCTCACTGTGAAAAGCAAAGTTACAGAGAACCAGGCAGAGGGCCTTCTCGGTAGTAGTGCCCACCTGTGGAATGCCCTCCCACCAGACGTCAAAGAAATAAACAACTATTAGACTTTTAGAAGACATCTGAAGGCGGCCCTATTTAGGGAAGTTTTTAATGTTTGATCTTTTACTGTGTTTTTAATATCCTGTTGGAAGCCGCCCAGAGTAGGTGGGGAAACCCAGCCAGATAGGTGGGGTATAAATAAATTATTATTATTATTATTATTATTATTATTATTATTATTATTATTATTATTATTATTTCAGGATGGACTTTTGTTGCTGTATATATGCCCAGCAAACAAATGAAAATAATGCTCAATGAAGACCAGCTATAATCTAACCTCCAGCTAAGCTTTATGCAGGTAAATTAGGATGAGCGTTCAATAAACAGGTCATCTGGAGCAGCCCAAAGAGGAGCCCAATGAGTTTACATGCAGAAAAGACAATCAGCTACATTGTCCCTGGTATATATACATAATCTATACGTTCAGCTCCCTTATGCTACTTGGTTACCTGGATAAATATTAATGATGAGTTCCAGTATGGATGCCAAGAGAAATGTCAGGAACTATTGTGGGATGTGGGGTTGCACAGTGAAAGCTGGCAGGTTTCTGCAACATTAGGGTGCAAGCTGCAAGCTGGTCTTAGCCACAGGACAGCCCAAACTCTATGTCTGTGGTATTGACTTTCAGGTGTTGGAGAGGAGGGACATCTCACATTTTTTTACAAACTGTCCATCACTGAGCCTTGAGTGATTGTTTATGTGTGTTTTCTGGTGCTTTTCATAGACAGAGAGGCATGGAAATGAAGAAACCATTCATGAAAACTGTAACAAGGAGAACATGTAAGAGCTACAGATACAGAATCATGCCACCTCTAGCTCTCTTAAAGCTAAAATAAAAGGCAGCCTTTTGTCAAGTACTTAAAGGCGAATTTAACAAAAGGCTCCATGAAATCTCATGAAATAATCACAGAAACAGGGGTCCCTGGGGTGCAAAATAACACCAGAACCTGTGTAAAAAGCAGCGATTAGCCCTTAGTAAGCGAGCACAGAAAATTCACAGAAGAGACATCCACTTACCACCAATGTCCATATCCACCTTGAAATTAATGTTGTGAGTGTGAATCGCTCCGTGGGTCCTCTCTTGTACCCTGTTTCCAAATTCCAAGGCATCGCCAAAGTAAAAAGCAGATTGAATGTATCCACTTGCATGGACCCTGACACCGATAGCTCCATTTTGGTGAAAAATAAAATCCCAAACGTAATCATAATTATTTACTGCAGTTATGGACCTAAAGACCAGAACGGAATCAACCAACCCTCCATAAAATACACCTTCTGAGTTGTCATAATGGCGTCGCACAGGGACCTCAGCATTCTGCTCAAAGATGCAGATAGAACCTTTGCGAGTGACAGGCAATGAGGAATCAAGAAAAAAGTTCCTGTCCAAATAGGTAGCCAGGTAAGGACAATCCACACCTTGGGTGAGTGTAGAGACACGTGCACCAATGCCAAAGCTAACATCCATGTATCTGGTTTGCATGGGTGCTGGATTGTTGGAGCCATAGAGGGCAGATGCATCTTGCAAGCTTAACTCATAGACTATCCTCTCACCCTTAAACCTTACGTCAAAGACCTGTGGCCCCCTGTTAGAATCTATGCCAAAGGCAAAACTCCAGGACATGAAGAAAACTTGGTTATTCCAGATGCGGTAGCGGGGGCCACGAGGTTCATACTGCAAGGGGCCTAGTCTCTGGTGTGGAACCCTCTGCTTCAATGAGGAATATCCTCCATCAGAAGGAGCCTTTTTTACCTTGGCTACTTTAACATGTCCCGTAATGAACTGTCTCTCAATATCTTCCATGTCCTCAAAGTACTGTCCATTATAGAAGACTTTTAGCACCTTCCAATGAGAAACATCTAGGCTGCAAATATCCACATGGACTTCAAATCCTACTGGATGCAGATAACTACCAGGCACATTCTGGAAATGAGCAACCCAGATTTTCCGGTCTCCTGATTTTAGTCCAGGTGGTATTCCGTAGGAGTATCCGAAATTGCTTCCATTGTAATAAATCACTTTCTGCATAAAGCTTGGAGCCTTGGGGTATTCTCTATTCTTCAAGAAAGTATGGATCTCTCTCAGCTCATTCTCCAAAAAAAACCTTCTGTAGTAAGGCAACTTCCCTCCATACTTCTGCACTGTGACATCTTGGTGGTACATTGGTTTTGGAAGAGGACCGACCACAAACTCTGTGACATTTGGGTCCTGCTGGTTCCCAAAATGGAGTACAGCCAGAGCTTGCCGTGCAGGCCTGCTCCCTTGGTGGTCCAGGAATTGGAGCACTTCGGCTTTGGGAGGAAGCTGAAGGGTGATAGAAAAAATGCAGTTGTCCGATGGCTTGGCTTGAGGAGGTTCTACCAATGGCACCCCCAGGTTGTACTGCAGGTAGATCTTCACTTCCATGATCTCTTCTGGAGTTAAATCAGCAAATACCTGGCTGTAGATTCCATGGCCTCTTTCTTCCCATCCCATCTCTTGAAGATGGCTGTCACAAAGCATTGGCTTCCCTCCTCTGTTTTGGAAAGCCCAGACCAAGATGAATATGATGGCTGTGCATAGAGCTAGAAGAAGATAAGCCAATTTCAAGTTCATGTCCGGCAACGCTGTAAGCAGGTTCCTGGGATTTCACAAAGCAGCCTGTCGAATGTAGATTGAAATAGCAAACTGAAATAGCAGAATTCCACATGAGGGCAAAACCAAAGTTGAAAGAAACTCAGGGAAGGAACTTGTTATGCAAGGGAGTTTCAGAACTGAATGCTGATCTTGCTCTAAGCATGCAAGCACCACCCATACCATGGATCTCAAAGGTCTTGTGTAGTAGAAAGCAAGACCTTAATACCTTGATAATCGCATTCATCAAGTCTGAATACTCCTGATTTAATTAGTCACAGACAACAGAAAGAGTTAAAACATAAGCCGCTCTTACCCAATCATCTCCCTGCAGAGGCAGAAAAAAAATGTTTCACAGAGGAAGATGTGGGAAACCTCTTTGAAAAGAGCATGTAGTGGAAGACCCAGTAAAACCTGCAAGTAAATAAACACTGCAATCCAAAATCCCAGAACAGTGACTGCAGGTCATTCAGGAGGAGTGAAGATGCCTCTCCACAGATAAAGAGCTTTGCCGGTGAAGGAGGACATCTACCACAGACACCTCTGCTAGGTTCTTGAATAGTTCTATGGGTGTAAAACTACCACTGGTAGTTCTTCCAACAGTGATAGCCAGTGCTAGGGTTGAAAATTAGAAATTCCGTGGGTGTGAGTAGTGGGGCAAGAAGGTGATGGCCTTGGAGCTACTGGGTTCAATATCCCACAACTGAGCATTCTCTAGGCTGCCATATGTCCAGGTCTTCCCAGATATATCTTGGATTCGTCCATCGGAAACTACATCTGGGCAGAATTCCCAATGTCAAAAAAATCCAGACATATTGATTTTTTGGCGATTTTCCTTAAAAGTAGCTCAAAAACAATTTTTTGTTGTTGAGATTCTGTGACTACTCAGGAGGGGTTGAAAAATAAAAAAGTCCACAAAGCAAGACAGAAAGAGAGGTGGGATCCACACCGTACATTTAAACCACTATTATAAACCACTTTAACTGTCATGGGTAATCCTGGGAAGATTAGTTTGTTAAGGGTTCTGGGAATTGTAGCTCTGTGAGGTCAGCATCCTCAATACAGCCCAGTTCCCAGGATTCTCTATGGCTGCTAGAGTGGTATAAGAGTGCTTTAAATATATGGTGACCCCCATACATCCTACCTTGGTTGTTGCAAGCCTGAAGGACTTAGTCGATAAATCTAGTACACAGCCCTTCACCCTCTTAGAATTGCACTCTCAGAAAAGTTTTCATTTATTCCTCCTTTATACATTGCATTTTCTTTTCACAGTACCATCATCCCATCCAGAGGAGCTATTTTGAGATCCTGGAGCAATTTTTGAGGCACCCACAAGATCCATTCTCATGACATTATGCCATATTTTGAGTGCTTCCTTCTTGACAGAGCAGCAATCCATTAGAGTTAAAGGTACATCTTTTTATCTCTGTCTATAGGGACGTGGATAGTTCTGTGGTCTAAACCACTGAGCTTCTTGGGCTTGCTGATCGGAAGGTCGGCCGTTCAAATCCCTGCAACGAGGTGAGCTCCCATTGCTCTGTCCCAGATTCTGCAAACCTAGCAGTTCGAAAGCATGCCAGTGCAAGTAGATAAATAGGTACCACTGCGGCAGGAAGGTAAATGGTGTTTCCCTGCGCTCTGGCACTCGTCACAGTCCTCAGTGCACCAGTAGCGGTTTAGCCATGCTGGCCACATGACCTGGAAAAATGTCTGTGGACAAACGTCGGCTCCCTCGGTCTGAAAGCGAGATGAGCGCCGCAGCCCCATAGTTGCCTTTGACTGGACTTAACCGTCCAGGGATCCTTTACCCTACCTTTACCTTATCTCTGTCTGCAGAGAGAAAATGTCGATCCGCAAGTGTGATGTGAACCCAAACCACCTGCAAATGGACTTCAAAGGGGCCTGCTGTAACTGCCTATCAGCCCTCCCCACCTGTCAAAGTTGTCACAGGGTGGGAATTAAGGATCCGGTCTACTGTTGTGATTCAGTTGCTCACCCCTGTTTTAGAGTGTAAGCCCCTCAGGGCTTGCCAGATATTTATATGAATAGTGATACATATCTATATAGCATCTGCATTTGAACTGTTCATTAGGTTTTAGTAATGCCATCTGTAAACACAGGAATGATTGGTGCTGTATTTTTAATTGGTGCTATTGCATGTCACCTATCCTGGGTGGATCCTTCTGATCACAGGAACCAAGTATCATTCTTTCAAAGGAAGGTTAGCTATCACTATTAGTTGAGACAGGAGTTTTATTAAAAGCATCAAGGCTGGTAGTACTTAATAAGAAATGAAACACATGACTTATTGGGCGAAGTGGCTCCAGTAAACAAGACTTGCAACTTCCGGGGTGAAGTGTATCGGAGAAAAGGGACTCCAAAGTGTGACTTATTTCCCCACCCACGCCTTTACAGCATATTCAGATTGAAAGATAATTTTGAAATTGCTACCAGCAGATGGCAATCAAGGACCTCATATTCGCTGCAAATGGTAAGTTGGGGAAAATATCAGTGCTTTGCTGCTTAGGGTTCTCTTTGTCAATCAGTATGTTGAACTAGACAGCTGAAATTCTGGGGGAAGGGGATTTTTAAAAAGGCACATTACGAAGATCACAGGAACACAGGAAGCTGATTCTATACTGAGTCATTCCATTGGTCCACCTAGCTGCATATTAGCTTCCCTGACTAGTAGCTGCTCTCCATGGTTTCAGGCAGGGTTCTCTCCTAGCCTGGAGCCCGTGAAACACAGGAGCTAAGACCATAGAGAAGAAGAGGAGAGTGTGTCAGCAAAAAGGTGTCGATACACATTTAGAAACAATGGCTATAATATAAATAGTAATGCAATACATCTGAGCATGGTGGGAATGACTGAGAAGGCAACTTCAAGGTCCCTGTGGTTCTCCCTTCTTGGGATTCCTTATCTTTAAACCAAATTTGAACTGGACAGCCCTTCAGATAAAGGAGCCCTTCAAAAAGAGGGTTTGCACTGTACAGGAAGGCATATGGCCGCCATGATTGATAGAGAGGCTGGCACTGTATTTCGTTTCTTTCTCGCAAGATGCTGTATTCCACTGAGTATTCCAAAATTTACAGGACTGCAGCCAATCCCATCTGCCTTGTTCTCCTGTAGACGTTGGAGCATTTCAGGTAGGTTGTCAGTGAATGATCTTGGCAGTGTATGGCTATTCACTTTGGCAGCAAGAAGTGTAGGACTACCCACCTCTGATCTCTCAACCACACATGCAGAGCAAATTTTTATATGTGATGCAGTGGTACCTAGGTTTTCAAATGCTTCCATTTTCGAACATGCCTCAGAAGTTGAACAGCTTCTGTCGAGTTTTTTTTCTTTTCAGTTTTCTCTATTGAATTTGCAGACCGCCCTTTGCGCCTCGGTTTTCAAACGTTTTGGAACTCAAACAGTCTTCTGAATCGGATCGCATTCAAAAACTGAGGTACCACTGTAACCATCTCTGGATCAGTGCTAGAGTGAATTTGACTTATAAAGCCTTAAACAGCTCAGGACCGCAATACCTCATCTTTCCATATGAACCTACCCAGACCCTGAGATCATCTTCTTAGGTCCTCCTTCATGTGCCTCCTCCTCGAGAGGTGCAGAAGGTGGCAACACAAGAATGGGCCTTCTCTGCAGTGGCTCCCCATCTGTGGGATGCTCTCCCCAGGGAAGTTCGCCTGGCGCCTTTAGGCACCAGGCAAAAACGTTCCTTTTTAACCAGGCCTTTGGTTGATTTTATTGACATCCTATACCCTTTTAAAATGCAGCTCTTTTCGAGGGGGGTATTGGTTTGTGGTTTTTATTCCGATTATGTACGTTGTGGTCATTTCTGTGAACCGTCCTGAGACCTCCAGGTATAGGGTGATATATAAACTCAATAAATAATAATAATTTCAATTAGCAATATTATTAGGCGTTCCCCAAGTTGTTCAGAATGGCTTTTCCCCTTCTTAGCTATTTTTAAACCCGTAGCCCTCAAAGTTCAAATGCTACAAATGCCAAAGGATGTTTCCTTCCAGATGAATACTAATTGAATTAGTGGTGCATGTGATTAAGCTGGCGGAGGGATTAATACTGAATACAGCTGAAAGGTAATGTGCATGTGATGTCAGATGCAACTTTTACATACATACATATATATATATATATATATATATATATATATATATATATATATTTGCTCTGAAATATTAATGCATTTCATTATTTAATGATTTATAAACCCGACCATTGTTGACATTTTCTATAGCACTTAACACATCTGCTTTGAAATTTCATGCTAAGAGGGTTTGTATCTTTTCAAGTCTTGGCCTAACAACACAATCCTAACCATGCCTACTCATAAGTAAGTCTTGTCGAGTTCAATGGGGCTTACTCCCAGAGGTCCTTTACCTTTACTCCCAGGTAAGTGCGGCCAGTATTGTGGCCTAAGATGCTGTTTGCATTTGGGTTGTCTGCCATCACAATAAACACTCAGAAGGAGAACAGGAAAGATACTGTCCTATAGGACTCAAATGGACTTAAAAATACTTAAACACATTACCAATCAAAGACATGGTTTTAGGACTAGGATCTTTTATTTGTCCCCACACCCAAGCTAATGAAAGGATTTTCATATAGAAATTGTGCTCGGAAACGTACTAGGAGCCAACGCAGATCTTTCAGGACTGGTGTTATATGGTCTCGGCAGCCACTCCCAGTCACCAATCTAGCTGCCGCATTCTGGATTAGTTGTAGTTTCCACGTAGCCCCACATAAAGCACACTGCAGTAGTCCAAGAGGGAGATAACCAGAGCAGGCACCACTCTGGCGAGACAGTGCACAGGCAGGTAGGGTCTCAGCCGGTGTACTCCTTGAGCCACAGCTGTTATTGGAGATTCATGTGACGTCAGTGGCTAAGGGTGTCTATTTACAGCGCCAGCTGGTTTGCAAGTTGTGGCCATTCCTGGATCAGAATAGCCTGCTATCAGTTACCCAGGCCTTTGGGATCCCATGTTTGGATTGTTGCAATGTGCTTTTACATGGGGCTGCACTTGAAAACAATCTGAAAGCCACCCCTAGTGAAGATAGCGAGATGGGATCGTGTATCACCTGTCCTAAAAGGCCTGCACTGGACTTGATTCAAGGTGCTGGGTTGCTAAGCTGTATAGAGGCATGACCCACATATATCTGTAGGAGCAGCTTCTCTGATACCTGGCAACTTTATCCTTAAGATTTGCAGGGGAGGCGAAGTCTGATTTTGGTCCCCGTCAGGATTCAGGGTAAGGGGATGCACAGAATGTTCATCTGCTTGGGTCAACTTTGGGATTTTATTTTTTTTTATTTTATTTCAATATGTGTATAGCAAAGTTTCATAGAAATGCAGCAAGGCAGTGCACAACATAGAAAATTACAGTAACGTTGATTAAAAACAACAACTATAAAGACATCAAAACCATAGGGAAAACATTAGAAAAGCACCCATAAAAGTTGGCTGGGAAGAAAGAGAAATATAGATTTCCAAGACCTGTCTGATTAATACAGTTTTCAACAGATGGCTGAAAGTAAGCAGGGGTGATTGCTGCCAAAGCTCTGCTAGCAGGGAGTTCCACAGGGCAGGTGGAACCCTTTGAAATTTGCACTTCTCTGAGTTATGCAATGCAGATCCCCAGCCAAACAATATGAGCAAAAAAATGCACATACTAGGGTAAAGTGTGCATAAAAATACATATATTAGTGAAAATAACATACAAGAATCTGTTATGCTAGGCAAAATTGCTTTGCAGAAATGTGTATTTTAAGAGAAATCTGCACTGAAGTGTAGATGAATTTTCAGGATTTTTAAAAATAATAATTCAGTAAGCCCACAACTTACTTGCATTTAACTTTTGTTCATTCAGCTTTATGTGGCTGGCAAAATGAAAAAAAAAAAAATTAAGAAAGGGTGGAGAGGGGGTGACGTTCTGGGAAAAATGACTTTGACACTCCCATCCACCATTGAACCTAATGTAGAGCTGCCATATGTCCAGATTTTTCCCAGACATTACTAGGATTTCAAAAGCAGAATTGACATCCAGGGGGAATTTCTGAAAAGGGCCTTTTTATAACAACAACAACAACAACAACAACAACAACCATTATTATTATTATTATTATTATTATTATTATTATTACTACTACTACTATTATTATTATTATTAAAAATACATTAAAACATCAGACATTAAAAACTTCCCTAAACAGGCCTGCTTTCAGATGTCTTCTAAGCGTCAGAAAGTTGTTTATTTCCTTGACATCTGGTGGGAGGGTGTTCCACAGGGCAGTTGCCACTACCAAGAAGGCGATGTTGGTTTCTGCTTTCTTCTCTGTGCAGCGAAGTGCTTGTCACGAGACAGGTTGTTTACATTCCACAGAGTCTGTACTGTTGGGTTCCCACGGGAATGGGAGACTGGATGTGACGTACACTGGTTTCCTGTTTTTCACTGCTCTTTGCAGTTTCTGTTCGTGATTCTCTCCGTGCCTTAGAGGAGAGAGGATGACGCTTTCTCTGCTCCGGCAGAGGGAAAATGTTTTTCTGTAACTTACCAGCTTTGAACTGTAAATAAAGTAGTATAGAGCATGTTGGCTCATACTTCTCATCATTCCGCTGTGCACTGGACACTGCTTATCTCCAACATTTGGTTTCGGGCCCAGAAAAACGCAGTGTTTTGAGAATGGACTTCACAAGTCGGGCTCCTGGCAAAGGGACAAAGGAGCAAGGAGACAAAGTGCCGGCAAAGCATCGGAACAGCGGCAGAGGCACGGATCGCAAGTATCTGCTCTGCGCGTCAAAATGATTGATGAAGGTATGTGCTACTGCTCCGGGCAGCCTGCCAGCTTCTAATTAATGGCTTTAAGGCTGGATTTTGAACTTTTAAAGCCGTTTTCCACGGCACAAGCGTAGTGGCTTGGATGGCTGGGAAAGTGAAAGTAACTTTTACAAATGCTGCAGTTTCAAAGCAGCTGCAGACATGACGCAGCAAGAATTAAAGGGCAACATAGAGAAAGCACTTGGGGACTTTCGCTATTGAACTTGCCTTTGGAATGCAGTTTGAAGCAGCTGCAGATAAGCAAAGCAGTTAAGCAGAAGAGCAGCACAGGCAAGGCAGAGGCTGTTTAGAATTTGCCTTTCGATTGAAGCAGCTGTACACAGACACAGCTTGTATAAAGCAGTCTGATTTAAACCAGCATAGATGACGCAGGAGGCAATTGCCAAAGTCATGATGGCTAGCTGCAGAAGGCTGGATGAGGCAAGTGGGGAATTTGATACCACTGATCAGCCAAATGCTCAACTCACAGTAGCCTGTAATACTGCCATGATTCAGAATGAAGCAGATCGGCGGGGTGCTGGCTGCATGGGAAATGGGGAGACTTCACAGACGTCATCCCATAGTGCAGTGGAACCACCAGATGGCGCCAAAGCTTTGAAGGCAGTGAAATGCTACTCGTGTGGACGTCTAGGCCATATAAAGAGGGAATGCAAATATCCCAAGGCCAAGACAGAGCAGCGCAGCGAAAGCTCATCGCGTGGAAAAGGCCGAGGCAAAGGCAAAGGTCCGGTGCCCAGGACAACGCAGCACAAGGCAATGGTCTCACGCTACGCTCCAAAGGTTACAAAGGTTGCAAAGGTTGCACAGGTCCAGAAGACTTCTAGATCTTTCTTCGTTGTTGATTCAGCTGCAACGCATCACATGTGCAACGATAAGCGACTGTTCGTGTCTTTTACACCGCAGGAAGGTGCGATTCACCAGGCGGATGACCACACTATCCCCAGTAAAGGCTACGGAACTGTTGTTCTTCACAGTTTGGACTTATCGATACAGGATGTTCTTTATGTGCCGGACGCGAAACATAATCTGCTCAGCGTTGGACAGCTGATTGAGAAGAAGATTGACGTTTCCTTTAAGAACAATAGATGCATCATCACCAAGAAAAATGATTATCAATTGTATGCTGAATTTGTTGGTCGTTTGTTTGTTTTGTATTATGATGATGTTGTGCAAGATGACACTTGTTGCATTGCAGGTTCTAACAAAAGTTTGCATGCAGAATGTATTCACGATTTTCATCGAAAATTTGGTCATTTGCATTTTGAGGCAGTATCTAAAATGCCTGCCTTGGTTGAAGGTATGACTATTAAACCCTGCAGGTACCACATGAAGTGCAAGGCATGCGCAGCAAACAAGGTGAAAATGGCTGCGAAAGGTAAGGTGTCTAGTAGGCAAGCTACAGAACCATACCAAATTATTCATGCTGATTTGGTTGGACCACTAGCGCCCTCTTTGGGTGGAAATAGGTACTTCATGGTTCTTATTGATGCATTTTCCAGGTATATTTATGTGTACAATCTCAAGCAGAAATCAGAGGCTTTTCCTAGGTTCAAGGAATTCTGTGCTTGGTTGGGAAATGTGCATGGTAAGAAGATAAAAATTCTTTTTACTGACCGGGGGGGAGAATTCACTTCTCAGCAGTTTGAAGCTTTTCTGGCTGAGAAAGGAATTCAACACGATTTGTCTAGTCCTCGCTCGCCATGGCAGAATGGCCTTGCGGAACGAGCAAATCAGACATTGCTTCAAGGGTTAAAAACCTTGCTGCATGATGCAAATCTTCCAGAGAGTTATTGGGCCGAAGCTCTCTCATGTTTCACTTACAGTTATAATCGCAGGTTATCTTCAGCGATTGGTTGTACCCCCTATGAGAAGATGTTTGGCAAGAAGCCATACATCAAACACATGAAAATTTTTGGTTCTGACATGTGGGTTCACTCACCACAAAACTCCAAGTTAGAAAAGCGTGGTTTGCATGGTATCTTTCTAGGTTATCAGAAAGGGTCTTACAGAATAATGATGACTGACTCTAAGGAGATTAAGCTCACAAGAAGTGTTGAGTACAATGCCAAGTGGGGGGAGAATGTGGGAATTTTCCAATGTTATCCTGAAGACAGTGATGAGACTGAGGATAGTCAAAAGCAACCGCAACAACCCACACCCACTGATGAAGGTTCTGATTCTGAGTCTGAAACTGAAACTGAATCGGGTGATTCAGAGGATTTCAAGAGTGCGAAAGCCTCTATGCGACCCTCTGAAAGCTCTGATCAAGAATTGGAGGAGCCATTGTTCACAATAGGTCGTTTTTCTCCTAAGAAGGAAGAGGAGAGTGTTGAAGACTTAAGGCTAATTCGTAGGTCACAGACAGCCACAAAAGGCAGACCTCCAAAGAGATTTGCTGATGAGTTTGCTAAGATAGCAGTAACAGCTGTTAAAAGCTCCAAGAAGGTTTTTGAACCTTCAAGTTTCCAAGAAATCCAGGATTTGGATTCAAAGGAAGCTGAGCCATGGTTAAATGCCATGAAGGCTGAGCTTGATTCCTTGGAAAGGAACAAAACATGGGAACTAGTTCCAGTAGTTCCAGGAATGAAACTGCTTGGAAGCAAATGGGTCTTCAAAGCGAAGACTGATCAAAATGGCAAGATAGTCAGACACAAAGCCAGATTGGTAGCCAGAGGATTTGCTCAGGTACCAGGTGAAGACTATCACGAGACCTACTCACCCACAGTGAGGTATGAGAGCATTAGGCTTATGCTCAAGCTAACTGCAGAAGAAAATCTACACATTAGTCACCATGATGTGAATACAGCTTTTCTGTACGGATCTCTAAATGAATCACTTTATATGCTTCCACCTGATGGCGTACAGGTAAAACAGGGATTTGTTTGTGCTCTGAAAAAGTCCCTTTATGGTCTCAAACAAAGTGCACGGTGTTGGCACACAAAACTCACTGAAGTATTGTTTTCTCTAGGTTTTCAGCAAGGGAAAGCTGATCCATGTGTGTTTGTCAAAGAGGAGGGGCAAAAGAAACTGTATTGTTTGTTTTATGTTGATGATCTTTTATTCTTTTGGAAAGATGTCACAATGTACAATAACGCCCTAGCTCAACTGAAAGAGCACTTTGACATGAAAGATCTTGGTGAGGTAAACAACTACCTATCTCTGGAAATAGAGAGAGATCAAGATGGTAACATTCTAGTACACCAGTCACGGAAAATTGCTGATGTGTTAAGCAAGCTAAACCTGATGGATGCTAACCCTGTAGACACACCGATGACAACAGGTTATCAGGTAGATGACACTGAAGAAGCATTTTCTGACACTACACTGTACAGAAGTGTGCTAGGCAAGCTAAACTTCATTGCCAGATGTTCAAGACCAGACATTGCTGTTAGCTGTAATTTGCTAAGCAGACAAGTCAACAATCCTACTGTTAAGGATTGGAAAGCTCTGAAACGCATAGCGCGGTATTTGAAAGGCACTATGCATTACAGACTGAGATTTAACAATCAGAAGTCTGGTGGTCTTGAGATATTTGCAGATGCAAGTTTTGGAAGTGACACTACAGACAGGAAAAGTACGTCTGGAGTTTGCTATAAGTACAATCAGGGTCTATTTGATTGGTCATGCAAGAAGCAAACAACAGTTAGCTTAAGTACTTGTGAAGCTGAACTGAATGCACTGTCTTATTCACTTAAAGATTGTGAATGGTTGTTACAATTGTGCAAAGACATGAAAATTCCTGTCAAATGTCCAATCCAGGTTTACCAGGACAACAAAGCATGTTTGGCTTTGCTGAATTCTGAAGGTTGTAAGCAAAGCACGAAGCACTTGCAATTGAAGTTGCAACATGCTAAGGAATGTATTCAGAAGGGACTCGTAACGGTGTCCTATATGCCAGGTAATGAAAATCCTGCTGATGTATTGTCCAAGATTGTATCAAGGGATCAACACTGTACCTATGTGCAGAAGTTGGGTTTGTACTGATATTGTACGAACACGCTGCCCAGAGATGTTCACAGAAAGGGGGAGGATGTTGGTTTCTGCTTTCTTCTCTGTGCAGCGAAGTGCTTGTCACGAGACAGGTTGTTTACATTCCACAGAGTCTGTACTGTTGGGTTCCCACGGGAATGGGAGACTGGATGTGACGTACACTGGTTTCCTGTTTTTCACTGCTCTTTGCAGTTTCTGTTCGTGATTCTCTCCGTGCCTTAGAGGAGAGAGGATGACGCTTTCTCTGCTCCGGCAGAGGGAAGATGTTTTTCTGTAACTTACCAGCTTTGAACTGTAAATAAAGTAGTATAGAGCATGTTGGCTCATACTTCTCATCATTCCGCTGTGCACTGGACACTGCTTATCTCCAACAGGCCCTCTGCCTGGTTCCCTGTAACCTCACTTTGCACAGCGAGGGAACTGCCAGAAGGCCCTCAGTGCTGGACCTCAGTGCCCGTGCTGAACAATGGGGGTGGAGATGCTCCTTCAGGTACACCGTTTAGGGCTTTAAAGGTCAGCACCAACACTTTGAATTGTGCTTGGAAACATACTGGGAGCCAATGTAGGTCTTTCAGGACCGGTGTTATGTGGTCTCGGTGGCCGCTCCTAGTCACCAGTCTAGCTTCCGCATTCTGGATTAGTTGTAGTTTCTGGGTCACCTTCAAAGGTAGCCCCACATAGAGTGCATTGCAGTTTGTCCAACAACTTTCAGCTTTTATCCAAAAAGAAGCTCAACCATTTTAGTGCCCCCCCATAAAAAGTTCAACGATTTTGGGGTCCTCAGGGTGTCCTGGTTTTTACTTTTTGAAATATGGCAACCCTACCTAATGGATTTTGACTTTATGCATTTTGGCTTTAGGAACAGTCATCAGAACATAACCCTGCATAAGCTGCGAACTTACTACAGTCAAACACTGATGTGGAAATGTGGAGACCCAAATTTAAGATTGGAAAAATGAGAAACTAAGAGAAACCACAATTAAGAGATGCACCCATCCCTAACTAGGATCCACCAAGGCTTAGTCTCCCACAACCTGCTTTCGGTGCCTGCAGCCAACAATGGAATGTTAATAAAATGGGTTCTGAGCATGTGCAGAGTTCCATACATGATAACAGGAAAATTATTCTGCCCATTAACAAGCAGCAAAGTATAGAGAATGCTCATACAGTGGTACCTCAGGTTACATACACTTCAGGTTACATACGCTTCAGGTTACACACTCCGCTAACCCAGAAATAGTGCTTCAGGTTAAGAACAGAAATCGGGCTCCGGCGGTGCGGCAGCAGCAAGAGGCCCCATTAGCTAAAGTGGTGCTTCAGGTTAAGAACAGTTTCAGGCTAAGAACGGACCTCTGGAACGAATTAAGTACTTAACCCGAGGTACTACTGTATAAGACATCTACAAAGACACAGTTGTTGTTGTTTTAAATCGTGCTCATGCATTTATCCAAATTTAGCAAGACTAGATAATAGGAACAAATTTCTCGCACTGGACTTATCCCAATTTAAAAAGGCTTAAGGATATATTATATCGCCCCCCCTTCGCGTTGTATAAACCAATACGAGTTATATAATGTACATAGATTCACTTACAACTGGATTCCAGATGGTAATAGGGTATTAAGCCAAAGCTATACAATTGCAATCGGGCAGAAAGGAGGTCAGGATTTTATTTTGGTTTGAATTATCCAGAACCTTGTAAGTGAAAAGCATGCAGACAGCAAGTCCATGACAGCTCTTAAAGGGAGAGATGACTTTCCTGTGATTAGCCCTTTCCTCGTAAAAGCTTAGATAGGTGATAGGCAATGAATACACATCAATAAAAGTAGGAGACTATTTCTTTATTATACTTGTTCTATACAAGTCTCCTTTCCGGAATCCAACATGTACAGAATCAGGTAATACAGCTTTACAAGTTTGTGCGGAGGTAGGCTCATAGCTGTCAACTTACAGATTTGAAAAGGGACCAGCAGCCTCAAAAATAAGGGATCAGCAACCAAAATAAGAGATCAACAATTACTTTGATAAAATAAATATTTTGTTGCATGCAAATGGCTTTAGATACCTATTAGGTCCATAAATTACCATATAGCATATATTAAACACAAAAAAGCAACCATTTGTTGTTGACAAAGGACAGCTGGACATAGAAAGGGCCCCATTACCTTCAGTAGCTTATTTAAGGGACATCATCAATAAGGGACAGCAGCGGGACATGGCGCTGGGATAAGGGACTGTCCCGCCAAATAAGGGACGCTTGACAGCTATGGGTAGGCCCCTTTAGCCTGAGCCCCTTTCTAATTCGTGGATCCAGCACAGATTCAATTGCTGGAATAGCCAGGCTAGCTTCCTGGTGAGGTGATGGCCCTATAAGTATGTCATGTGACAAAGGTATTTTGAGAGCAGAAGCAGTAAAGTGTTGGAAAATGCTGAAAAGTGCAGATTCATTCTTCTAGCTGATTCACTCTGACTCATTCCTTATACAAATATTGTTTCAATTGCAGGAAGTCACACGGAGCCAGGAAGGATAAATACATGGGCTCCTTACTTACTGTATATATATATATATATATATATATATATATATATTGTGTGAAGAAGCCTGTTTGCCTCAGGAAAGTTTTATTTGTTTACTGTGAAGACTCTGCGTTTTGACTTCGCTGCATGACAAAGTATCGGGCCTTAAGATAACAAAGGAAGTGGCTCTGTGCCTGACAGCAAATGGGTGGGTCCCCTCTGTCAGGAGGTTCAGCCTACACTCGAGTAGGACCCTGGCAGAGACACATGCCCGACTGGCATGTTCTCTCCCCCCTGGTCGATCGTTCGGGAGCTTCAAAAGCTTTCTTCAGCCTGAACATCACAGCGACCGATGCCAACAGACACACTTAGGGATCTGCAGAGTGTTCGCAGTTTGCGTAACAGACCTCAGCAACTCAGCATTTTGGCTAATCGACTTTATTTACATATATACACACGGAGCACTGCAACATGGCTCCCTCTCTCTCTCTAGCATCAGACAGCAAAGAGAAAAAGAACAAAGGACAATAGTCCCATGGAACACAGTAACACAACTCACAAAGGCTAGAGTTGGGAGTTGTATGAGCGAGCTAGAAGCTGGGTAGCTGAGAGACAGAGCCATGCCTGATTGGTGCTGAAATCCACGGCTGTGGCTATGGAAGAAGCAAGACCCTCTTGGGGTCTTAATGCTCCACCGTAGGCTTAGGTTGTATATGTGTGTCAATAAACTATATACCATATTTCATAAAGACATCACAGTCTTGGCTGTCTCTCATTCCAAAGAAACGAAAACCCCTGGAAAACCCTGGAATCTTGTGCCACTCAGAGGTTGGGGTGGCATGCAACAATATATATTTCCTTTAGCTCTCCTTCTAATGCAAGCGTGGGTGACATCCAGGATAGCTCTATGCATTCCAGGAGACTCGGCACTGCGCCATTTCGTAGCTAGCGGGCCATTTAATCAACATAAATTGCCTTGTGCTGGATACTTAAGTCCCAGGGACTATTCAGCACATCACCATATATCAAAACTGAATAGATAAAACACATAAAGTCAAAGTCATCTTGCTTTTTTCTTCCTTTCTCTGCATTTCTACAATCATCTTTTCCCCTTGCAGTTTTACCCAGGGCAACATCAGTCAATTTATTTCATCATTTTGTTTCCGTTTTGTTTTTGTTCTTAACCTCTCAATGAACATTTTCTACAGCTCGGAAGCTACCCATATCCACTGAAAGCAAGCATTTTAGAGAATCACACACACACCCCTTTCTTGCTCACAAGGTCATGTGCTCTCCTTGCAAAAATTTGTATGCACTTTTGATTTTTGATGGGGGTGGGGTTACATTTTTTCTGGACTGTTCTTCCAGCAACTTATTAATTTCATATCTAGAGGTGTGAAGGACAGCAGGAGGACAGCGCTGGGGAGAAACATTTCTTTGCCCTCCCCTGCCATAATATATTGGAAACAATTTGGAAAAACCAAAGGGGAAATCAACCTGCCCAATTTGTCAATTTTTTATGGGCCTTCACATCTCTATTCATATTATTTAGGATCCCTGTAAAGATTCTGCAGGAATGAAGAAGTCAACAGTTTGGCAATCAAACATAATGAATGTAAGGTAGAATTAAACCAATACAGTGGTACCTCAGGTTACATACGCTTCAGGTTACATACGCTTCAGGTTACAGACTCCGCTAACCCAGAAATAGTGCTTCAGGTTAAGAACTTTGCTTCAGGATGAGAACAGAAATCGTTCTTCAGCAGCGCGGCGACAGCAGGAGGCCCCATTAGCTAAAGTGGTTCTTCAGGTTAACAACAGTTTCAGGTTAAGAACGGACCTCCGGAATGAATTAAGTACTTAACCCGAGGTACCACTGTACTGCACTTGCTTCCTCTGCCAACCCAACAGAAGTCCCCAAATCCGTCTAGCTTGCTCCCTTCCATCTCTGTGTGGACAACTGCTTTTTATAGCTTTGCTCTTTCAAGTGCCACAGTGTTGGAACATGGGCTTCCCAGGCAGTAGTAGGTCCCAGTTCCAATCTTCAACATCTCCAGATCAGGCCGGTCAACTCCCCCTGTCCGAAACCCTGGAGAACAGCTGTCTATCCAGTGCAAGGGTCAGCAAACTTTTTCAGCAGGGGACTGGTCCACTGTCCTTCCGAGCTTGTGGGGGGGCGGACTATATTTTTTTGGGGGGGGGGAATGAACGAATTCCTATGCCTCACAAATAACCCAGAGATGCATTTTAAATAAAGGTACACATTCTACACATATAAAAACACGCTGATTCCCGGACCATCTGTGGGCCGGATTTAGAAGGCGACTCGGCCGGATCTGGCCCCCGGGCCTTAGTTTGCCTACCCCTAATCCAGTGTATGCAATACTGTACTCCATTTTTCACCTTCTCACCCCTTGCTTTTTCCTGTAAGACCTATTGCAGTCGTTAAGAGTCGTCAACAGGCTCATCACAGCTATCTGCCAATCACCCATTCCCACCACCCTTCTGAGTAATACCCCTCCCCACCTTCTCACTATATAGAAGGGTCTGGTGACTTCTGTTTCAATGTATCTGAAGAAGTGTGCATGCACACGAAAGTTCATACCAAGAACTAAGTTGGTCTTTAAGGTGCTACTGGAAGGAATTTTTTTGTTTTGTCCAGGAAAATGGACTTTTCAATCCATATCTCTGGGGTTGAGAACTTGTTGCCCTCTGGTAGTTGTTGAAATACAACTTCCATCAGCGTGAGATGACATAGCCAATGGTCAGAGGTGATGGGAGTTGTAGTCCAACAACATCTGGAAGGTCACCTTGCCTTACTGAGAAGTGAAAAATGGTCAAAACCTTCAAATATGGTCAAAACCTCCAAAAATTACAACAGCATACCACTCTGCGACGTTCTCCAAACTCGGCGATGAGAAACTTAAGAACCCCTCTTTATAAAAACATATTTAGACATTCCTATCGCACAACCCCAATTCAATTTAAACTGTCAAATCTTTGTCTCAAAGCCACCTTTGTATATGTGCAAGACTGACTGATTTGCATGCAAAGGCTGTGTAGCTGAACAGATGGATTTGACAGCTAGAGCATATTATTTCACACCCAATGGCAGCATTGTTAAGTGGAAATATTGTAAACCTGGCTACTGTTATCTTAGCCCCTTGTTTAGTAATATTGGCAGCTTGTCTAAGGCTCATTACGCACACGCGAGATTAGTTTTGTGAGGGAGACAGGAGTGTTTGGAGACAACACTCGAAACAGCACCTTTATTTCTTACGAAGCAGGGTTTATATCCAGGATATCAGCATTCTGGGGAAAATCAGTATCTTTCCTGCGTTTTGCAGGCAGGAAACAAGGAACCCAAACAAAGGTTGCCCTCCAAACATTTCTGGTCACAGATAAATTTCTAAGGCCAATCTGCAAGATTGCGATTGGATATTCCGTACTTGACACTTGCATTGCTAATGAAAATAGAATGGGTAAGAGACTGATGCTAAAGCACATAGGAATCAGTAACTGGAAAGTGAACTCCTTTACATTACCGCTCTGCCATCTTCAGTTGAAGGGCGGTATGTAAATTTAATAAATAATAATAATGACATTCCTAGCTCTGGTTGGTTCATTACTTACTCTGGAGAAAAGAGGATGTTGTGGGACATATTGCAGAGCCAAAGATGGGATATCTAAGGGTAAGGGAGGGGTGGGTGAATTTGTCCATTTCAGTTCCTCATTTTTTTTCCACTCCAGTTTTCAACATTTCCACATCAGTTTGTGAGCAGTTGTTGTTGTTTTTATATAAAAAGTCTTCATGAAAATTCAGCAGCATTTCAGTGCTAATTCTCCTAATATACAGATCTTTGCATACTATTTGGCTTAATGTGCACATTTTTACAAACCAATTTCTCCTAAAGTAATACATTTATGTAGGTTATTTTCACTAATATGTACACTTCAGTCCAGTACATGCATTTTTAAAAACATTACTTGGCTGTTTCAGAAAGATTGAATCAGGTAGGTTCACCTTTAAATGTAAATAGAATCATTTTTTCCTCATCCTTAACTAAGAGCAAGTTACTATCTACCTTCAGCAGCATCACACATTTCAATTGAAATCACTGGCAATGATGGACCATGCCTGCAAAGCAACTGAGCAGTGGCACTTGGATTTCCACTGACAAATAATCCAAGGCTATGAATCTTAGATTTCAGCTCCTCTTGGGAATAGCACAGTTTGACTGGTTGAAAACAAAACAGCACCCCAGCTTGCCATTTACAAAGCCTTTAGTGGATTTACACAAGACACAAACCATCTTAGTTACATGTAATATTGAACTATTGGGTTCTGCTTTGCCTAGCATTTTTACAGCTGTCGTAACCTTTTACTTTTTGCAATAAACAGATGTGCTTCATAAACAGCGATGCCCCCAGAGCAAATCTTTGTCTCCTGGTGTCCTTGAGTGCTGGAAAAT
The DNA here is from genome assembly GCF_964234715.1 of Podarcis melisellensis. Taxonomy (NCBI): domain Eukaryota; kingdom Metazoa; phylum Chordata; class Lepidosauria; order Squamata; family Lacertidae; genus Podarcis; species Podarcis melisellensis. Next base: position 22,281,989 of record NC_138537.1, on the reverse strand, counting down.
TAAGACGAGAGCTCTCAAGCCCCTGAGATTCTTCTCATTGAGAAGAATTTCCTGCAATCTGCAGATAGACGTGGAATAGCTCTACCGGATATGCATCCCTCCAGCGTCTTCCTTCCTGCAATCAGGGTAGCACACTGTGAAAGTATGATTTTAAAAAACCATAACTGTACAATCAGTCTAGAAATTCGCCCAGTTCATGCCTCTGCTTTCAACCTTTGAAGTCACCAAGCCTGAGCAACCAGATTATCCTGAATAGCTAATCAATTGTTTGCGCTGCGCTGCTATGCTGTCCTGCGTCTGTTGTTATTCTGGCCCTGGCTATTACGTGGGCTGAAAACTGTTGCTCACCTTGATTTTGCTTTATGGATGAAATTAGAATGTTTTCCTGATATTATATTACATTCTTCCCTCCCCCACAAATCAAATCTCAAGATGAAAACCTATGGATGGGGCTATTTGCCTGCAATTTATCCAGCTTCTTTCCTAGGGACAGTTCTCTCAATTTTCAGAACAATTGCTCATAAAGCACTAGTACTATGTACACTCATATCCATTTGTAGCACAGAAAATGTAGCTTTTCTCCATCTGGAATTTTTCAAGCGCATCCTCAACATGCTGCTTTCGGTCTTGATTTACCCTAGATCCTGCCATCAGGATGGGTGCAGTTGCTTGATCCACGCTTGAAAGCCTTCTCTTTGATTTGAAAGCCTTCCCCCAAAGGAGAAAGTGGTGATGGCAATCTTGGCATATGCCCACCCACAATGTTATTGGGCAGGTCAGCCCACACCCCATTGCCAGGACCTCGCCTATTTAGGTTTCCATCGGTTTTCAAATGGACATACTGCAGGGCAAAGGCAGAATTAATCTGCAACGAACTCCTATCTTTGGAATTAAACCAGTTTCTCAAGAAGGGTTTCAGGGGCAATGAAATATGCTGTAGATGGTGTGTATGTGAACTACATAGAAAAAGCAAGTGATTCTAAAACAGCAGGTGTGAAGCTCGGTGATTCCTATTTTACCCACCTCTGTCATAATTGCCATGTTTACTATTTTCTGTCATGAACTGAACTGGAAGAGGAGGAGGAGCATCATGGCAAGGGGTGTAACCCGGACTGGGACACACCAGGGCAAGCTGAGGATGAGGAAAGAGAGGTCGGTATAGGAAGTACTCACAGGGTGAGAGAGGATGACAAGGGGATGGAGATCAGTGTCACAGTCTGGTTCAAGGGCGACCAAAGTCCCAGCTGGGGACATCAGGACCAGGGGCAAGATGGCGGGGTGGGAGCAGGAACGGGGGTCCAGAAAGCAAGGAGTCACGAAGGCAAGGGTCCAAGGAGCAAGAAGCCAAACGCAGCAAGGCAGGGAACATGTTGCTGTGGCAAAGAGCCGAAGAGTAATGCTGACCTTATATCCCTTCCCGGCTCTTGCCACCAGGTGCTGTGAGTTACCAATTGGCCTCACCTATGAGGCCACGCCTTGCCTCTTCAGAACAGACTTGGGAAGGCCCTAGTCCTGCAAGGTCCTATTGGTCACAGGGCCTGGCTCCTGCACACACACCTGACAGTCAGTGCACAGCAATCAGAAAAGCAGGACTATCACCAGAGCCAGAGGGGCCCCTGTCTCCCCAAACACAGCAGGCTCTGAGGCATAGGGAGCAGTTGGCTCTAGGAGGCTGTGGCTGGCAAGGGCTAACTGTCCAGCTCACTAGCCAGGCAGGTGGGGCTCACTAGCTTTAAGAAGAGAAGTCCAATTCATCAGCTGGAGCAGGCTTGGGACAGGTGAGGGTCACCTGCCTCATCAAGCCCAGATGCTGCAATCAGCATGCAAAGGGGCACCAGAGCTGAGGTGCTGTCTCTGCTCAACTGCTCATGTTGATGGACCTCAGCTTGGATACTCCAGGACTCCTGCAGGACTTTGGACACGTGGATTGACCCTGGACTGGGGACTTGACATACTGACTTGCCACCAGGTAGGACAGGGGTTCATGACATTTTCTACAATGCCAGAGATCTCTGGAGGAAAAGGTGGGTTTATTGAGTTGGGGATATTGTTGATGAAAAGCAAAGCAAGATTATGATGGCAGCAATGCAAGATCGTTGAACAGAAATGCAAATCAATACACTGTGTGTGTACAGCCTATCTGTGCTAACTTAAAACTTGTTTCCTAGTACAGGACTGATAATTCTTAAGCCTAAAGGCTACTTACTTTGAAGGCAATTACAGTGGTACCTCAGGTTAAGTACTTAATTCGTTCCGGAGGTCCATTCTTAACCTGAAACTGTTCTTAACCTGTAGCACCACTTTAGCTAATGGGGCCTCCTGCTGCTGCCGCGCCAGGACACTATTTCTGTTCTCATCCTGAAGCAAAGTTCTTAACCCGAGGTAATACTTCTGGGTTAGCAGAGTCTGTAACCTGAAGTGTATGTAACCTGAAGTGTATGTAACCTGAAGTGTATGTAACCCAAGGTACCACTGTATCTCCAAAGACATGGCTTTTTGCAGTCTCTTGTATTGTGTAAAAGATACAGCGGCATGAACCAGAAGATAACACAAAAGTCCTTTGTGTGGTATTGTAAAGCTTAAGTCTAAGGTTAGAGTAGCAAGATAGAATGTGCAAGTAGAGCTGTTCAATGTAGTTTCTCCCCTCTTCCCAATATATTGTTGGAACTACAACTCCTGCTAGTCTCAGCATTGTTGGAGGAAGGGGAGTGCGGTTGGTGCCCCACCCCCAGGTGCACATTATGTGCGCCACTCTGGGTGCCAGAGCAGCTAGCTCCGCCTCTGAGTCTCAGCTGCCTCTGGCAAGGCCAGGCTTCAGGGATTTGGGGAGTTGTAGTGTCGTCAGAAAATATGAAGAATTTGCTGGTAGGAACGAAACCATTCCAGCTAGAACTGTTGTCAAGACCATAGTCAATTCAGCCGAGACATTTCCAGCAAACAAGAACAGAAAAGACTACAGGAAGTTGTGTTGCTGACTGTTAATTCTTTGTCCTTTGGCTGAGCTAAGGCTAAAGAAGCAAAGCCTCTTCAATATAGGAGTTGCAAAAATATTACAAAATGATGTAGTCCAGAGGGATTTCTTGCATCTCCAAACATCCGGCAGATCGTAATCTTTTAATTCTGTTCAGTATAATGTGTGTGACACACATTATTATGTGTGTCAAGAAGAGTCATCATGCCACTATTTTTCAATACTTTTTGGTCTTTAACCCAGGTACTCTGCTCAGAGGAAATGAAGAGCAAAGATTAGATTAGAGTTATTCTGAAACATTGAGGGGGAGGAAGCCTTCTTGTCCAATAAGTTACTGAGTCACAGACTTTTCTAATTTGTCTCTCCATCAGCAAAAGGACATTAAAGATAATCTGCCAAAGAAATTCAATTTATTGTTGCTTCCAGGTTTTGCACATTAAAGCAGAATAGTAATCAGTAAAATCAGTCACTCTATTGTCTTATACATACATAATGAAGGCCAGGGAGTTTTTGCTACCACATCTGCTATAAGCACATGCAATGCTTCGTGCACAATTTGCTCATGATATCAAGGGTACTTGGAGGGTTTTCCATATAATTTTTATTTATGTTTTAAAATTATAAGAAAAAATGACAGAAGGAAAAATAAGAAAAGGGAGAGAAGCTGCCAGAAAACAAAAACAAAAAAATGAAGCATGGTGCAGCATTAACGCAGACATACCACATGAGTACAGCAGAATATTGTTGAGATTTAACAAATACCTCTATGCATTGGAAAAGGTAAATAGCACAGTAATTGCCAATATGCTGAATTCAAACAAAAATATTAATCTTAATTCCCTTGCTTTCTTATAAATTGTGTGCCATTTGACTAGAAATAGAGTAAGAGTAAAATAAGAGAAAATAAAAAACATGGATGACTTGTATCTTGTTTGTATTTTCAAACAACCCATGCTTTAGGATAGGTTGGAAGCACCATCCATCCACATGCCTCCTTATTCGTAAATGATATGAAATCAGACAGTGCTGCAAAAACTAGAGCAGTCTTTCTCAACCTTGGGTCTGCAGACATCATTGGACTACAACTCCCATCACTCCTTGCTAGCAGGACCAGAATGAAGGAGCTACATAGCTCAACAAAGCTCCCTGCCATGTACACATAACACCTTTGTGGTGTTTGGTGCTTTGGCTGCTGATTAGTTACCGGTGCAAGTTTGGTTTGCTTTACAAAGCTCTAAATAGTTCCAGGACCAGTTTAGTAACACCAAAGTGATTTCTCCAGGGCACAAGCTTGGGCTGTCGAGACAAAATCCCCCTCTCAGCCTCACTGATGTGGTCCAAAGGAAAGCATAGCAATACATTTGGCACCAACTTGGCTGCAGGGGTTGCCAGTAGTAGGTGTAAAGGTGCCATCCAACCATCTTAGAGACTCCACTCCAGATTTGTGTAGGATTTGCTCCTTGGCCTTTTCTTCTTCTGAAGATAATACACAAGGCAGCAGAGGTTTGGCATCAGAGTTTTCCTTCTCCTAGACAGGCTACCTTCTCAGATTGATGAGCCCCACCTGCCTCTTTTCCCCCTGTAACACACGTTCAGAAACAGCCTTCTTGACAGTTGGACCCACTATTGGCCTTGTCCGCTCAATCTGCAGTAGCCTGTCTTTGCATGCAGGGAAGGTCACTAACTTGCCAAGGGTTTAAGACCCATCAGCTACCCTCACCTGGTTTAGCTGACCGTTCCTGGGTTCTGGCTGCTGTCTCATGCTGACAACTTCTAGGAGCCACAGGTGAGGGCTGAGTGTAGGGTGGGGACCAAAAGTGAACAAACCACCCCAGAAACACTATCCCCCCATCACCCCAACTGTACCCCTTCAGAAATGCATCCGGTGGGAGGTGGAGCACCCTACTTCCACCCATTGTTGCACGCACTAGGTGGGATGCACTCCCAGATAAGATTAGGAAGGCTCCATTGTTGGGGTGCTTGCACCAGGAAGTGAAAACCTATCTGTTCACCCAGGTATTTCCTGACAGTGAGTACCAGTGCCTGACGTCCTGGTTACTATATTGTTGTTGTTGTTGCTGCTGTTGTTATTTCACTCATCAATTTTAATAGATTTTGTATTTATTATGCTGGAAAGCCCCTTGCATTTTCTACTAAATGGAAAGTGGTATATTAATTTTAATAATAATGTTTTTTTAAAAAATAGGACATTCTAGAATTTGTTAACAATGCTGGTACGCTCTCGTGCTGCTGGCATACTCTACATATTTGTTAAGTAGATGGATAATACTGTGCTGAATAAATGCGCTCATTTGGAGAGTGCAAACAAATTAATTTAGATTGCATCACATGGGGTGCAGACCACTATTTCCCATCAAATTGGAATAATTGCCTATTCCACACTTGGGTGTGTGTGGTTTTCTTAGCCAGCAGACAGCAAACCTCTCCATTAAATGAGAAACTGGACCAATACATCACTTGGCATTCTTTGCACATACCTCTTGCAAATATATATTTCAGGGTACCCTAGAACATCAGAAAAGGGGGCAGTAGTGGGGAGGTATACTTCTTTTCAGTTGCTGTTAGTGGTACATTCAGGCCATAATATGATCTGTCTATGGGAAGCACTGGCAACACACTGATTTTCTTTCAGGACAGAAAGACCTTTAGGAAATCGCATCTTTGTCTGGCTTGGTTTACTTCAGCGGGGGATGCCTCAGATGCTGAAAGCTACAGACAGCAAAAACTGTGCAACAGGCATAGGATCTGCTTTATCACCTTCCATCTTCTTTCTGGCTTCTCATTCTCGCAAAGGTCACCCATTCTTCTACAGTGATGGGTAAATATCAACACTTTTAAAAATAAGTTCCAGGGCTATGGAAGAGGGTTCTTGTGTGGAGAGAGAATACTTTAAAAAAATATTTTTTCACGTTCCTCACTACTACCTTAGATACAATCCAGTGACCATGATTTAAATATCACCGCAGTGGGGAAGACTGTGACCAAGTGACCAAATGCCTGCTGCATGTCTGTCCAACTAAGTGTTAATGGGCAACTTGAAGGCCTCTGGTCTCCCTTCTGAGGGTTCTTTATCTTTAGAAACTGGAAATAAACTGGTGTTTGTTTTTGCTGCTGCTGCCACTGCTACAATTTCCAGGGAGTGTGTCAAATAAGATGGGAGGCTCCATTTGCAGCACTGGCACAAATGAACATCTTGGTCCCTTTTCACGTATAGAAGAGTCAGGGACGACTGCACTCATTTCTAAGAAAACCAGCTGAGTTTTGCAGTGCTGGCTGGCAGAGGAAGATTTAGGGGAGTGCGGCTGGTTCACCTGCACCAAGCTGAGAGGGCTCTTCAAGGGGTGCCACAACAACTTGGAACAGAAGGCAAGAGGTGGGTGGCACCAAATTCCTCCACGTGCAGCTGCTGGGTGACCTTGGGCCACTCACACTTCTTTGAGGTCTCTCAGCCCCCTCACCTCACAGAGTGTTTGTTGTGGGGGAGGAAGGGAAAGGAGAATGTTAGCCGCTTTGAGACTCCTTAAAGGGAGTGAAAGGCGGGATATCAAATCCAAACTCCTCCTCTTCTTCTTCAATGTGGTTGGTGCCCATTGGGCGGAAGCCAAGGAGGCCAACAGTAGGTGGAGGCACATTCAACAAGAGGCAGAGATGACTAATTCTCCTTCCTGTTGGGCAACATTGAGACTTGGGGGAAGGAAGCTGACAGGCAGGGCTGTATCTTGGGCTGGTTTAAGGGGGGAGGGACTGTTGGGATTTTTGACTATGTGCTATTTGATGCAGCTTCCCATAGAAGCAATTTAGGAGTTGTCTGAAGGCCAAGAAGACTGAGCAGAGGGAGTTATTCTGCCTAGAGATATGGAGCCTTGGATACAACTCTGCTATTGGTCAAGGTATCCACATAGGCATGATGACTCAGGACCTTCCTTGCTAGTTAGTTAGTTAGTTAGTTAGTTAGTTAGTTAGTTAGTTAGTTGGTCGGTCAGTGTGTGTGTTCTGAGAGTCGTTTGGAGTTTGTTCAAGATAAGAGTTAAGATCCGCGTCTGTATCCTGTATATAGTAACTTGTGAGTCTGCTGTAAATAATAAACACCTATAAGTAATCAAGTTACTGGTAGCAGCGTCTTATTCCTGCTTCATCCTACCTGCCTGCAACTGATTGCTTCTGGAAGTCAGCGTATGCTCTGCTATATTCAACTGGTTCTGGCTAAGATCCTGCAACAGGTTATAGTTGCGAAACATCAATAGGGACTAGTTAAGGGCAGACTGTTGGTGGGTTAATGCCCCATTTGCTAATGAACCAGCCTCCACTGATACATTAAGAAGTTTTCATTTGATTTCCAATGAAGCACTCCTTCCTTTTTTCTCATATCAAAGGATAGGTAAAAATTAGACCGAATACTTAATACTCACATCCCCTTCAATATAAACTCCTGCTTCTCAGCAGTCGCACTACTTGTTGGTTTCCGTCGGTCAGACCAAATAATATAAATGCTTTCTGCATCGGTTTTGAAATCATTTTGTTCTTAAACTGGTTTTCAGTTTCACATCCCAGTATCATTATTGCAAAATGTATTACTTTCAAATTAGATTTAGATGGAGATTTTCTCATTTTTGTCGTATTGTATTACAGCCAGATTTTATAAAAATCAGCAGAGGGAAGAAAGGCCCCTTGTCTCTGACCCCCACAATAAAGAGGGAAGGCACTCATTTGGGTTTTTAAACAGGGATAAATTTATTAACTGCAACATTTTAAAAGAATGTGCAATGGCTTGAATATTAGGTACCCATCCTACAGTCTAGGCCCCTATTAGTAAACAGTATCTGCTACCATCAATAGGTGCTAGAAGGAGGGGTGGATCAGTGTCACCACATATTTAAAATAATATGTAATTTGCTTTACAGAAAAATTAAGAATGCTCTGGGTGTGTGTTTAAAGAAACACCACGTTTCCGGTTCTTAAGTCTGTGAAGTTATGGCTGAAAGTTTGGAAGAGACTGAACATGATTTCCAGTACTCAAGAGTGTTTGACTGCCAGGAAATGGATGGGAGAAGTGAGAAACTGGATCCCTCTTGAGTTCTTTACCCTACCTATAAACAGCAGAAGCAGCAGAATGAAGTGTGTAAAATGAGAAAACCATGCCCATTTGGTCGTTATCCACACCACAGGCCAGACTTAAATATAATGTGTTGCCATGGAGCTGGACTTTTACAAACAATGGCTCCTGCCAACCTAGTAGTTCGAAAGCACACCAGTGCAAGTAGATAAATAGATACCGCTGCGGCATGAAGCTAAACAGCATTTCCGTGCGCTCTGGTTTCTGTCACGGTGTCCCGTTGTGCCAGAAGCCGTTTAAGTCATGCTGGCCACAGGACCCGGAAAGTTGTCTGTGGACAAACGCTGGCTCCCTTGGCCTAAAAGTGAAATGAGCACTGCAACCCCATAGTTGCCTTTGACTGGATTTAACCGTCCAGGGGTCCTTTAGTTTTTTTTTACTTATGGGGGAATGAGAGATCTTAATGTCATAGGTGCATATGGAACAAGTGCATTTACTTTCCACCTTTAAAACCATTTATTCGAAGTAAAGAATAAATGTGTATGTGTGTGCGCAGGATAAAGAGTGCCCTGGTTATTGTTAGGAATCAAAGCTTTCTCTACAGGTGTGTTTAAAGCTAATCTAATTCTGTTGCAGAAGTGTGTGCCAGGTCAAGAAAGATACAGCCTATGCAAGTTTTATTTCAAAGCCGGATACTTCCGCAGCCTCCACTGTGAAAAAGCGCAGTCCTTCAGGCTACATTGAGTTAGACAGAATGACTGTCCATCTTGTGAATTGAGAAGTGGTTTTCCCCTTGCAAAGAGTGAATGTGAATGACAAGACAGAACAACTGCTGTTACAAACTGCCACTCACTTGACAGCGTCTTTCAACTTGGTTTCTTTTTTCAAAAACATGCCATTTCGGTGCTTAAGGATTTCTTTTAATGTTTCTCTTCCATGAATACAAATAATATCTTGTATTACAAAAGAAAAAGAGGTATTACTTTTACACTGAACCAGAAATTCAGCTTACAATGAGGACAAACCCTCTAGGATAACGTTGCATTCTTCTAGTCTACAGGAAAGAACTTGGACAAGCTTTTTTCTTTTTCTTTTACAATCACGCTTCCTGAAAAAGCCCTTGTCTCAAAAGCACATGATGAACAGCCTAGTTTTTCCTATTATAAGTGTGGAATAAGTGTGGCATAATTGGCCATGTTTGCACAAAATACTGAGCTTGTTGTGCAGGAGCTGAGCCCTCCTGCTGTGTTCTTTTTTCATGAGTGGGTAACTAAACCACAAAGTAGCAAGCTTAGTGTGATATCTGAACCCAGAAGCATGGTTTGTTTCACCCTAGCAAACCATAATTGCTACCCAGGGTTAAACCAACTTTAGTTGTTAGCTTGGTGATCATGGTTTACTAGGGTTTCTTTTGCCCCTCATATGAAAGGAGGTGCAAAGGATAGTGTTTCAGACAGTGTGTACCAGCCCATAACTTAAAAGTAAGCATTTGTGGTTTGGCATTAGATCCTAATGTGGCTATTCTGCACCAATTTGCTGCTGTGTTTCACTGCCAAATATACGGAACAAAATACATGGAAAGCAGGGCTGGGCAAACAGGCCATACATTTAAAGCACACAGTTTCCACAAATAATCCAGTGAACTGCAGGTTCCCCCTCACACAGCTACAGTTCCCATCACTCTTAAACAGTCCCCAGGATTCTTTGGGGGGGGGGAAGTCATGTGATTTAAATGAATGGTGAGTATGCAGCCCAAGGTTTGCATCATCTTCACCTTTATGACCATCAGAGATGGGTATCTAATAGATCCCAGAGAAATGTGAAAAAGCTTCTATTGGGAAAGAAAAGGGAAGATATGATAGTCTTATAAATCTTAGGTAGGTTTTAATGACAAACATTTTTGGCTTCTGTTTTTCCTTTCAACCCTCTCCCCCAACCCCCCCCCCAAAAAAAACTTTACACAGTTGAGTAAAGCAACACAATTGTTGCAATTGCATCAATTTAAACCATGGTTAACATGAGCTAGATTCCATTGAAACCTGCGTTTGGAAAACCCACCAACCAACCCTGATTCCAAACACTGGTGACATGGGTAATCTTGATGTTAACCATGGCTGTGATGCAATTGTAATATGCCATGGTCAAAGGAAAACACAGAAGAGAAGGTGGGAAATGAGACAGAAAAGAAGAAAGTCTGACACACCATGATCAGAGGATCAGGAACGTCACATCTATACTGGGCCTCTGTTCTTGGATCACCCAAGTTTTGCATGCAAGTTTCAAGGAATGTTTGAATGGGATGCAGCCGCTCCCCCTTTTCCTGATCATCCAATGTTTGGTTTCTGTCACTAGATGCTGCTGCAATACTGTTTATCTAGTCACAAAGACAAGCACAATATTTTGGAACTTGGCGATACCCTTAGAAAAACCCTAGTATTTAATTAACTATGTATGACTGGGCAGGATTAAAACACTACACCAATGTGGTGTAGTGGTTAAGAGCGGTAGTCTCGTAATCTGGGGAACTGGGTTCGTGTCTCCGCTCCTCCACATGCAGCTGCTGGGTGACCTTGGGCTAGTCACACTTCTCTGAAGTCTCTCAGCCCCACTCACCTCACAGAGTGTTTGTTGTGGGGGAGGAAAGGAAAGGAGAATGTTAGCCGCTTTGAGACTCCTTTGGGTAGTGATAAAGCAGGATATCAAATCCAAACTCTCTAGTTCCATGAGATCAGATTCCACTTAGTTTACACAGTCAGGCAACCGATGTGGGAAGACTGAACCTATATAATACTTAAGAGGATATGCACTCAAAGGGTAAGGAAGATGTTTTATCAACTGTTGGTTTCAAAACAGGCAGATATCCAATACTGAGATATAGACACGTGAAGCAAATCAACATGATTGTCGGTTCATGTAAAACAAAGATGGACAACCAGTAGCCTTCCAGAGGTTGCTGAACTACCACTCCCATGAGTCTCAGCCAGTATGGTCAGTTATCAGGGATGATGGGAGTTGTAGTTCAGCAACAACATATCTAGAAGTTAGCCACCCTAATGTAAAAAGGTCACTCTTTAGAGCTACAACTCAGCAATGGCAGACAGATCTGAAGTGTAGATTGAAACAAAGATAGCAAACGGAACACATGATTCAAGAGACAAGTGGGAGTCTATAAACACTGCAAAACTTCTTGGGGACAATGCTTGAATTTAAGCTTTCTTTCCCTTCTGCCAATGAAGTGAGGCTTTCAAGTTTGCTACCTTTACTCCCCCCCCCAAAAAAATCTGAAATTTGTACTTGAAAATTCAAAACCTTTGTTTCAACATTTGGAATTCAAAATGTGTGTCCCTATCATCCCTTTCACTAGTGTAAAACAGCACTGCCTCGGCGTGCCATGATCACTCTCTAATAAATACAGGTGTATTTAATTTCTTTAATGAGAATGGTATCAATTAAAAAGCTGTGCGATTAGGTTCAAAGGAGGGAACATCGAAGGAGATAATAAACCACTCTAAAATTCCTTAGAAGCACCAAAATGATAGAGACAAAAGAGGGAAGAAACGTTGTATTGAGTGCAGCATTTTGTGGTAATCAATAGCCATACCAAATTCTATTGTACAAGCATTTCAAATACAGGACATCAGGACCTCTTGCATTTTATGTCATGCAAACAACTTTTTTTGTGTATAATTTCTTTAAAAAATGAGGGAAAAGACCAAGTACATAAAGTTTTACAACATCTATTTACATCAACTGTGATGGCAATGGACACATTAATTCATGACAAGGCTCAAACAGTAGCGAAAAGAATACATTTCTGAGTCATTTAAATGCTAATGGCTACGTTGCTTATGGATCATCCTTCATTCTGTGAGGAAGCTTGTAAACAATGGAGATGTACATTTATACAATTTACAGTCTCAGGAGAAAATAGATTTCCGGTTTATCGTCTTCGCTTGGCTTGGTCTCTAAAAGAGAATCATCTGTATAAAACCGGTCATGGTACCCATAGCGCAATGATGTGCATGCACCCTCCGGAACCCCTCGGTCGACCAGATTGTCCGTATTGAAGTTATCCAGATAGCTTGCTATATAAGAGCCAGTGGAATGTCTGTTGATAATGTGAGGAGGTACAAGAGGCTTATTTCTAAGGACTACCCCTGCTACATTACTGCTAGTGTTAGAAAGTTTCTGCTTATTGGCTTCCTGGCGCTCCCTGGCGCGACTAGCAATGTTTCTCACTCTGCTCTGACTCCTGGATGACAGTTTTCTCACCAACATTTTAGGGCAGTCGTCGTCCTGCTTGTTACAAAATGATTGGCAGCTGTCCTCTTGATCAAAGGACACTAGCTTTCGTAACTGTTCCGTCAGAGAATCTGTAGCCTGTGGTTTCTTAGCCTTCAGAGCAGTCACCATCTTGTCTCTCATGCCAGATGTAATGAAACCTCTGCTGATATACTTGTACTTGCTTTCAAAATTGCACGAGATGTCTTCTGATGTTAAGTCTCCAAGGCTCTTGGATTTGCAAGGACTTGGTTGTTTTTGAGCCAAGGGAGAAGGCAGAGAATTCTTAAGAGCAGGAGAGTTCTCCATGGTACCTGTTGGAGAGATGTTCAACAATTCATTTGGGGTGTCTGAAATGTGCAAATAATTATTGTACAAAAGATCAACACACTGATGTTCTGGGTAAGGAAGATATTGGTTCTTCTTGCTCCTGAACTTGAAGTCTTCAAGTAGGTTGGTGGTGGAGAGATGCTCGCTGGTTAGGTTTCTGCAGACTGAACTGTCATAGCACAGAGTGTCCTGATTATGCTTAAGTTTCAGAGGAGAAGCAACTTGGCTCATATCTTCTCTCTTATATTCATAGGCAGTTATCAAGAGGTCCTGCAGCTCTCCATCAACTTCCATTAGGCTGCTGCCTGTAGAATTTACACAAGTGAAAGGGACAACTATTGTATGTTCCAAATCTGAGCTGTCTGAGATGCAAGAGTTGCTATTGCTAAGAGAGTTCCAGTTGGCTCCACACTTCCTTTTAGCGTTTGCACTTAGCCCAGGTGAAATGCAAGAAAACACAGGACAGGTATCTTCTGCAACATATTTTGCGTCCTTGCAAGGAGGTTTGCCAATTGATGCTTGGTGAGAGGCTGGAGTAAGAGAGGCCTCGTGGATAATTGTGTACAGCGAACACTCTGTGGTCTGAGGGGTTGATATCATAGTAATTTTGGGTGCTGATCCGATGGGCATTACACTGGGAGACTTGTGGTCAAAAGATGTATTCTGATCACTTGGAGACATATGTGGTACATGTGCAGGCTTCCTATTGTCAATCTTTTGGCTAATTCCAGGAGGACTCGGAACAACAGTCAAATTAGTTTGGACATTTGTGACATCAAACTGTCCTATCAATGCTGAGACAGAACTGCCCACATCACTCTCATCTGCTAAAGAGACCTCACTGATCAGATGAGAAATGTCACTATCTTGTATGGCTGGTATAGAATGAAAGTCACGGACATCACTACAGGTAGGTGAAGATACATCAGGTAGTGGGGAATTGGCTATAGTACTATTCACTACTGCATGAGATCTAACGCTAGTTACTTCCTGATGTCCTGGAGAAAGAGAATTTCCAGCTACTGGTTCTCTCTCTTTGCAAAACAGAGCATCATTCAACATCTTTTGACCCATGCAACATATACCTTCATTCTTGTCCCTTTCAGGTTCCTCCTTTGGGTGAACAGATTCGCTGGAAAGATTACTTTTCCAATACTCCGTGGAAAAATAGGTTTCAGCTATCCCAATGGCAAAGTCTAGGCTTTCCGGCTTTTCATACACAGGTGAGCTCACATAAATGCCAGCTTCGATGGCCTCTCTTTTAAACGGAGATGAAAACTTTGCAAAAGAGAAATCTTTCTCAGGATAAGAGGTGACCGCTTCTTTCAGGTGTGGTTGGTCCTCTTTGGTAGCTTTTTTACTTTTTGCTGTATCAGTTTAAAAACAAAACACAAAAACAGTGGTTAGGAAGATGTTCATCCACCTGTTTATGGCTACATTTTGTCTTGGAATAGGTAAATGGAGAATGTAAAAATCGATCACAATTGTGAAAGGACTTAATTATGGGATTGTGCAAGTTTAGTACAAATTATTCATGTGATATGAGGAAATGAGAAAATATATAGCACTTCATTGAAGCTTTTCTTTAATGTTTCATTACATCACTGTGGGCGTGATGTAATATTTGTTGCAAAGAATGTCAATGAGGTACCATAACCATTACCTTCAGCTGGGTTCCTATTCAGATTTGTACTATACAGAAGCATGGCAAACAAAGACAGAACAAAACAGCTCTGTTAAAACACCATCTGCAAACAAGAGGCATGCTTATCAAAATTCTTGAATTACACGTCCAAATCCTGGACTCCCATGCATAGTGGCCTCAGACAAGCATCTGGCTTTCATGAAAAGAAAGTGACTTTTCCTTTTCAGTTTCACTGGTACATTTTGTTTCTCGCTATTTCTGCATGTCTATAATTCTAGGAACTGAAGAGTGATGTCAGATTAAAACGCTTTCAAGACTGCCATGAAACAGGCTAATCTTCATGGCCATTGCATATTGTCTTGATGACACAGTAGGATCACAGATATTGGAACCTATTACCTCTAGAGTTAGTAAAGATATATAGGGACCTTTTCCAATTTCCTGTGTATGGATTTTTATTTTTTAAAAGCACCTGACTGTTGGATAAGCAAAATGAAGAGGGTTTGAACACAAGTTTGACCGTGCAAGGTTTACAAGGGTCAAGGCCTCCCTTTAATTATTTATATTTAGAAAAATATAAGCTGCTTAATTTTAAAAAAATCTGCAAGCAATAAACATTAATATAAAATAATTATCAACAGTAAATGGATAAAATCAGCAAAATGTAAAAGCAAATAATAAATTATATAGGCTTGTTTAAATAAAATAAAAGGTTTTAGCAGCTGTCTAAAACAATACAGAGAAGTCACTGATGCCGCCACACTGAAATTTCAACACCTAGCAGATGCAGAATGGACATCATGTGGCACTTAGAATCACAGAATCTTAGCGCTGGAAGGGACCCATGGGTCATCCAGTCTAACCCCCTGCAATGCAGAAATCTCAGCTAAAGCATCCTTGACAGATGGCCGTCCAACCTATGCTCAAAAAAAACCCCCAAAGAAGTGCAAACTCCATAGATCAAAGTGGTTGAGTGGGCAAACTATTAAGGACTTTATGTACTAATAGCAAAATCTTGAGCTGTTCCATTAACCAATGGGCAGCCTGTGCACACCTTTAAACAGAGGTATAATATGCTGGAGGTATCTCACTCCTGTCAACAATCATGTGGCAGCTTCCAGGCCAACGGCAAACGAAGCCTCACAGAGAGTGCATTTTTGCCATTTCGTCTTGAAGGTATGAATACTTGTGATCAAGCTATCTTGCTCCAGGAATGGTCATCACAGGGGCATACCCACTAAAGGTAAAGGTAAAGGACCCCTGACAGTTCAGTCCAGTCAAAGACGACTCTGGGGTTGTGGCGCTCATCTCGCTTTACAGGCCAAGGGAGCCGGCGTTTGTACGCAGACAGTTTTTCCGGGTCATGTGGCCAGCATGACTAAGCTACTTCTGGCACAACGGAACACCAAACCAGAACAGTGCACAGAAACGCCATTTACCTTCCCACCGGAGCGGTACCTATTTATCTACTTGCACTTTTTTGGCGTGCTTTTGAACTGCTAGGTTGGCAGAAGCTGGGACCAAGCAACAGGAGCTCGCCCCGTCATGGGGATTCGAACCACCGACCTTCTGATTGGCAAGCCCAAGAGGCTCGCTGGTTTAGACCACAGTGCCACCCATGTCCCATAAAAACTAAAAACCACTAAAGTTGATAGAAATGCTGGTGTATTCCCAAGATATTCCTTACTCTTGCGTTTGTTGTAACTTTAAATGAGTAAGAAATAAGCAGAATGTAATCATTTATGGCTACTACGGTTATCAGAGGTTAGATATACCAGGAAAGAAAAATAAATAAAGCCAATTTGCTGTCCTGCAGCCTGATACTGAATTTATTCTCGTATGGATAATTTAAGGTTCACCTATGATAATTTAAGGTTCACCTATGCCTATGATATGTTGAAGATTTTCTCCCTGACACCATGGGCAATAGGATTTAACACTTTTACATTAAATAAAAAAATAAAAACAACATTCAACAAGATTTCCTAGAAACTAGGTAAAAGTGCAACTATTACCAAAATAATAATAATCAAGAGTCGGAATCCATGAAAGCTTGAATACATGTATATGTTTTTAAGAAGCATTTATGAGGCCTCTATAGAAGGAACTTACCAGAAGTATTTTCGGTTTTGGTGGTGTCAGCAACAGGAGGTGCCTCCTGATCTGGTGATGGCAAGCCCACCAGATGGTATTTGTCAACCGGCATGGAGATGGGACGTGCCTGCAAGCTTCTACTCGTACGCCTCAGGATCTCTTCCTTCTCTTTCAAATTGGTTGCCTCAGACACGCTCTCCTTAAGCTCGGTCACTTCCTGAAACCCCATTTTGCTCTTCTTCCTGCCCTTTGCTGGCGCGCTGGCAGTGCGTCGGAGAATACGTTCCCCAATCGACCTTTTCCGAATGTAATTAGCGCTGTTTTCCACAGAATTATGCTTGGGGTTCTTGTGAAAGAGCCCTCGGAGCCCTATCAGTTGCTTGTTCTAAAAAAGAAGAATAGAGAACGGAAAGGAGGGAAATACTACCTTTTTTTGAAAATGTGGCCTATTCCACACAAAAACACATTTATAAACCGCTGCTTGTGTACATTATCTGGGCGATGAATGGAGAAGAATCCCAAGCAAGCAAGCAAACAAAGTGATCAAGCCAAGCAAGTCCACACCTGGTCAACTGAGGAGAAAGCAGGCAGTGCTCGCCATGAGTTCATGCATGTATGAGGGGATTTCTCTCTGTCAGGAAGGCAGCCTGCCATGATAGCAGAGGAGTTTTACGAGAGGCCTCCTAATCACACATGACAAGCTTGCGAGAAATGTCCTGGGGTGAGAGGCTGCCCTGGGCCCAGGAGCATTTTATGACATGGGCCACTTCGAAGCAGCAGCGGCAGGCCAAGGTTTCAAACGCTTGATGGGAAATGAAGTGACACAGCAGTTAACAGATCATGCGGTTAGGGGTGTCTCCTTTAAAAAAAGGACGATCAGCGCCCAGCAAGTGCAGAAGTGGCATGCTAAATAAAAGCTACCTTTGTGGCTCCTAGAAAGTGCATTATAGTATAACTGGGGTTGAGGATTAAGGGACTCCACTGAAAGGCAAAGAGAGGCACAGAATGATGGGCTAAATTTCCATTGATTTGGTCACATTGAAAACAACAGGATACATCGTGTTTGTCATAGAATTATGGGTAGCCAACATGGCTCTCTCGGATGCTGTTGGATTCCATCAGACCTGGACATCTGGCTATAACCCCTGATCTTCACGTTTTAACTCTGCACCTTCCTCAGAACTAGAGACTGGTAAAGATCTTTGGCTTCTAAACGCCCATTTATACATCACCTATTTAAAATAAGCCCTGAGACAATGTGCCAAAGTCCATGCAGCAACAATAAAGGAATCTCCACCAAGCAAGGATGTGCCAGGGAAAAGAGAGTTACTCAAAGCCACAAGACTTGAGTAACAAGGAACAAAAAGCAGCAGCCTCAAGCTCTAGGTAGACAGGGGAGAAACATAAAAGGGAAGGAAGGGTGTGCCAATCAACAGCAGCCATAAATTCACTGTACCAAACAAACACTGTTTTATTTGACAATAAACCACATCTACCAAGCAAGGTGGATAAAGGGGTCTAACCTCAAAATTCCATTGTCTAAAATCTGGTTTAATGAGAATAAAGCGGAACTATCTTGCAGTCCTGAAGGGCATCAAGTAATAGCTGGTAATTTTTATGGTTCCAATAGTAAACCTCTAACAGGTACAGTAGGCCAGGCCCTCCAGATGTTGCTTGACACCAGCTCCCATCCACCCAAGCCAGCTTGGGCAACAATCAGAGGTTGTGGGAGTTGTAGGCATCTATAATCATCAACAACATCTGGAGGGAAGTCTGCAGGAACTGCATGCCACAGTAAATCAAGTAATCTCTAGTTCTCCTTACCTACTGAGAGTGAAGGACAAATTTATGATTTCAGATTATGAAGCTGGGAAGGTCAGAGATCACTTGTGCCTGACTCATAGCAGGTGTTTGGTTGTAACAATAAACCATGGTTATTGTTATAGGAATGAGCCTAGGTGAGCCTTGGGTTAACTCGTTTGCCCACCTCTTCCTATGATTCAACAACGGTTTGGAATTACATTCAAACCCTAAACTGTGCTTAACCTAGGATTCACTGAAATAAGCCAGAACCATAAAACCAAGGTTCAAAGGGGACTTGTTACAGTAAAACATAATTAAGATTAACCGCAATTTGTGAAGGTTTTGATAAAATGAAGGGGGGGGGACTTTGGGAAAACAGAAGCAAAAGCTTCCAGTCTTCTCCTTGTGGTTCCACTCGAGAAAGCGGAGGTTGTTTATTGTTACATCTAAATGCAGCTATTGGAAGAAAATCTATATAGGTGCTTGAGCAAAGGTACTTGTCTGGAGCTACTGGAAAAAGAGGATTTTGTCCTCTAATGTTGTAGTTAGATGACATGGTTTCCAGGCTTCTGTTACAGGCGTGCCCCCTCCTGTAAGGCAGACTAAGACCTACCAGTGCTCACTAAATTGCATCCAGTTATTAATGGTGTGGCCTTCATTAAAATATATGAGCTGAGCATAAAATATGCATTCAGCCTTCTGGCAAAAGAAACACTGGAACATTTAAGCAAGAAGATAATAGACACTGGTGGGTTTTACCAGACTGATGCCTAGTACTGGGAGGAAAAAAATCAAGCCCCCAAATCCCAACTTACTGATATAGTAATTGATATGAAAAATATTGATAGAAAAACTCCCTTTTCTCATTTTAAAAATCCTTTCTGTTAATTCACCACATTGCATTTCTCTGATTGTGTCACAATCTTATAAGGATTCTTGAATTGCTAGTAGCAAGCTGCCTTATATTCAGTCCTGCCACTGGTCCACCTAGCTCAGAATGGCATGCACAGACTGGCAGCAACTCTGCAGGCTTTCCCAGCCTAATCTAGAGATGGCAGGGGTTGAACCTGGGACTTTCTGTATGAAAAGCGTTGGTTCTCCAGCTGAGCTACAGCCTCTCAGCTATAAAAAATATTCATCCACATGAAAAAAAAAGAAAAAACCACCCAAGGTGAAGATGACTTTTTGCCATTTTAAAACTTGGAGCAAGTCTGTAAATCTCCCATCTTCTGAAACAAAATGGAATAGCAGCAGCTTTTAATTAAGATGCATCCAAACTCAACCTCAAAAGAAAATCAATTACCTTTAAAAACTAAACCAAAACCCCAATTAAGACTGCTGCAATATATAACTATATTCATTACTTAGATGAGAAACAAATGCCATAGAACCCTCTTAGATGAGAAACAAATGCCATAGAACCCGCTTCTCTCAGAAAAAAAGTGAATTCCTGCTGAGGGTCACTTCCCAGTCTTGCAAACCATTGAACTGGCTCCCTCCAGAGATAAGGAAAATTAATTAATTTATTAGAGAAGCTGGAAAATTACAGTTGGGGCAAGGCATGGGCCGACTTCAGACCGATGACACACAGCAGTATCTAGGGGATAGGACTAACTAGCAAATTTTGGGTACCGTATTTTTCGCACTATAGGACGCACCGGTCCATAGGACGCACCTAAATTTGGGGGGGGGGAATAAAGGGGGGAAAATATTTTTTTTCCCGAGCTTCCCCCTCCCCCAGAACGGGACCCAGAGCCATGCCGAAGCTGCGTGCAGCTAATAATAATAATAATAATTTATTATTTATACCCCGCCCATCTGGCTGAGTTTCCCCAGCCACTCTGGGTGGCTCCCAATCAGTGTTAAAAACAGTACAGCATTACATATTAAAAACTTCCCTGAACAGGGCTGCCTTAAGATGTTTTCTGAATGTCAGGTAATTCTTTATCTCTTTGACATCTGATGGGAGGGCGTTCCACAGGGCGGGCGCCACTACCGAGAAGGCCCTCTGTCTGGTTCCCTGTAGCCTCACTTCTCGCAATGACGGAACCGCCAGAAGGCCCTCGGCACTGAATCTCAGTGTCCGGGCTGAACGATGGGGGTGGAGACGCTCCTTCAGGTATACAGGACCGAGGCCGTTTAGGGCTTTAAAGGTCAGCACCAACACTTTGAATCGTGCTCGGAAACGTACTAGGAGCCAGTGCAGATCTCTCAGAACCGGTGTTATGTGGTCCCGGCGGCCACTCCCAGTCACCAGTCTAGCTGCCGCATTCTGGATTAATTGCAGTTTCCGGGTCACCTTCAAAGGTAGCCCCACGTAGAGCGCGTTGCTCCCAGCTTTGGCATCGCTCTGGGAGCTTGCAGGGCTGGGGGAGGAGGAAGCCCTCCGCCAGCCTCCAAACCATGTCGGGAGACAGCGGGATGGTGCGCTGTGCCTCTCCCGCTGTCCCCTGAGTTTGCGTGGCTGGCGACGGGGAGGAGCAGGCTTCTCCCCCCACCAGCCTTCTAGCCAAGTCGGGGGACAGTGGGAAGGGCGCGCTGCGCCTCTCCCGCTGTCTCCCGAGTTTGCGGGGCTGGCGACGGGGAGGAGCAGACTTCTCCCCCCGCCAGCCTTCTAGCCAAGTCGGGGGACAGCGGGATGGCGGCGTTCCGCCTCCCCGCTGTCCCCCAAGCTTGTGGGGCTGGCGGTGGGGCTCTCCTGAAGCCTGGAGAGTGAGAGGGGTCGGTGCGCACCGACCCCTCTCGCTCTCCAGGCTTCAGCGAAAGCCTGCATTCGCCCCCTAGGATGCACACACATTTCCCCTTCATTTTTGGAGGGGAAAAAGTGTGTCCTATAGTGCGAAAAATACGGTAAGCCCCTTTAGATATTAAAGCCCATGGATCCCCACAGCTGAAGAGGGGCTACAGACACTGACTTTTCAATAATAATGTATACTTTGGAAGCACGGTAGTGAACTAAGCAACTCATTCATGGATGGTCAAAACAGGATATTGGACCAGATGGACTTTGAGCCTGATCCAGAAATACTGTTCTTATGTTTTGGGAGGTGGGGGGTGGGAAGATATGGCAAACATTAGAGACAGGATCGCATACATTAAAAAGGAGTAACTTCTTTTCTAATAATAAAAAAAACCCTGACGTTCCGTTTACTGCTTCTTTTGTAATTTTATGCCATATTCTTTTAATATGCTACTCTTATTCTACCACCTGCGTGGAATAATGTTAGAAGTTGCCCTGAGGGCTCCATTAGAGAATAGGCATGGTATATTTCAGGGATGTCCAACAGGTGGATCTACTGGTTGATCGGGGGAGGGGTCCTTGGTGATCATTCAATCCAATGGGTAGATCACTGCCAGGGTTTTTATAGTGGGAGTAGACCGCAGTGTCTTGAAAGTTGGACATGCCTGGTATATTTTATTTCTCAGATTCATCACCATTCATTATATGTTATGTTTCTCAACACAAGATTTTTTAAATTATTTAAATTATTATTTATTAAATTAGTATACTGCCCTTCACCTGAAGATCACAGGGTTGTTCACAACATAAAAATATGAAATGGGAATGCAAAATACATAATGAAACAAAAACAAACCGATAACTACCACTCCCATAAGCATATTTAAAGGGTTTATAGAATGCTAATCAGACAAAGGCCTGGTTATAGAGAACCATTTCCACCTGGTGCCTAAACATATGTGATGAATGTGCCAGGCCAACTTCCCTGGGAAGAGCATTCCACAAATAGGGAGCCTGTTATCATGTTGCCACCCTCTGGACCTCTCATGGAGGAGACACATGAAGAAGGGCCTCAGATGATGATTGCAGGGTCTGGGTTGGTTCATATGGAGAAAGGTGGCCCTTGGGGTCCTGAGAATAAAACCAACAAATCCGGAAGACCACACTGTAGGCTGCAAAATGGCAACAACTCCCCCTTACCTTTCCATAAATTTCATTGATTGTTACATGAACAAATATAGAAGCTTCAGTCAGTCCCTCCAAATAAACATGACGGTAGCCTGGTGGAAGTGGAAACCAGCAATTAGTATTTGGTATGTCAAGATGCTACCACACCAACCTATGCATGTTAATATAGGATATACAGGCCTGCTTTAGGTGGCTGAGGATAAGACAAGACAATGATGAGGCTTGGGCTTATTCTACCTCCACCTTTGTACACATGAGACATTAGGCAGAAAATGTGAAGTCTGTGCTTTTCAAGGTTGTAAAGGCACAAGCAATAATGGCTATGTCCACATCCCAGAGAAAAAGATTGCACTCCAGTCGAGGCGCAAACGTCTGCAACATAGCCTGAATGCCCAGGGACAGAAGGACTAGGGAAATGGCCATCAAAGACATCAGTTGAAAGAATCCCCACTCAGTCCTGGTCACAAAGTCTGCCACACATAATGACTTGACTCGGCTTCCTACTCTGATGTAGACTGCTGTTTTTCCTTGTTTGCCTATGCATTTCCTTCTTTCCAACAAAACCCCACATCTCAAGCTTCATAAGCAGAAAAAAAACCTAGCTAGAGCCCCCTCCCTTCCAAACCCACAAACTTACAGGACCAGCACAGGCTGAGACATGTTGTAATTTCACCCATACTGCCAGCCTATCAAAGATAGGTAAGCAGATGCACTAACCAGGCATAAGGCTGCTGAAGGCAACAGTCCTTTGTCCAACAAAGTCTCGGCCGATTGGATCATGATCCCAGACAAGAAACCGAACCAATGCTATCTCGGGCATGTGGATGTTGAAAGTGAGAGTTTCTTCCCACACAGGATTAAACCCTGTAAGGAACAGAGAATTCAAGAAGTCAAGTGCAGGAAGAGAAACAAGTCATCTAAGTACTCGCCCTGTTAACAAACCACCGAATGAGTCTATGCTGAAAGCCCAAGCAGTAACTTACTTTGTGTTGGGTTATTCCAGCTCTGAGTCTACTACCTGAAAAATACAGCATCCCCAAAGAATACAGAAATTGGCAATTCCTGTTATCCTGCCTTCCATTCAAAAATAGAGGTAATTTCACCTACCGGCTTAAAGCCTCATGAACACTGTAATAAAGTTTGTGCATTACAGTATATTCATCATCATCTTTTTTAAAGTTTATAAGCATGACACTGGTGCGTGGCCAAATTGAGGCAAGAAAAACAGATGCAACGTGAGGCACTAAAGGTCAATTCGCAAATTATACTACTTGTGAATTGCGTTCTCTTTTACACTATGCAATTTTTTGAAATATGCTGTTACCCCATAATTGCTGTCAGTACCTACCAAGTATTATCACGAAGCACCAGACACTGCTCTGGTGCTATGCCTGAACAGGAGACCTTGTCACATGTCAGACATTTCCCACTCAACATGAGAAGGTTGTTGATATGAGTGGGTTTGACAATGCACACTCATACATTAGGAGTGGCGCTTGTGTGCACAACCCATGGACATTTTGGAGCATTTCTGAGCTCGGGCAAAATCCTGTGGTCTCAGGTCAATTCTAGCAATAGGAGCCAAGATGAAAGTTCAACTAGTCCATTCCCACAATGCTCAAAAACACTCCAGTAGGTACCTAACTAACATAAAGAGGTTAAGTGCACAGTGTCAGTCTGCATGGAATGAAAAGTTGCATCCCCTTTCACCCACAAATACAAATACAAAGGGGACATGACTGGAACCACAGTGGGACAGGGAGCGGACCAAATCTTGGGGTCAAATAATGCCTAAGGCTGGCCCAGCCACAGGATGCCCAGTATTGACTATATGGAACTTGCCGAACTGACTGGGAGACTCCGAGACCAGAGAGAAAAGACGGTGGAAGAAGATTGGAAGAAGTTTAAAGAATATTTGAAAAAATATGTTAAGAATAGCTTTGGAAGTGGATATAGGCTGTAGGGTTAGAAGTAGAAGACAGTGTATTTTAAAATAGTATTTGTAAGTGATAAAATGTGAAGATTTTTATGGTAAAAGTAAGCGTGATAAAAAAATGGTTAGAAATTATGATATCTGTAAACTGCTAAAGATGAGGTAAAATGAAAATCAGATAGGGGGGACTTGGGGAAGCTCACCTAACAATGTTTAGAAAAAATAAGGATAAGACAAGAATTTGTTTGTATTGTTTGTTTTTCTGTTTGTGTTGTTTAGATGTGTTATAAAATGAATATTGTTTTGGGGGTGTGCCCAGTATTGATGCTATAGATGACTTCAACTCAAACAAACAAGAAATCCACTGACATGCTTCTTTCTCTACTTTTTTTAAATATGTTCCCTGATAAAATGCAATGACCAAGAAAAGGAGAAGTTACCTCTTTAACTTGCTATTCCAACAGAAAAGAGAAAGTTGAAAGTTCAGGGGTGAAAATAAGGCCATCTACCAAAAGGTAGCTCCAAAGCTTGATAGAGCAGGAGGACAAGCAATTATTTCTTACCCTGACACTGGCAGTGATGAGGAAATCAATAGCCATTCAACAAATAATATGACATTTTTGTTAGCTCTTCTGAATGGCTGTTTCTGAGTATTGTGTTAGCTAACACAAATTTTCAGTGCTGTCGCTTCCTGTCCATTGTGACAGAAATTCAGTAATTGCTTGGCCCTGCCCTCTTCCATAACTCTCGATAAGAAGGATTTTTTTTAACCCATTCTCTAACCTTCTCAATCTCTACAGAATTTGAGCCTACTCTTTATAACAACTGTAGCTTGTCATTCATACTGTGATCATATCTGCTAAAACGAACATCAGATTCTGTCCGAATAACTTGTGCTTAGCGATAACTTAACCTTTGGGCAGTCCCTTTTGGAGGGCTCTGGTGAATCTTCACAAAGCAACACATTCAATTGTTTACTATTAATTAGTGGTAGCATGGGATATATATATAAAACTCCAACTCATTCTGGAAAACTGTGCTTGATATTCTGATTTCAAAAGTGCTCATTGTTGCTGGCAGAAAGAACAAGCCAAATTTCACAATAAAGAAGTGCAAACCGTAAATTTGCAGATGGAGGCTTAGCCAAAATAGGCGGCAAAGAAGAACTGATACCAGGGGCAGAAGAATATAGGCAAAATGGCAAGTGTATTGAATAATGGAAAAATACTGAGTTGATATAAAAATATTGCTAATCGCATATGCCCAGTAGAAATGGGGAACTGAAATTGGCAGGAGAGGAGAAATTGAATACCTGAAGGAACATTATTAAGGCCACACTCATAACATACATTTAAAACAATATGATATCGCTTTAAACAGTCATATCTTTACCCAAAGAATTCTGAGAGCTGTGGTTTGTTAAGGTTGCTGAGAGTTCTTAGGAGACCTCCATTCTCCTCACAGAGCTACATTTTCCAGAGCAATTTTACAATCAATCCCTCTTGACAACACTTACAGCTTGCATATAACAAACATACATACAGCTTGCACCCTCTTACCATTGTCATCCACCACCCTGGTCTGGTCTTTGCAGCAGTCAACCGGTAACCCAATAATTTCCACCTCAACAAATGGATCGATTATCTGCTTGAGACATTTTTGGAAACAGAAAATACATATTTCAAATAATTATTTCATCTTTCCAAAGCATGCCCGCAAGATAGCAATTTTATAGACCTACCAGCATAATATATTAGGTTACAATTTTCCATTATATTAGATCACAACCAAGTAATTAAAAGCGAAAGTTGAGGTTTGAATTTGTTCAGAAGCCAAAATGTGGATTCATCTGTTGCAGTCTTGATAATTCTTTTATAGCAAGGGGCTGAGAGAGATCATTAGGATTCTGGAGACAAGCATAGGCTGTTTTCAGGCAATTTGGGGCTCAAGTCTAACACTCCCTCACAATGAGAATATTGTGGCCCACAGCTCTGTGCTTGATAACATTCTTAACATCACTAGCATTTGGGGTCCTCCTGATGTTGCTAGAACTACAACTCACACCATCCTTGACTGGCTGAGGTAGATGGGAGTTGGATCCAGATAGCATCTGAAGGGTCAAAGGTTCCTTAAATAACCTGTAAAAAAAACCCTAGGATAGACTTCTCTTCCTGAGATCTTGCAGAGCCATAATCCAAGCTCTTATTTTTACTACTGGAAATTTGTTTCACTTGTCTGTTCTATATATCAGCGTGTTGCTTAAAATGTTTATTTATGTTTGTTTGTTTTTCAAATTTCTATCTTGCCCTTCCTCCCAAGGAGAGCAAGCAAGAAAGCAGTGCAATTAAACCTAAAATAAAAACATGTTTGGAACATCTAAAAACACTGAAAACACCTGAACACATCTCTGAAGACATAGGCTCACAGCTGAACAAGGTTTGCAGGAACAGTTTCTCTCAGCCACCAAATGCCTGGGTGAGCGGAAATGTTTTTAAACTCCTCCTGAATGTTAATGAGGGAGACAGATGCCCCCCAACAGGGAGGGCAGTCCACCAATTTTCTAACATGTACTTCACATTAAAGAGTTAAGTAGCTGCTTCATTGCACCACGCTGTCAAGAGGACAAATTTTATTAACGAACCTTTCCGTCCCTCCAGGGTGCAATCCAATGTGTCATGAAAGGTGAACAGAAAATGCAGTAATGAGGCCAAGTGTTGAGTAAACAGAAAAGACGACTATGAAAGCAAGGTGCCTTCTCTAGCTGCAGCAACTCTATAGAGAAGAGATATGCCTGTGCTCATAAGCCCCCACTTTTGTATTTTGAACATTATGAAACCGTAAAGATACAAATTATTGCAAACTCCCAAGCCAGAAACTTTCAGGGAATATGTCCTTAAACCACTAAACAGAAATGCATGGTGAATTTCGCAATTTAGCCTTTAGCACAATGATAAATTAATAAGATGTTTATCCCACACTAAGATAGCAGCTGCGGGTGAATAAAATTCAGGTGTGCGCCACACATATCCTTAAGAAGTGCTGTAGGCAATGTGAACATCCATACTCAGAGACTGGAAAACCACAAAAGCTATCATCAACATTGTTTACCTCTCCTCTGTCTCCTAACACTGAGTCCGGAGGTTTCGGTAGCTGCTGCCCACTGATGATTTTGAGGAGAAGTTGCTTCTTAGGGAAAGCAGGCAGTGGATCTGTAGAATAGGGATTGAACGTCCCTAGAGGGTGCAAAGAGTACAGAATGGTACAGTCCTTCAGATAAGGAGTTATGCGTGTCTTACACACGTCTAAATAAAAGCAAGCAGTCAACAAGTAACATACAAATTCAACTATGGAATGATTCCCACTCCCAGAATTTTCTTCTTCTTTTACTTTGGGGGATGTGTTTGCCTGCCAATCTGGATGACTGCAGGTAGTTCACATACACAATTCATTGGCTGTGGCCAGGGCTGGATTTAGGTCTGATGAGGCCCTAAGATACTGAAGGTAATGGGACCCTTTATATGTCCAGCTGTCCTTTGTCAACAACAAATGGTCACTGTTTTTGGTGTTGAATATAAGCCACAGTGGTACCTCGGGTTACATACGCTTCAGGTTACATACACTTCAGGTTATAGACGCTGCTAACCCAGAAATATTACCTCGGGTTAAGAACTTTGCTTCAGGATGACAACAGAAATCGTACAGCGGCAGCAGGAGGCCCCATTAGCTAAAGTTGTGCTTCAGGTTAAGAACAGTTTCAGCTTAAGAACAGACCTCCAGAACGAATTAACTTCTTAACCCGAGGTACCACTGTATATGGTAATTTATGGACCTAATAGGTATCTAAAGCCATTTGCACATAACAAATAGGAGCCTACACAACACAAAACACTCTTGCTGTATGTAGGTTTTATTTTATTTGTTTCTTATCTTATATTTTGGAAATGTACATCCAGTTGTTTTTTTCCTTTAAATTTTTTGGGGGCCCCCAAGAGACTGGGGCCTTAAGCAATAGCTTGTTTAGCTTATACGTAAACCTGGCACTGGCCGTGGGATAAAAGATCAGACCTGTGTTAATCAGTTAATGCAATGGTTCCGCCACCATTCTATTATTTAGTTCATTTATCCTCCTCTGGTTATTGGATTCTGTAAATTTTATGCTTATTTTAGGCACTTCTTCCCCACTCTTCAACAAGTCAGCTCTTTTATTTCTATCAGCTTTGCCTGGAAATTTATCACTGTCAAAGGACTGTCGTTATTACCATTAATGAACATATTGCAGCCTGATTATTGACAATAGAGATGGTGAGCCTGCGGCTCTCAAGATGTTTTCGGACTACATCTCCCAGCCAGTATGTTCAATGATCAAGTATAAAGGGAGTTGTAGTTCAACAATGTCTAACAGGCATAGCTTCCTCAATTTATAAAGCTCTAGTAACACTAGAAGATGGCAATCTATTGTACACAGAACGCCATGGGAAGTAGACCTAGATGTGGAAATACCAAATGAAAACTGGATGGCTTTGTGTTGAAATCTGCTTCTGCAAAAATAAGGGAAGCCTCATTAAAACGTCTGCGTAGGTGGCATCATACACCAGTGAGGTTATCCTGGATATCTAAGGAAGTCAATCCCAATTGTTGCAGGGGATGCCCAGTCAAAAGGTACATATTTCCATAAGTGGTGATGATGGTGTGACATCATCAAATGCTTCTGGAATGCTGTCTTCAAATAAATAAGCTTGATTGAAATGTCCGCTGCGCTAGCAGCTAAAGGATCCTGTCTGCTCATGATTATCCTAAACATGACCTCTTAGCCTTTCTATTAACTCCTGCTCGTTTGGAGATAGCCTGATGTTGGAAAACCGGTAATGGGCTGAATGAACATTGATTCTTGGTGTAACAGAGTACGGTCAATAGCATTGGCTGAGAAACTAACATGTCAGGTGAGAGCGGCAAAGGGCAAACACAATCCATATTCCTTTTTATAACATATGTTGATGTTTATTGAATACATAAATAGATCAGACTGTGGCTGGAATCCACCCAGAACTCATGGGGAAATGTGGTGTGATCTCTTAGAGTAATCAAACGAAACTTTAACACATGACAAATTACTTGTTGTTTACTGTTGTAATAATTGTTTTCTCAAAATTTATCTTCTGTACCATGAAATAAATAAAAACAGTGTGTGTGTGTGTATCTATCTATCTATCTATCTATCTATCTATCTATCTATCTATCATCTATCATCTATCTATCTATATCTATCTATCTAAAACAATATCTGGTAGGCCACACGCTTCCCATCCTTGGTCACAAATAATGCATGTATAATAGCATTGCAGGACTAAAATGCATTGAATAGTACTACCTTTACACATCTGCTGGGGTTTCAGGACGTATCCACAGTTGCCATTCATCCTGAACTTGGCTTGGTTCAACTGCATCACACGCCCATCAGACTGATAGTTTAACGCCACTGTGAAATTAGCAATAGCTTGTGTTACTCATAAACTTCACATCTAACAAAACCTTGTGTGGTTTCTGCTCATAGAGATAAACCCAGAGTTAAGTTAGTGGTGCTTCATCCCTACTGAAATCAAAGGGACCTAACGACTAACTTGGCTCGCTAATTTCAAAGGAAACAAGGAGATTCAACTTACAATTTTAACCATGTCTACTCAGTGGTTAAGTCCTATTGAATTCAATGGGGCTTACTCTCAGGCAAGTGGGGTTAAGACTGCAGCCTACGTTAGCCTGGATCCTGCCCATAAAATAGTTTTGTACCCTTTCCCCCTCCCCCCATAATGCAATTGCCTTTGATTTTAAACAGATAAATGGGATTTAATGAACAAAGTATATATTTCTCTTGAAGGCTGCATTCCCTCTGGGGCAATCTGTTAGGAGCTGCATGCTGGTAGCATGTAGTGTCAAAGTCAAAAGTTGGTGAGATCTGAACCAAAAGTGGACATACCCACCCCCACCATTATTTCTATCCAACACCTCTTTTCTCTCTTTCCAACAGCTCTCTTATTCCTTCTGACATCCCAATTCTTTTCTGACACCCCCCCTCCTTCTCTCTTGCCAGTTTTAAAAAATGCTTTACTGCAGTTTGGTAGAACATCAGTATGGTGTAATTTCCTAAAAATGGGGTTTTAAGCAACAGCGAATATCATTTCGTAGCTTTCTGACACTCTTCTCCCTTCCCCTCCTGCCCTCCCTTATCTTCCTCCCCATCCAGCAGGCAGCTGGGATAGGGACATCTGAAAAAATGGGGTGAAAGGAGATCAATGGGCACCTGGGTATTGTGTGCATATTCCTCGCACGTGTACACTGCAGCACTCACCTAGCTGGCAGCCCACGTTCCAATACGCCAAAGGGTTGAAGTTGCTGGAGTCAATCCGATATGCAGATGGGTAGATTCTGGTGAGCTGCTTCTGGTTATATAGCATAAACTGCTCTGCCTTCTGTTGCACCACCTGGTGTGCTCTCGACTCGCTGAAGGATAACACATTCCCCACAGACCCTACATGTTGAAAAGGAAAATAACCAAGGAAAAGAAGATATGGTCAAGTATGACACGAAATGTGTTGTGTATACACACACAAATACACACACACACGTGTTGCGTCCAACGTTTGCCTGAGGGCAATTTGGAAATAAATGTGATTTTGAGGAGTTATGCTCAAAGCCTCCCTTCCCCTCTAAATGTGCATT
Organism: Podarcis melisellensis; assembly: GCF_964234715.1. Taxonomy (NCBI): domain Eukaryota; kingdom Metazoa; phylum Chordata; class Lepidosauria; order Squamata; family Lacertidae; genus Podarcis; species Podarcis melisellensis. The sequence continues at coordinate 22,251,216 of NC_138537.1, read as the reverse complement.
TTTAAACAGCTGTTATTTCCTCTGATCTGTTGCTTCAGGGCCACTTTTTACTTGAAACACTTTCTTTTGGTGAAACAGCTCGGGGGCCTGGAGGAAATCAAAGCCCTCCAGACTCACGAGAACACCTTTGTCTACCGAGCTGCCCTGGGCCTCATTGAGAAATATTTTCCTGACACTGAAGGTGAAAACTCAATTTCAGAAACAGGAGAAGGACTGACACCTTCACCTTTCTTGACTTTAAATTCTGAGTGAGAGACCAGCCAAAAACACACTTTCTTGACTTGGCAAATGGCAGCATATTTGACTTGACTATTTAAAGCTCTGCAAGTGGAAAGCATTCATTTGTAACAAATAGCTATTTATTTATTTTTGTAATTAATAACTAATTAAAAAAGAAAAAAAGAAGTCATCTCAGACAGTCAGGGTCATGCTGCAAATGTAATGGTGCCATGATATGTTATGCTTTCAGTAAGGGCAAATGAAGTCTATGGCATAACTGGCAACTTTTCCCTTTTTTAAAGAGAAATTCCCTTATTCTGAATAGGATTCCTCACTGGAAAAGGGGAAAGTTGACAGCTATGGTCTATGGGTATGGGAAGACAACACAGCTGCCATTTACCAAGGCAACATAATCAAATACTCCCCCTTTTGTTTCAAGGTGGCTGTTTGCTATAGCCTCACTCACCAAATATAATGGGCACTGAAATAAGTTTAGTTTCATATACGTAACCATTCAAGTTGGCATTTTCGAACCATATCTACAATTGCATTATCAAACAGAACACATGTTCAGTGTCATGACTAGTTCCTCCAAGATGTTCAAATACAAAGCTATTTATCTAAATGGAGAATGTCTAATATTCAGATGATGAACATATTGAGGGGGGGGGAGAGGACCACAAGTGCCATTCTTTGCAAAGCACTGCATTCAAACAGGCTTTCCTGAGTCGAATATATATTAAGCACGCATGGAGAATCCAGAAAAGGACAGGACCAAATCTCTCAAGGCATTTCTGGAAGAAATCGGTCTCAGTATCAAAGCTGCATGAAACCTGCACTTCTAACAAAAAAGATATGTTCATAATTTTGAATCAAGATAACAAGTTTTGCAACAGAAAAAACCCCAGTCATTTTGCAAACAGAAAAAAACCCCAGTCAATTTCATGGCCTGTTGAAATAATTATAAAATTAAACACATTTGTAATATTTGCTGAAGTGGCAGGGAAGGGGCCAGAATACTGAGTCTCAGACCTTGGTCCCTCCTCACACTTCTGAGGTTTACCAGGTGATACAAACTCAACTTGAAGACTAATTTTGCAATCCTAAGGACTAGGAATATGGGCTATAATTTCAGCTAAAAAAGAACTAAGCATGGGTTTAACTCTCTCACTGCAATCATGTTTTTCTAGGATTGGCTCACTTCCCATTTTTTTTTTGTAGGGGAGGGAAAGGATACCAAATTATTTATCCACTCTCAGATTTGATGTTTCTGTTTTGCTTGTACCAAACTTTTTTTAAAAAAATGCAGGAGACACATAGCCCTGATTAGAGAAATTCCCGCTGTGTAATTCAGAAAACTCCCAACTATTTTCACTAGATGGGATTGTTTCATGAAAGAGCTGTCAGCATGTTTCCAGCTGGATTTTGACTACCTCTCTGAAGATGCTCGTCAGGAATAGGCAATGATTTCACCCCAATCTGCATTTGACATGCCAACCTTGGCTGAAATGTGCTTGAATCAAGAAAGGTGTCTCTCTGCGTAACAAAAAGCACACTGAGCGCAAAAACTACCCCTGGAGCTTAAAACCTCTTCTTCCCCCACAAATAATGCTTATAAAGGGACAGGTCCTCTTAATTAAAGTCTATCCCCAAGCAGAAACTTGTCACTTGTCACACGGTGAAGGCTGCTTGCGGTGGGAAGAACATGTCACTTTTACATGTTGAAGGCGACATCACTTGTCACAGCTTTCGATTCTGAGGAAGGTGAGAAAAGCAATCCTGTTTTGTAATGCAGCTGTGCCAACTTCCAGTGGAGGAAGAGGGAAGCCATTGCAAGCAGGTGGGATAAGCCCATAAAACAGGAAGTGGCAGAAGAGGCAGGAGCCAAGCTGGAAAGGAAGGATGGGACTGAGAAACTCATACTACCAAAGCGGGATGGGTTTTTGCACAAACCAGGTGTATGTTTGTGTCAGGGGACTGCCATCGGAACAGGGGAGGGAGAACCTCCCATGCTTCTGAAGAGCAGCTCCTTCTCCAGCAGTGGGGAAAGCCATGCCTCCAGTGGAGAAGAGAGGGAAGGGGGCAGCCAAGCAAAGGGAGGGCTCAAAGATGCTGCTGAGAGCCCAAGGGCCTCACCTAGCCCGGCTGGCCAGGAGGCACACATGCCGCTCCCATTGCCTAGATTACGCAGAGGGGTGAAACGTAAAGAGGGGAAGTGGAGATTCAGGGTGTCTAAGTTCTTATGTTGGGGGGGGGGACCGGAAGGGGCCATTCCCGGAATCTGCAAGTGACTAAGACGGACATGAACTTTGTGGTTCGGCACTGTAAATAGTTTGCACCAAAAAAACCTGTAAAAGACAGGTCAGAGTCTTGCCTGGTTACTCACAAGCAACCGCCACCAGCGCCTGACAGTTTGGGATGTCACTTGAGCATCACTTTTAAGCTCAAAAATAAGAAGTGTGCGATTGCAATGCACAAAGCACCTAAACCCACACCACTCCCCCACTAAGATCCCATTGTTATAACCTCAAAGTCTACAGAAGGATCACAAATCAACAAGACTTGTGCAACAGCATAGTGGCAATATCAAGTGACTCATATTCACCTCAACTTACACAGGAGAAATTCCCACATGCTCATCTACTATATATTTGGGGAAGTAGTTTGCCTGCTTGCTTGTCTATCTGTCCTTTATAGGTTTAGACGTCTTGAGATATTGCTGCCATATTCAGCACAAGGGTTCCTGAGGTGGGGGCAGTGGTCTTCGTCTACATTTGGACACCAGGCACCATTTTGAATCAAGATGGCAGGCCCAAATGTGACTTGGGTGTAATTCTGCCTAATTTTGCGTGGCAGATAGGAAAAAGGTTTCGCTAGGGGGAGGAGGTAGTTTTCGCCAATTTTTTGGAACACATTGTCCGCACATCCCCAAACTCATAAATTACTCTATCCATTTAAAAATCTTTGCTTGTTTCTTTGAATTACTAGGCAGCGCTGGGCACCCCCTGCTACTTTCTTATACAGGAGCAAATACAGTAATATATTTGACAGCAGGAAAAGGTTGTGCCCCAGTATTTACCCACAGCCTTACCATCATCAACTATGTCTTGAGCTGCTACCGAATTGGTGTACACCACTAAATCAGAAAGATCACGACACAGCTTCATCGTTTTTCTCCGCCGACCCAACCTGCTGAAAAGAGAGAGATTTTTTTTCTAAGTGGCTAGATTTGTCAGCTTCTCTCTCTATCCTACTACTAAGCCCAGACGAATCCAATGCCTTTTCTCAAACAACAACAGTTATTACTTGACTAGAAGGCATGCTACAAAATAAAAGACAACCAAACAGAGGAAAGAAATAGGCTGGCCAAGAGGTGAAGCCTTTTCCAAAACTCTAATTCATTTTTTTAACCCTGCCTCTGCCTCTCTGCCCCACAACCCATCCTTCATACAGATATGCCTTCCAGATACATCTCTCCAACAGAAGCAACAGGTTCTGGATACAAATAAGTTATCTTATTAAATGAAGGCAAGATGTGCAGGACAATAGGAAGAGGGAGTTTTGGATCTACAGCAAATATATGCTTTGTTTATTACATTCAGTAGCATAATGAGTTTAGACAGGCAGTATTTTTGGTTCTGCCTGTTTTCATCTAAAAACTGAATATGTCCTCACACACAAACACCCAGTATTGCTTTATTCATTCTAAAAAGCTAGTGCCGGTTACATTCTGGGGAAAATGTACATTTGCAGATTGTTTGATTTGGCAGTAAAACAGCTGGGGATAAGTGACAATTACTAACCTGTATAGCTGTCCAGGTTCCTTCCCAGAACAATTTTGTTGAGAATCCTCATCATCAGATGTGCTATGAGATTTGGGCCTTGGTTTTGCAGCCTTCTAATTGAGAAAACGATATCTGATTTAACTGTGTGGTGAACTATAAAAAGTTACTGTTCATTTCCAGTGTGGTCTGCTCAGGCTGCATTCGCAGCCCCCTCCCCCCATTTTTACCTCCCCATTTTCACAATGTTTACCTAACTGTTAATTTCTGTGTTCTGACTGAGATTTCGCATGGTGTAAAAGCCACTTACAGAAATATAGTGGAATACAGAACAAGCTTAGTGCTCATTTTTCTGTGTTATTTGCAAACAAGTTTCCCCCCCCCCCCCCCGCGCGCCAGAAACAAGTACAGTGGTTCAGGTTACAGACCCAGAAATATTACCTCAGGTTAAGAACTTTGCTTCAGGATGAGAACAGAAATCGTACTCCGGCAGCAGGAGGCCCCATTAGCTAAAGTGGTGCTTCAGGTTAAGAACAGACCTCCGGAACGAATTAAGTTCTTAACCTGAGGTGCCACTGTACTCAGCTTTTGCTAAATTCCACTATATTTCTGGGTGTGGTTTTTATGTTGTGTGAAAGCTCAAACAGAACGCAGAAATGAAGAGTTGGGGAAATGATGTGAAAATAGAATAAGCTGCCGTGTGAATGCAGCCTCAGGCTAACAGGAGCTTCCCAGGGTCCCAAAAGGAGATTTCCCTCACTCTTTACTCCCTTAAACATTTTAAATGGAAGGATCAGGGATTGAACCTGGAACATTTGGCATGCAAATTCATGCACCCTTGTCACTGAGCTACTGCCCTAAGCACTTATTGCCAAGAGTTATGTTCGATTTACAAAGGTTTTGCTCCAGCCAAGATTAATAGCTGTTAAGAGTGACGTTACCATATATGAGAGAGTGCTGGAGGGGAAATAGTTAAATAGGTTGCACAGACAGGACCCAGGGGGGTGGAGTCAGTGGGACTATAAAACCAGTTCTGAGAGGAGGTCGTTGGGAGTTGTTGGTGGGTAGTTGGTTGGATTTCGTGGGTTGGCTGGTTGGGAAAGGCAGTTGGTAAAAGAGAGAGAGTTAGGCCAGTGGGTTCTCGAGTGTGGGGAGGTAGAAGAGGTAGAGAGAGGAAAATAAGACTAAGAAAGTAAAGAGTAACAACGTTTGGAATGCAGTAAAAGTTTTGTTTGTGTCTGAAATAAAATACACTCTTCTTTATTAATTGAGAAGCTGATTGAGACTGAAGTGATTTGACCAGGGAGGACCTGGTTGGTGGCAGCGGATTAGTGGTGTACGGGTCAATAGTCCATGAGATGACCGGGAGCTCCATACGAACACCACAGTTAGTCCTGTTGATTTGACTGGGAAATAATTAATTTAATTGAGAAAGAATGAGCTCTCCCGCTGAATTTGATGGCAAACCATCTTACTACCTGCTAGGCACATACCAAAAGGTGAGAGAACTGAACAAAACTTCAGTTGTAACAGCGATCGTAAACTGCTTGCAAAAGAGCAGCCAGTTTACAGAGAACTAGGTTGCTATAAAGTCCTCAAACTTGTATAATTTAAGATTTTTTATGGGGGAAGGGTGGGAGAGTTACACAGAGTGCTGAGACCCATTGTCACAATCATTTTATACCTACTTTCGCAGACAGCAATGTATTTTGAAGGAAGGAAGGAAGGAAGGAAGGAAGGAAGGAAGGAAGGAAGGAAGAAGGAAACAACCCAGGCATTTTTCTCCCCATGTGTCTATTTCTCTGTCGACCCTGAAATGTCAGTATTTCAAGGATTTATTGAATGAATGGCATGGGAAGGTCAGAGAAAAAGTATGGGACTTTGGTGAAGGACAAAATGCAATGCCAACATCTGAAAGGGAATATATCAAAACCCTCCCACATATAGGGGTACAATTAAAGAAATACTTATGAGCTAAATGAATTTTTGTGAAATTCATTCACATCTGCAGACTTTTAAATTTTGTAATTCAAAGGGAGAACGCTTCCAGTACAGCATCCCTAAATATCTCTTATTGCCAGAAGTGCACAAAGTCAATCAATTTCCACAATGGTCATTAAGGAGAATATTCATTCTGTTTTTCATGCAGACATGAAAAAAATCAGGGCAAGCCTAATTAGGCTAATTAGCTGAAATCGTTGCATTATTGAAATATTTTGCGGTCTTCAAAGTAGTGAGTAATTGTAAGTTCTCCAGAGACTGGTTTCTCTCACAAGCATTCTACTGTACAACATTTGTTCCCTTATCAGTGTGCTGGGAATGTCAATTGTCAATAGTCCCCATTAGCAAATATAAGCTGGAAGTTGTGGGAACGCATCTGAAAATTGAATGAATAACAGCTCATTAATTGTCCTTTTTCAGTTTCTTGAAAGCCAAAGAACGTTACATATAGGAGAGCTTGTGTGTGTGTCTGTGTGTGTGTCTGTGTGTGTGTGTGTGTGTGTAAAAGTATGTGCTGCCAGCTAAAGTTTAAAGAAATAAATTATGTTTTACACTGCCCTTACCATCTGCAGAAAGAACTGGTGAAACAAAGCTGGGAGTCAGGAGTGGGACAGGGATCCTGCACGTATGTCTTGCTTGCAGCCTTTGTATAAGCTGCCTGGTTGGCTACTGTGGAAACAGAACGCTGGACTAGATGTTTAGGTTGATCCATCAGGGCTCTTTTCTTGATTCTGTGCCATGCGAGGGCTCCAATTATATCATGGCTGACCTTGGACCAGTCACATTCCCTCAGCTTAACCTACCTCACAGGGTTGTTGTGAGGTCAAAAGGGGAAGAGCTCCTCGGAGGATACGTGGGACATAAATATAAAAATAAAAACTGCCTATTCTTGCCGACCAGTGCCTCCATTTCCCCCAGCTTCTCCTGCTGTTTCCCCACAACTGTTTCAGATTGCAAGCCCCTTGGAGGTTGGGACTTGTCATACCTGTTCTATGTAAAGCAACACATACACAGAAGCTGCTCTAGAAATAGAATAATTATTATAACCATGCAAAACGTAGGTGGAATTTTAGCTCTGCTTACCTTATGTTTACCAAAATTGCTCATTAGTCTACTGTGGGATTTCTTGCCAGTATCTTTTACATCCGAGTTCTATGGAAGCAAAATAAGCAAATAACCCAATGATCAATGAAATGGGTTTTTTTATATAGTAAACACATCTATTGTATTTGCTCCCAGAAGAACAGGACTATATGTGAAAATCAGCCTTCCCCAAACTGAGGCTCCCCTCATGTTTCGGACCAGTACTCTCATCACAGAGTATAAGCTAAATATTATATATTTCAGCAAAGACTATAATATTTAGCTTGTGTCTGTACTCCCAATAATTAAGTTCTTTGAAGGGGCCGCAGGAATGCAAATGAAGTGGATATCTGGTGCCCAGATAAAGAGAGGAAAAAGAAGAGTCGACTTAAGAGGAATCAAAAATGAAAAGTGTGATCCAAGTGAACAAACATATCAAACCTCACACTTCCGAAACCTGTAGATAAACAGGGAATAATAAAAAAAAACCATGCACACAACCCAAAGACACAGAGACAGAAGTGATGTTTGCTAGGCCACCTGAGGTTTGCTGTAAGAGAGTTCCCCTGGGTCATCAGTTTGATGATCTGTGGCAGGACCCAGTGTTACTGTCAGAACATCACATCCCTTTATCTCTTTGAAGAGCTGAAAAGAGGCACTGAAATACATCGCCTCAACTATTCACAGCACAAATCCTTCCAGTTACATAAATGCGCAGCCTGTGGCAGAAATGTATTTTCCATTAGCTTTTTTTTTGTGAAGAACAAGTAATGGTTTCTCCTTTCTTTTCTTTTTTTGGCTAGTCAAGCTCGACAAACTCAAACCTACTTTTCCAAATATTTATTTCCAGTTCAGGATGCAGGATACAGCCCGAGGTATTTCTTCAGCACATGCAGGGAGGAGAGCATAGTTCACTCACAGCTCTTCCACCCCTTCCTCTTCATATGCACTAGCAAATGATGCCTATTTAACATTAAGCATCACTTTCAGTTTCCTCTTCCGGGGACATTACTCATCCCTGTGGGATGTAACATCACGGAAGCATTCAAATACAACATGTCCTGTTTGCCCAGAGTGGACACACAGGGGAATGTTGCTCCAGCCAGGAGGACCTCCTGTCACACCTGGTCTGGAGCATCCTCCCCTGGGTGTGACCAGGTAGATGGGCGTGACCCTGGCAGACCCTTCAAAAGGGTCAGTCACACAGCCATCTCTCTCTCTTGATCCCTTCTCTCCATTTTGCCTTTTGCTGTCTGCTGGCTCTCGGCCAGCAGCACATGGGCTCATCCCTCGCAAAGGATGAACCCACACTTTTCTCTGTAACTGTAACTACAAGATAAAGTCTGCCTTCAGGACCATACTGTGAACTGAATGTAAGTAAACCTTATTGTTACCTTTAAAAGAAGACTGTTGTGTCATTATTGTTTTTAAGAGAGGACTAATGGGGATTTACCAGGAACAATCCACTCTGGACAAGCGAGGCTGGATTGCTTAACTGAAATGATTCTCATGAATCCATCAACTAGCTTCCTGCAATGTATAAGGGAATGTGCTCTGCTACTAGCTCACTAGTGTGAGTGAGGAAGGATAGTATTTAATCAATATATCATCTCCTGCTATCCACAACATTCCCACAATCCCTAGTTTGACCTAGGCTTGCTGGGCTCCATGTAGTGGTCTTCTGCCAAATGGCAAAGGTCTTTGCCCACTGATTTGGCTGCTTGTTTTCACTAACTGGTTTGATTGGATTGTTTTGCTCTCTGATTAATAATAATAATAATAATAATAATAATAATGTCGCTGCTGCAATAATGAAAAGAAATAAGAAAAGCCAGTGTGGTATAGCAATTTATGTGACAGAAAAGGGTAGAGAAGGGTACAAATTGCAAATTCGCATTCAGCCATGGAGCTGAGTGGAGGAGGAGTTTGGATTTGATATCCTGCTTTATCACTACCCGAAGGAGTCTCAAAGTGGCTCACATTCTCCTTTCCCTTCCTTCCCCACAACAAACACTCTGTGAGGTGAGTGGGGCTGAGAGATTTCAGAGAAGTGTGACTGGCCCAAGGTCACCCAGCAGCTGCAGGTGGAGGAGCGGAGACGCAAACCCGGTTCACCAGATTACGAGTCCACCGCTCTTAACCACTACACCACACTGGCTCTTAACCACTAGACCACACTGACCTTGGGCCACCCACCGCCTCTCAGACTAATCCAACCTCACAAGGATGTTGTGGGGATAAAGAGTTCCCTGCACAGAGGGAAGGATTGTTAAATCACTCTGGAAATTGTAGCTCTGTGAGGAGACTAGGGATCTCCCAAGAACTCTCATCGTCTTTAACAAACAACAGTTCCCAGGAAGCCATGACCATTAAAGTGGCTTGATACTGCTTTAAATGTAAAGTGCAGATAGGGCCTCAGTTGCTGAAAAGATTTAAACCTCTCCATGTGAGCGGGCATGGAAGGAACAGAGGGGAAAGCTGGCACTTGGTGTCCAACTATATATTTCTTTATTTAAAAGTCGCTGACGAGAATCTTTGAGCCGAACGCTTAGGGCTAAGAAAGGAGTGTTAGCTGCTGGCACCAGAGAAGAGAAGACATATGGACTTTTTGACAGTCAAAGGAAATATTCCCCTTTGTATGTCCCTTAAAGGTCTATGCCTCCAACAGAAAAAAAATATTTTTAACATGACCCTGCAGGACACCTTTTAGAACTTTTAAAGGAATAAGAATCAAATATTTAGCACACATTTTCAAAGTTGCTTCGAAAAGACTAACTATAGGTTGTGAATGATTTCCCAAATGGTCTCCCAATCTCTTTTAGTACATCTTCTGCCTTTCATTGCTTTTTTTAATGCTATATTTATTTAGGTTCGTGATAAAATGCTTCTTGACCTGCTTCTTGAGACAATTTTATGGGGGGAGGGGGAGTCGCACAGTACCATTCCCATGACGGATGATTATACAGTCTAAGATGGCGATACTATTAATTAGTTAATCACCTTCCACATATATGTCTCAAGGCGATCTACACAATACAATAGAAACAGCTAAAAAACATCACAGAAAATAACAGCAAATAAATTAAAAAATGGTAAGAGTAAACACCAATGGCAGAGACCTATAATCCACCTAGGTCAAGCTTGTCAGAACAAAAGATGTCTTCAGATGTTTCAAAAAATGTAGATTGTGGGCACCTGTCATATTCTGACAGGGGTCTTCCACAGAACAGGGGCAGCCACACTGAAAGCTCTGCTCCAAGACAGATCAAGTTTCTGATCTCTTTGGAACCAACTGGGAATACAAGGGATCAGGCAATCTCTCAATAACTTAAGTCCCAAGCTGTATGATAGGGCAGGGAGAGTGGCGCTGTGGGGCAGATAAGATTCAATCTTGTCATTATTATGTCTTTTGTCAGCATATTTTAATGTTATTCCATTGTGCAGGATACAAGTCACTGTGTGGTGGATTGTGTGCAGCCTGGAAAGTGAAGCTGTGGATGTTTTCAAGCAGGCTTAGTGAACCAGTGTTGAGAGACACTTAAAGTCCTGTCAGCACTATAACAACAACAACAACTTATTATTTATACCCCGCCCATCTGGCAGGATTCTATGGCAAGGCAGATTTCTGAGGCAAATCAACAGCCATTAACTATGGTTTCCTAATTCAGATATGGCAAATTAGTGCAGACAATGGTTTGCAAATCTGCTTCAAACCAATCATGGTTTGGCACAGCCATGGTTTGGCACAACTGCAAGTCACTCCACACAATACCATTAGCCATGAGTCACATTGAATACCTTCCTAAAGGGAAACACTTCTACTGTTTTTCCTAAACATCCTGGTAGGTCACATTGTAGGTGATTCAGATGAATTTTCTGCAAGTCGTATTTTCCAGAAAAGAACCAAAAGTAGAACTATCATTCTCACCCAGAACATCCACTGTAAATCTTTATTTGCAAATACATACATAAATACAAAGGTTTGCAGCTTCCTTATTTTATTTGGGCTTTGGAGGTGGGAAAGTAACTTCTTTTTAAAAGCAGCTCCTGTACAATGCATTTTGCAAATCTCACTGAGAGACATTTCTTATATAAAATGAAGCATGACTATTTCTTTCTCACGGCAAACCTGCAATGAATGCTAACCTCATCTCAACAATGCTAGAAGAACTCAGTAGAAAGGGGGAGGGGAAGAAAGAGAAATCTTACCTGTTTGAAGTTTACGTTCAAACCTTCGTGTGTTGCTTTTAAGAGTGCTCTCACCGTGAAGCTGTCGGGGTCTTCTTTGTCCCTGATCTGAGACTCTTTTAGCAAGGATTCAAGTTTCTTCCTTATAAAAGATTCCATCTGGTGCTCAGTGGTGCCATTACTCTGAAATAGATCAGTCAGGCCAATGCAAAATGCTCAATGGATTTTTTTTTTCTTTTCTTAAGCAAACAGAGCAGGGTAGTTGTTTCCAAGTAAACTGATTCTCCCTACAGGTTCTTTGCAGTAGTAGTGAATTTGGATAAAAAAGGAAACTAAAATCTCTTCAAGGTGGGTTTTCATTCTAATATTCTGCCTGTTAGAACTCCTGGGGTGGCAATAAAAACCAGTGTCACTTTCCCTAAAGAGTCAATCCTCTCTCAGCATTTCCCTTACAAATTTGGGGACTGCCTCACTCAATGGGCTGTTAGCCTTCACTAACCTAAAGGTAAAGGTACCCCTGACCATTACGTCCAGTCGCGGACGACTCTGGAGTTGTGGAGCTCATCTCGCTTTACTGGCCGAGGGAGCTGGCGTTTGTCCACAGACAGCTTCCGGGTCATGTGGCCAGCATGACTAAACCACTTCTGGCGAACCAGAGCAGCACATGGAAACGCCGTTTACCTTCCTGCCACAGCGGTACCTATTTATCTACTTGCACTTTGACGTGCTTTCGAACTGCTAGTGGAGCTGGGACCGAGCAACGGGAGCTCACTTCATCGTGGAGATTTGAACCGCTGACCTTCTGATAAGCAAGCCCTAGGCTCCGTGGTTTAGACCACAGCGCCACCTGCGTCCCTTCACTAACCTAGGCCTCTCCATAAATTTTAGACTACAGACCCAGCTACTGGCTACTGTAGGACTGGTTGCTGGAATGTGAATTCGTGTCTGTCTATATAGGATTTTATGGATGGATTTTATGTATTGCTGGCTCAGCTTCAACAAGGGTTTGCACTGTTGCTTTTAATTCTATCTATTTTACTGTGTCACCTAGATAACATTTTTTAATGAGATACATAAATTGGGAGTGGGGTGGAGAAAACCAACCACAGAGACAAAACAGAGGAGCTCTTTTTTTAGAACAACACAACCAAAACTACCTGGAAATAAACTGATGAACATGAGCATCCCTCAGAAATACTTAAGATATACCTAGAGCCAATGTGGTTTAGAGGGCTACTTATGGGGAAGTAGTCATGTGATGGCTTCATGGACATATGCGTAGAGCAGGGAAACACAAGAGGTGATCTGCAAGGCCTCTCCTTGGTTGCCAATGACACACTGAGACCATTTCCCACTGGGAAGGGTAGGGCTCAACTAAATTGTTACAATGAATATGCAGGTGTTTAAGTAGACGAATGAAATTAACAGAGTGCTGTTACGTGCAACTCACGGTCAGCTCCAGAGGGTTAGGGGAGCCTCTACAGCAGATTCACAGAGTGCAAGAGTGAAGAAATGGAAATGTGATGCTATCCATAATGTTAGCCTGAAATATTCAGTAGCCCGGGTTGCTTTTTACAGCAGGACAAGAAAGTGGGATGAGGCAAACACACCCATGCTTCTGGGTGGGTATTATTATTTTTATTATCATCACTACTGATTTATTAATTGCCTTCTAAACAACCATCTCAAGGAGAAAAAGAATACATTTACATACAGATACATTTAAAACAAAATGAAAACCATACATAATAGATATTCATGGTAAAGGCCCATTTATATTGCTAGGAAAGTCTAAAATGCCTCCAATTGTTTCCAGAAAGTGCGGGCAGTGGGCACCTGTCGTATTTTGACAGGAATGCTCTTTCATAGAACAGCCACAATAAAAGCCCTGCTCTGAGTCATCGATCTTGTTCCCTAAGTAGCATTTCCTGGTCTCCACTGTGGCTTTTGGAGCTGTTGCTACAGGAAAATACAATGTGTTCATGCAGAGGTGGCACTGAGGGGATATAACTTCTTGGGTCACTGCGTGCAGTTTCTCTGCCTTGTGCTTTGAGCACCCAAAGACAAATCATCTCTCTGCGGAAGACAATCTCACAGAGGACACAAAAGGGATGATCCAGTGTTGTGCAGCGTTCTGAGCTTCACCATTTGAAACGACCATTTAGGAAATGGTTTTTCAAAATGGGAATGCTCTCAAGGTTCCCTCATGTCTGTTAAGTATTAATGTGTTCATCTGATTTCAATTTGGTCCCTTTTATGCATAAATGTAAGACAATGCTGCAGTGTCGGGTAATCTTGAGGTACCCTGTGGTAAAAGTGCTTAAGAGAAAAACAGTATTATGAACATCTGCTGCTGAACCAAATCTGATGGGGCCCTGTAATATCTAAAGCAGCAAAACAATTCCCAGCCTGCTTGCAAAATGTTTATGTCCCACTAGCTGATGCAAATTAGGAAGGAGGCAGGAAAGAGCTCATTTGCAGGCATCTTGGTAAACATAAGGGCTCCACTGTGGGCAAGGTGGAGAATGAGAAACCAACATCCACACCGTCACATGCTGACCTGCAAATCACTGGAGTCACCTTGCCAGTTGCCTAGACGGACCAACTCTCTACCAGACCGGTAAAAGATTATAAATACATGTGAAATATTTTGAGCCAGTCAAGTATGAACTCCTCTGAGCTGGAACAAACCATCTGTTCATGACTGAGCAGCCTTGTTGCATTGCCACCGAGCAAAGGATTTCGTTTTTTCAAAAATCCACTTCCAGACAAGACACAAATGGAAAACAGCAAGAGGAAAGAAGAGCAAGTACAGACAGAAGAAACGAACAGTCAAGGTACAACATGGTGGAGAAACAAGGGAGATACACACACACAGACACACACATGGACACAGGTGGTGCTGTGGTCTAAACCACTGAGCCTCTTGGGCTTGCCAATCAGAAGGTTGGCAGTTTGAATCTGTACAACAGGGTGAGCCTCTGTTGCTCTGTCCCAGCTTCTGCCAAACTAGCAGTTCAAAAGCATGCCAGTGCAAGTAGATAAATAGGTACAGCTGTGGCAGGAAGGTAAACAACATTTCCTCCATGTGCCAGAAGCGGTTTAGTCATGCTAGGCACATGACCCGGAAAGCTGTCCCTTGGCCTGAAGCAAGATGAGTGCCTTACCCCATAGTTGCCTTTGACTGGACTTAACCATCTCTCTCTCTCTCTCTCTCTCTCTCTCTCTCTCTCTCTCTCTCTCTCTGTGTGTGTGTGTGTGTGTGTGTGTGTGTGTGGTGTCTCATGTGGAACTCTTCTCATGAGAACTGTGTGTGTGTATACACACACATACACACACATATATAAATTACAGAGAGAGAGAGAGAGAGAGAGAATAACTGGGTTGGATCCACAGTTCCCATGAGAAGAGTTCCACATATGGGACACCCGTACTGGAGAAACGGGGAATGAAATTTTCATTTATTCCCAATTCCCTATGTCTCTCAAAAGTTTAGAGAATTGAGGGAACCTACATAACAGTGCAGAAGGTGGTATATGATGGATTGCAGTGGGAAGAGTTTTTTTTTCCCTTTCCCCCAGAAGGAGTCTCTGCTGGATCTAAGTCCCTTCCACCAACATAAGGAGTCTTTTCTCTTCACCAGAGGGCAATTTGGATCCAAGCCATGATGAATCATCTTCATTATCCCAGCAGCATCCACACACATCAAACTTTACAGAGTTTCATAAAAGAGAGGCCCCTTGCCTTAAGGACCTTAAAATCTATGTTAGTGCGAATATCAACGTATGGCTAAGAAGTTCTTGTACCCGGAAGCACACCTCAGCAGCAAGGAGCCTCACCACAGGGACGCTCGGTACTCAGGCAAGTGAGAACAGGGCGATTAAAACATGGTTCAGATCCCTGAATGCGAAAACGTCACATGCAATTCACATTTCAACTTAAGCTGTGTGTGAAATGCAGCTCTACGCAACTGCTGGGAAATTAGTTATAGGGAGGTTGCTAAGCACACTTACGTAAGAAACCTTTAACTTGCAATCATCTTCAATTTCGTCAGCGCTGTCTTCATCAGAAACCTCTCCTTCTTCAGCATCTGCTCCAAGACTATACGGGAGCTTTTTACCCTGAAAAAATGAGCGTTACAGCACAAAATTGCTACAGTCATTTGAAATCCAAATCGAGTACATCTTTATTACGCAGCAGAAATATTTCCTTACGATAAAATATATTGAAATCATCTAAAGACCTCCGTGATGATTCTATAAAATATGCAGGCATCACATAATTCTGTCGGCTTCTGATGTTCAGACTGTGAATGCCCTCGCTTACGTAGTCAAAATGGCAGGGAGCCCATCCATTTCTATTAAAGAAAGGTTGCAAAATATTCTTTAAAATCTTCCAAATTGTTTGCGGTCCCTCCAAGTTTCAAATGGCCTGCACAGTTATTACGCATACACTCTGCTCTTTCATTCAACAAATTTCTGGAATATTTGGACATATTGCTGGATCCTGCAGTGATCCCTGCAGAATACAGCTGATATATCTTTCTGATCTGGTGTGCATTCAGGAAATTACTATGTTTTCAGCATGAAGCGCTCTCTCCCTCCCTCCCTTTCTTTTCAAAAAAACCCTACCACTATTTCAATTCTAATTCTGAGCTACGCACTGTGTCGCCCACAGAGAACCAGACTATGAAGATTTATTTCGAAGTTTACTGGGCAGTCCTAAATTAGAAGCTCAGCCTGGCTTCTGACAGATGTGCACTAAGGATTGCTGACATACTTGTAAATGAGTATCTTGAGCCTTTCAGACACTAATGGGTCAGAACAGGCCTGCAAGCTCCAGATGTGGAGAATCATGCTTGTTCCACTTAGCGTAGTGCGATATCACTTTATATAATGCAGTACGCAAGTGTCAGTGTTTTGGTACAAGCTTGTCATTATTACGTAACAATGACAAGGAAGATGCTCTCCCCACTACATGTTTCCCATTACTTTGCTGTCCATATCTGAAATAGCCAATGGGGTGCCCTCCCCCCATGCTGCTGCATCCCAGCTGCCATCAGGCCCAGCCAGAACGGCCAATGACCAACAGCGATGGAAGATGGAGTCTGATAGCATACTGAGAGCACCACGTTGGCTACCCTTGGTCTAAATTCTTTCAGTTCCACTGGCCAAGCTGGAAAAACACTCAGCTCTGCTATCTCCGGCACTAATGAAGACAAAACGCTGCACCGTTCATTTTCATTAAGCATTACATCAGAATATCTTAAGCGTCGTTAGGATTGGCTGCAAATAAGGATGTAAAACAAACGAAGTGGCTTGTGCTAAATCATGGATTGCTCAGTACAGGCAAAGGCTACGATCCTAATCCCACTTGCCTGCGAGTAAGCCTCTTTGAATTCAGCAGGACTTACTTCCTAGTAAGCAAGGTTAGGATTGCATTGCAAACTGATGCACATTTATCCAGTACTAAATGTGATAGTTGCACCAAGCTTGGGTCTGTATGCAATTCCGTCGATGATTAGCACATATTTTACAAGGGAGCCGTTGCTATTGTAAAAACGATTTCTTACATTGCTTTTCTTTTTTAAAAAATTACATTTCTAACCTACATTCTTCCAAGCAGCCCAAGATAACTTCTTAGCCACATGGCAAGCCTTTGAGGTAGGTCACTGATGCAGAAATGGCTAAAATGACTGGAAGAATCAGAAATCAGGAAGACCAAAATTTTAATAAGGAATGAGGGAAATTTATAATTTATCTTAAAAACCATTGTAAACAGCTAAAATCGTTCGTACGATCGGAGTAACGCTTGTTGTTTAATGGCGAATTTTGGACATAATGGAGATGTAAAAGGTTTGGATTATCATAAGAGATGCATAAGGAAATTATTAACAGTAGGACCCACAAAGGGGAGGTGGGAAGTCCAGGAGATTCTTTGGAATCTTGTTTTTACGATGTATATTGGGTATGTCAGGGACGCCCAACTCCCAATAGACTGCGATCTACTCACAATATTAAAAAAATGGCAGTGTTCTACCCATTGTCATTAGATGGACCAAAGTTGTTGAGCTTTCTTTAGGAAGCCACAGTTGTTTTTTCCCCTTTTTGGGGGGGGAGATCACTGGGGGGGGCAGAGATCTACCAGGAACACCCCACAATCTATCAGTAGATCACAATCTACCTGTTGGACACGCCTGGGGTATGTGATTGCAAAACTTTAATCTGAAAAACCAAATAAATAATTTTTTTATATATTATAAAAAAGAGGTAGGTCAGACTAAACCAGAGATGCTTGTGGGAAGTCTGCAAGCAGGAGGACCTGAGAGCAGTGGCAGCAGGTCTCTCTCCTCCTGTGGCTTCCAGCAAATGGCAAAGGCAGAACATAACCATCAGGGTTGGTAGCCATTGGTAGCTTAATCCTTCATGGATTTCTCTAATCCTCTTTTAAAAGCACCACTGAATTAGAAGGTGACTTGTTCTCCATTGCCCCAGAGGTTATGGCTACATTTCATGGGCTTACGGTAGACTTCAGTTAAGCAGAAAGAAAGAGAAAGTTTCTGATGGTAAGAGCAGCTAGATGAGAGTTTCCCTAACTTGGGTCTCCAGCTGTTGTTGGACTAAAACTCCCATCATCCCTAGCTAGCAGGACCAGTTGTCAGGTGTGATGGGTATTGTAGTCCAAAAACAGCTGGAGACCCCAGTTAGATGGAAACTCTGAGTTAGATGGTGGAATCAATTTGGTAGTGGGGGCCTGGGATTTGCCGCACTGCAAGTCCTCAAGCAGAGGCAAAATCTAGCTCTGGATTCCCTGCATTCATTGGGTAGGGTGCTTAACTAGATGACCTGAAAGGTCTTTTCCAGCTCCATGTTTCTATGATTCTATCTCTGCATGAGTGTTTCTGAATGTCCAGTGACATACAATATAGACACAGGGCTGAATGACTCGTCCCAAGTAAAGGATTATAGGGAGATGGCAAGAGAAAGGCCATCAGATACAACCAAGTGGTTGTATTCAAAGCAGATTCACTGAAATTAATGAGCATGGCTAACATAGGTCCATTAATTTCAATGGATCTACAGTGGTACCTCGGGTTAAGTACTTAATTTGTTCCGGAGGTCCGTTCTTAACCTGAAACTCTTCTTAACCTGAAGCACTATTTTTGGGTTAGCGGAGTCTGTAACCTGAAGCGTATGTAACCTGAAGCGTATGTAACCTGAGGTACCACTGTACTCTTAATAGAACTTAGTTGGAATATAACCCAATGTGTTTTTGATCAATCTCTCCAAGTGCGATACTCATCTGGAAGGTATTGTTACTTGGTCAGATTAAGCGGCTAACTGCAAGACTGCTACACAGAGTACCTACCAGTTTATAACTTTATATACCTGTTATCTTTTTACTTGCTTGGCGCAACAGTTAATGGCCACTGATCAGTGGTGTACAAGAGTGACTTACAGGATCAATAATGTTATTCAAAGAGACAAAATCTCCCTTGTAGGAGCAGATCAACTGTGGTATTCGAGAGAATGCTATGAAAATGAAAAGTCTGACTGAGACTGATGATCAGGAAATTAAATGCATGTGTTTACCTCTCTCTGATTTTGATTAAAAGCAAAAAGTGATAAGAGAGGATGCTCTCCTCACATCAACTGAAATCACTTGATCACTACTGCAATGTTATTTATCCAAGTCAGAATCAAGAGGAAATAAAAATCCACCAGATCAAGCTAATGTCACACTTGGGAAGTAGAAAGTTGCCTTGAGACTGGCTAGAAAGAAGTGGTGGCAACATTCCAGGAGTGCTTCTGCCAAGCTTAGACTGTTGAGCCATCCTTGGGACAATCATATTTTTTTTAAAGTAATATTTATTAAAGATTTAAGGATTACAGAAAGAAAAAAAAGAAAACACAAAATTAAACAGAACAAAACAACACATCACAATAAAGAAAAAAAACAGAAAACATTACTTATCCTAACAAAACAAAAACAGAAACAGAAACAATTAAAAACACAACGAATATTCCCATAACTTATCTTTCATTTGCTTGTTTCGTTGACCTCCTCACACCTCCCTTTTTTGTATTCTATTTCAGCAAATCCTTTCCATCTTTCTCAGTTTTTGCTCTATAATTTGTCTTGACATAATTTAACTTTACTTTTCCTCCATTAGCCAATTAACAATCTAATTTTACTTAATCCTTTATAACATTTCTGCTAAAGCCATATAACTTCATTCCAACATCCTTCTAACATCCATTAATTTTACAATGTTTCTGTAAATAATCTTTAAATTTCTTCCAGTCTTCCTCCACTGACTCTTCTCCCTGGTCATCCTTGGTACAATCAAACCTGCCCATGGTTGCATATCCACTAGTTACATTGCAATTGTGCTCTTTCTGGGGCTGCCTTCAAAAATCATTCAGAAACCATTAGGAAGCTATCGGGGGGGAAAGGAGCAACAACTTTTTTTCAAGAAGTCAAAGACTTGCCCAAATCAGGCATAAAACTCCAGCGAAAGATTTGTAAGCTGGCAAGGACACAAGCAACCAAGACAATCGGAGGAATATTGTTGCTAAGAACATGGAGACAAATGATCCAAAGCTGGAAACACACAAGAAAAGCAACTGGATTATCAGACGATAAAGGAATGAAAGGGTTAGGGAAAGAGGGCCAGAGAGTCTGCAGAGAAACTAAACTACTTCTTTGCATTAATGTTCATACAGAACATGTCTGGACAGAAATCTATGCCTGCACATCTTTTTTTTTCTTTTTTGGAGAGGGGAGTGTCTTGACAAAACTAGCCAAACAAATACAACAAAAGACAACGCTCTAGGGCTAAAAAGGCACCAGATTTCAGTGGTGCCCACCCTAGAGATCTTAAAGAACTCAGATGTCAAATTGCTGTTTCTCCAATGAAAATATGCAACAACAAAACTGAACTTGGCTGTATTCCCAAGGCGGAGCTCTCCAGAGGCAACTCTGCTCCATGAAAGGCAGAGTCAGAAACTGGAACGGTTCTCCTACTCAGAAAAGCCATCAAGTTTTCTGTCAGATGGTATTAAGCCTGTGCTGCCAGCCAGCTGAATGGGGATCCTGCACAGAAGCCCGCATACATGCCTAAGTAGAATTTTAACAAACATTTATTATCTCACCCTTTCTCCCAAAGAAACCCAGGGTGGCAAATAACAAGTGATAAAGCAAATAGAAACATCTCTAAAACAACCCCAGTGCCAAAGCAGACTGGGAGAAATCTCAAAAGGCCTGTTCAAAGAGGAAGGTCTCCAGTAGGCACCAAAAGGACAACAAAGATGGTGTCTTTCTAATATTCAAGGGAAGGGGATTCCAAAGGATTCCCCAGCACTAAAGGCCTGCTTCCTACATTGCTCAGAATTGATATCCTGATAAGATGGTTATGCAAGATGCCCTAACCTGCAGTGATTGGCTAGGTTTATAAAGGGTTAAATGAACTTTCAGCTATCCTGGTCTCAAGCTCCATAGCCCTTTACAGACATTGAACTGTCAATAAAGGAAATCACTACTGCTCTTGGTTTCATACCATACATACGCAAAGCAAATGAGATACAAGGGTACTCAGGGACAAACGACATAGAGGATTCACACAATTTCCAGTTCATCTCCCATGAAGATGTAGCTCCTGTTGTGGCCCAAATGGGGTGGGTGGATTTTATTTTGTTTCCAATCAAACCAGGTACTTAAAAAACAGCAACATTATGGTTGTGGGCTGGGGGTGTTGCTTGCTTGCATTTGACTTATCTTTATTTTAATTTGGCTGTTAGATGGGCCTCTCCTCTGCTGCCTTGTGGGACATCTTTGGGAGAAGAAAAGGTTAAGGAACAAACCTGTCAGGTGGCTGTTGCGGTTGCTCGAGAGTAACCAGGTAGGACTCCGACTTTGGTTTTACAGGCTTTATTTTGGTGCAAACTATTTACGGTGAAGAGCCCCAAAGCTCATGTCTGGCTCAGTCGCTAGCAGAATCCGGGAGTGGTCTTTTTTTTTACCTCCCCCAACATAAGAGTTTCGTTACCCCCAAATGTCTCCTCCCCTCTCTGCGCCTCAAACTGCTGCGCAGGATGGGCGATGGCAAGGGTGTGTTTCCCTCCTGTCCGGCTTGCCCAGAAGCGGTGTTAAGGCTCTCACCAGCATCCTCTGGTCCTTGCAACTCTTCTCCACTGGAGGTGGGGCTTTCCTCCTCGCCGGAAGAGGAACTGCTTCGCAAGATTTTCGGAGGCTCCCTGTAACACAACTGCCCTTCTATTTCTTGCCTCTGAGCCGATGGCAGTTCCCTGACAAAACCCTACAAAAACCTGGAGTGGAGGACCTAAGATGGTTGGATGGCACCTTGGTGGCTTCCTTCTGGCAACACCTGCAGCCATGCTGGTGCCAAACATATTGTTCTGCTTTCCTTTGGGATGGATCAGTGAGGCCAAGAGGGGGGTCTTGTCGTCTGGGCAACCCAGGACCTCCACACACCCTGTCCAGGCTTCTGCCCAAAGGAGGCCACTTGGGTGCTGCTAACACAGCGGCTTGACTTAACCCCCAGAGGCACACTCCATTGTCTCTCAAGACAGGCAGATGGCAGTAAGGGTTGTGCTTCTCATTTGCTGTATCAATGTACTGCAATTTTATGCTTGACGTCTTTGATTCCTCTGTGAGCGTAAAACTCTCACAATGAAAAATATACAGAAAACAAACTTATCTTTGTAATAGAAAGTCTCTGCCCCACCCTGCTACATTCCTACAAGTGCCTTCATTTCCAGGCGAGGCAAATATAAATAAATGGATAGCTTTTTTTTTTTTTTTTTTGCATTACAGTAAAAGTACAGGGCAAGTTGGGAGAGGAATTTGCTGCCCTGGCAATCCCACCTTAGTCTCTGGAACAAACATACATTTCGTCGTTCTGGCAAATGCAATGCTAAGCCTCAGCACAACTACGGAGGGTGAAATATCACCTTTCAAAAAGAACACAGAAAGAGGAGAGGGCAGCAGGGGGCAACAATTCAGCAACTAACAAAACATCATTTTACCTTGACTAGGATTTTGCCTTTCAAGCTCTGAGGACTTGGAAGCTGCTTGGAATCCCCCGCGCTCACCGAAGTCAAGTCCAGCTTGTCACTGAAAATCTCCTTGAGGTATTGGGCAATTTTCTTTTGCTGTTGAATACTGCAGTGGTTTTCGATAGACAATATAATTGGAAATCTAAAAGGAAGAGGGGAGGAGAGGGGGAAGGACCCCCAAGGTCTCAAAAATTTATCTCGGCAAACATCTAGCCCATCGCAGCACAACACAGAATGATTGCGGTGTGTTGGTTTTCATAACTTCAGCTTTGTTGGAGGACCCCAGGCTCTCGTATTATGAAGAGTGGGAGAAAAACTTATCTCTATCCACATTCTCCACTCTATACCTAATTTGAGAAACCTACATCATGTCTCCACCAACCTCAGTCTGCCTTCACCTGCCTGTCTTCTGACTTGCATCCGAACCAGGGAGCGACGCTGCGTATCAGTTTCCTCCCCCCACCCCCAACCCTTAGTCTCAGCGCTGCCTCTTGTAAGGCAGAGGACGGAGGCAAAACTTGAATTATTGTAATTTATTCTCTGAATCGCCCAGAGATGTTGCAATGCAGGGCAGTATATAAATTTAATAAATAATATAAATAAAAATAGTAAGTAGTTGGCTTTTGGAAGACGTTGCGACTCTCGTAGCTCAGTCAGTAGAGCACAGAGACTCGTAATCTCAGAGTCGTGGGTTTGAGTCCCACGTTGGGCAAAAGATCCCTGCATTGCAGGGCGTTGGACTAGATGACCCTCAGGATCCCTTCCAACTCTAGAGTTCCAGAGTTTAAAAAGTTGTGTGTCAACGCAAACACAGCAACAGGGAGAGATTAACATTACACTGTGCACTTTTTTCTGTTTTACAATTTCAGATACACATTTTACATCCTTAAGATATCAATGACTTCCATTCATCTCTTTCCATGGTTCATTTTACATATCTTAAATCCTTGCATATTTTACAAAAACTATACTATTCACTATTCCATTATTGCATCCATCAAAACTTATTTACCCTGTTGAATTTATCTTAATGCTGCCAGTGTTTTCAGCCGTACACAAATATTTTCCATATATTCAATAAACGTTTTCCAATCTTCACTAAACATATGTTCTTCTTGTTCTCTTATTCTATATGTTAAGTCTGCAAGTTGTGCATATTCTGTCAACTTAAGTTGGCATTCTTCTTTGGCTGGGACCTCGCTCGTTTTCCATTTGGGGGCTAACAAAACATGGGTCACAGTTGTTGCATACATAAGTAACCTTTTCCGACACCTGGGAATTTCAATCTGAATTATCCCCAACAGAAAGAACTTTGGTTTTTTGGGGAAAGTACTTTTAAACGTTTTTTCCCCAATTCATTATAGATCATTTCCCAATACTCTTTTATCCTTTTACATGTCCACCACATATGAAAGAATGTTCCCTCCACCTTTTTACAATTCCAGCACTTATCTGATTCTGTCTTGTAAATCTTAGCAAGCCTACTCGGAGTTAAACACCACCTGTGAATCATTTTCAAGTAGTTCTCCTTCAAAGAATAACATGCTGTAAATGTCAAGTTACTTTTCCAGAGTTTTTACCAGAGGTTAAAATCTATATTGTGTTCTATATCTATTGCCCAAAACAGCAACAGGGAGAGATTTACATTAATCACCGTGCGACTTTAGTAACAGGACATTATGTCATTGAATGCATGTACAGTCATACCTTGGTTGATGAACGGCTTAGCAGTCAAACGTTTTGGTTCCCGAACACCACAAACCCAGAAGTGAGTGTTCCAGTTTGCAAACCTTCTTTTGGAAGCCAAACGTCCACCAGGGCTTCCGATTGGCTGCAGGAAGCTCCTGCAGCCAATCGGAAGCCGCACCTTGGAAGTCGAACGTTTTAGAATTCGAACGGAATTCCAGAATGGATTCCATTCGGCTTCCAAGGTACGATTGTACTACTATGAATTGTTCAAAGTCCCTGCTATACTTACTCATTTTTCACAAAGGCATTTTTGTTGATTGCTTCCACTACATCTTTAAAAAGTATTTTGGATGTAAGAGTATAACCATGATGCACAACTGGCTCCCCATCAGGACCATCCCAGCAGTCAACTGTTGAGACAAGAAAGTTGCACATTAAATAAATATTCTTCCAAAGAATAAACTTTCCCCCTTTTTCTTTCGCGATAATGGGAGAGGAAGAGGCATTCCAAGCACGCACACAAAGATCTGGCATGTGGAAATCCTGCTCAACAAATGAGCATTCTCTTATTACATGCATCAAGTCTCATCTTTTCCACACTCTCATGCTGGCAAAATGATTAAAGCTGACTGTTCTGCTGTCATTATCATCAAGCGTAATTAGCAAGGATACTTGCCAAGAAAACTACGGCAGAAGTCCGAGTAAGAGCTCTGACTATAGCCTTTTACTTGGCTAGAGTTGAATTGGGGGGAGGGGTATGCACAAAAAATTCATATCTTTGTAATGGAAGTTTGATCATTTGCCCACCATCTGGTAGTTAATTTGGTCCTGTATTTGATGAACATATATGGCACAAAACTGGTTCTCTGGAACAGTCATATGTTGGGACAGTCAAAGGAGATCTGAATTATATAAAAAAATACTCTAACACAAAAGGGACCTCCTCACCTTGATGCATGTGCACTTAAGACTATCTTACAATGCAGTCAACCATTCCTAGCATGCCTCTCGAGTCCAAATTGGCTGTTGGTACTGTGAGATGTAAATCATTGGAGCAGTGAAATACAACATTCCTTGTTTTCCTAGAGTGGACACAGGCAGGGGGTGTTACTCCAGCCAGTATAACTTCCTGTTCCACTGGTCTGGAGCATCCTCCCCCTGTGTGTGACTAGGGAGATGGGTGTGACCCTGGCTGACTTCATAAAAGAGCTGAGTCACACAGCCATCTCTCTCTCTCTTTCTTTCTCTCTCTCTCTCTCTCTCTCTCTCTCTCTCTCTCTCTCTCTCTCTCCCCCATGCTGCCATTTTCTTCTCTTGATGCTGTTCTCTTAATGTATTTTGCTATCTGCTGGCTCTCATGGACTCACACTATGTTCTGTAACTACAGGCTAAAGTCTGCCTTCAGGGACCATACTGTGAACTGAGTGTAAGGAAACTTATTGTTACTCTTAAGGAAAGACTCTTGTGTCTTTATTCTTTTAAGAGGGATCAAAGGGGACACGAGGAATAATATTGCTTCACTACAGAGATTCCAATGAATCTGCAAACTAGCTTTCTGCTGTATTGAGGTGAATCTGCTCTACTACATGACTCACTAGTGTGAGTGAAGGAAAGGATAATATTTAATCAATATATCTTCTCCTCTACTACCCTTAACATTCCCATAGGTATCCCCACGGCTACCTACCTGAATCTATACCCATAGGTACTTAGTCCCAGCCCCATTTGCTTCCATTGTGCTCAGTGCTCCAAGCAATGTTCCAAAGAATTCAACATATGTTCCCTAATTAAGCAATCACATCTTAAAGAATGCATTATGCACCCAGAGCTCCCATGCCAACTTTACTTCCATGGAAGGTGCAGGGGGAAATTGCACACAGAGAGGTCCATTCATTGATATTGAATTCAACAAGAGATTCCAGATCAGGCTGGAATAATATCTTATTAAGCTTACAATTTAATGTCACTTCAAATGTTTGTGTTTTGACAACAAACACATTCTGGGCAGAATTACTGGTATATGCCATGATCAGTCCAATAAATGAGAGTTGGTGCACTTATCTGAGACAACTGCAGAATTTCCTACACTGATAGAAATCAATATTTATGTGCCAAATTAAATCAGCGGGAACTTCCCTCCTAGGAGCTCATAGCAGGCATGGGCATAGCTGTCAACGTTTCCCCCCCCCTTTTTTATGGGAAATTCCCTTATTCTGAATAGGATTCCTCGCAAGAAAAGGGAAAAGTTGACAGCTATGGAAGTGAAAGGGTAAAAAAAAAAACCCTCACTGTTTGCTGCAGCCCCAGTGAAAATCCCCACCACCACCACACCTGCTATTATTCCAAACCCCACCCCCACCCTAAAGTGGCTAAAAAATGATGTGGCTATTAATGTAATAATGTGGTTACTTATATTTATTTAAGCGGTTGCTCCTGACATATTTAGCATCACCTCTGCCTGGGGAATTCTTTTTTTAAGTAATCTTTTTCAATTGCTAACGGAGATAGTAACGCAGTACCTTATCTAAACAGAATACTCATATGATTTTATTATTGGATTTTGATTTAAAATGGTTAGTATTATTACTTTAAACTTGCCAAAGGGCTAACGGGGTTTCTCATACGCATATGAATGAACACCAAACTCAGATTTAGCAGCGACGTTTTCAAACCGTCTCTTACCTTTGCATATAAGTGAACCACTTACACTGTGCTTTGCAAATTCAATTTTCAGAAATCTAACTTTCTGAATGGCACCATGCGGCTTACAAACAACTGCAAAGAATCGTTTCAGGAGCTTCAATATAGATTTCGTTTTTTAAAAAAGGAAAAAGAAGAGGCAGGAGTGTTGGAACAAGTCTTCTGCAGCATCACATTACATTCTAATGAAAGAAGCAGCGTTTCAGATTGTATGTGGCCAGGGGGCTTTTCGTTCCTGTTGCTTTTCAACAGTAAATCACCTAGTTTTGCTACAAATATAGTGATATGCCAGATCGAATGTTGATCCGTGTGCAGCATAGTTTCTCTGTCTGTCTGTCTGTCTCTCCACACACACCTCTTCTGAGGAATTAACCTTTAGACTTAGAGCAAACCCTACAGAAATATTTATTGACTTAATTAAAAAAAAAATTGCATACCACTCAGATGTAAGCAAGCAGTTTACCAAACCCCAACATATTCCAACCTAATATAAAATAAGGAAAAAGAGGACACCTTCAAGACATCGGCAGCCATCTTGAAGAACTCGGGCGTACATCTCAACTTTAGACTGAGACAGAAGCTGGTCACCAGTTAGGTATGTGTTGTGAGAAGAAGCAATGTAGTAATTGCAAAGGGGTTGATCCATATCCTGGTTCACTTCACTGTGAAGCGGGTTGAACACGTCACAGGCGGGACTGCGCATGAAGTTTGTGAAGCCTTCGAAGGAACAACAGACAGAGAGATAATAAACTTGCCCAAGTATCCGATGAACCATGCTTGGGCTTTGTGTTTGGAGGAAATAAATGAGGAGGAGGAGGGGATAAGGACTTAAAAAAGAAAGGGTCGGGAAACAAAGGGGGGCGGGAACACAATTTCAAAAAACAACAACACCAAACCCTCCCATGGGTTCCCCCACCAATTAAAGCCAAAGTCTAACCCAGGCATAGGCAAACTCTGGCCCTCCAGATGTTTGGGACTACAATTCCCATCATCCCTAGCTAACAGGACCGGTGGTCAGGGATGATGGGAATTGTAGCCCCAAACATCTAGAGAGCCAGAGTTTGCCTATGCCTGGTCCAACCTCTCTCATCAGTAATGTAATGAAAAATAGCTACTTTCCCAGCTGAAACCAAGGAGTAGAAAGAAGTAATACCAGACAAATAGAGTCTTCAGACCTTTTTTTTTTAACATAAAGTAACGATGAGAGAGAAAAAGAGATTCAAGTAGAGCTATATAAGAGAGCTTCAATAATAAATAAGCAGCAACAGAAGGCTATGAAGGTCCCCAAACACCCAACACTGTTTATTAAGCTTGTTTTCATACTGTCTGATTTCTTCAGGCTTTCAGGGGAGGAAAAGGAGTAAAAATTCTCTCAGACCCTAGAGAGCTCCACTGTGCCAATTTCAATGTACAGATTCAGGCAAGATTGCTCACATTGACTGCTGCTGTTCCGTCAACAAAATCATTCCGCTAGCAAGCAAGTCATTGTCCTTGCTATCGGAATTTACTCAACAACCGTCCCGAGGGGGGGGGGGGAATCATCTTTAGTTTTTTGTGGGGTTGAGAATTATTTCTCTTCCACTATGGACAATTTGGGATTCTGCATACAAGCTAAAATGGCATGCATCTATAGAGGCCTTTTAAGGTTGAGGGAGCCACGTTTATCAGCTGTTGAGGGAGAAGAAAAGGGAGAGCTGAAACCAAACAACTCATGGGCAGAATTTCCACTTTCTAGCACAAGGTTTTGAAGAAGAAGAAGAGTTTGGATTTGATATCCCGCTTTATCACTACCCTAAGGACGCAGGTGGCGCTGTGGGTTAAAGCCTCAGCGCCTAGGACTTGCCGATCGAAAGGTCGGCGGTTCGAATCCCTGCGGCGGGGTGCGCTCCCGCTGCTCGGTCCCAGCGCCTGCCAACCTAGCAGTTCGAAAGCACCTCCGGGTGCAAGTAGATAAATAGGGACTGCTTACCAGCGGGAAGGTAAACGGCGTTTCCGTGTGCGGCTCTGGCTCGCCAGAGCAGCAATGTCACGCTGGCCACGTGACCCGGAAGTGTCTCCGGACAGCGCTGGCCCCTGGCCTCTTAAGTGAGATGGGCGCACAACCCCAGAGTCTGTCAAGACTGGCCCGTACGGTCAGGGGTACCTTTACCTTTACCTTTAAGGAGTCTCAAAGCGGCTAACAATCTCCTTTCCCTTCCTCCCCCACAACAAACACTCTGTGAGGTGAGTGGGGCTGAGAGACTTCAGAGAAGTGTGACTGGACCAAGGTCACCCAGCAGCTGCATGTGGAGGAGCGGGGAAGCGAACCCGGTTACCCAGATTACGAGTCTACCGCTCTTAACCACTACACCACACTGGGACTGGAAAGGCAAACTGCATGTGCGGCCGCTGTCTATGTGAGCAATTTCCCATCCAGATGAGTGGTGCACTCAACAAACCCTACTTCTGCCTAAGAGTGTAGACCTAACAGTATTTGGAATGGGTGGTGGGAATGAAAAATTAGAAGAGCCATTGGAAGTATCACTGGGATTGAATTATGGAACAGTTTTGGGGTCAGCAACCTTTGGGGGCCAATGGGCACACTTTTATCTTTTATTGTTCTTTTCCTACGTCAAGCTAGAGAAACGCTTGTGGGTGCTGAGCATACACCACAATCATTTTTACTGGCAAAAACCGAATGCTTCTCTCAAGTCTAATTTAAAAAGGGGGAGAAGACCCTGAGTGCCCGAGGGAAGGCCACGTTGGCAATCCTTATAATAGTTGGTTGCTCTCACACATAAATCTCATACCAAACCTTTGCCACAGAGAAAACACTGCTGCATGAAAGCAATATAAAATGCCATTTAAGTAAACAGGGAAAATCTGAAAGATGTTACCTTCTATCCCCAGAACATTTTTGGTCTTGTTTTCTTCCGAAACCTCAAATTTCCTTATGATGTCCAGACAATACTCAGTCGTCACATTGCTCATCTGCACCAAAGACAGCAATGATACATTTCTGATCCTGCGGAGTATGTGACCAACATGCCAAAACTGACTGCCAGACTCAGAATCTCGTTGGAAATCCCTTGGTCATACTCAGCACGCAGCCAACCATGAATGCAACTGTCAGTAAAAATATTCTTCAACGACCTTTTAGAGAGCTGGGGATTCTTGTGGGTACATTAGCCCTTTCCCCCTCCCCCATAAGCATCCTGGCTATCTTTCTAAAGATGAACACTATGGAGAATTGGTGATCACAACTAGAGCTATATCTGTCAGAGCAGAAGAGCTGTCTGGGCCAAGCTTTCAGTCCTGGTTCAATATTATATCTTAGGGGCCAAATCACTCTTCTTTCCACTGCTGAAGAAGTGGCTACATGTTGCTTTCTGGTGGTATATCAACAAAATTCACACTCGCAAAGTGGGGAGCTTCAATTTACTGCAGAGCAATAAAATACATGCTTCCAGATGCACTTGTGGTGGTGGGAAAAGGCTGGGCTACTGATTCACAAGGACAACCATTTTAACAGTTTGAACTGTTTTCCCTCCCCCTGCCCTGTTCTGCCATAACATGTGGGTTGGAGGGAAAGAGAGAGAGACTGTCTTGTGCCAATTTAAGGACACTTTCTGGAAATCAAAGCATGTGAAACATCCCTTACTCTCACTCCCCACTCACCAGTCCTTTTAGTTCTTTAGTTGATAAGTTTATTGTTCCAGCCAAAGGCCATGACAAAGTTGTAGCAATAGTATTAATAAAGTAACACGGAACATGCATCCATAATATAACCAAACATCCATGATGTAAGAGAGAAATTACCAGAGACACCAGCAAGCTTAAATCTAGCTTGATTTCAGATTAAGCTTCCAAATCCCCAAAACAATTTGTAGAGATTTTATCTAACTTCCTCCCCCCCCCCCGCCACTCTGTGTACTACGAAGCTATTGTCGTCACTCAAAAGAAACTGAGCCATTTCTGCTGAGGTGTACCTTCTAGCTTGTGTAAAAGTGATCTCTTGGGTCTCTATATAAGGGGCAGGCCAACAGATAATGAGTAATGTCTACCACCTGAGGCTGACAACAAATACAAATACGACATCAGTCTGTGTATGGGGCCTTGCTATACCAGCCAACCAAGACTGTGGCGGGTAGTCCTTTTAAAGCAGCAGTTCTAAGATTTTCCAGCCAAAAAGAACCCACAGGCAGATCTGAAATTACAGGGGGACTGTAGTCAGCGATGACTGAAAGGCTAGGACTACACAATGGCCATATGCGATGTGCATGTGAACACACAAACCACCACTGGCTGTTCTGCCTTTATTAGAAATATAGCAGAGCAGCCATGCACATACCAAACATGGCCACCACAAAGTAGAGATTGCACACTGTCCTGCTCTGACAGAGCATTCTTCAGCAGCTAAAGTCACATGCCCTCCCCTCCAGGCTCTACCATTTAATCCTCCCTCCTCAATTTCATCCTCAACAATCTAAAAACATAGATTCTCTCTTGAGAAATAAGGCCTTCTGGCTACCACATACGATCAACTTAATTTCCCTATATTAGCATTATTTATTGCCCAGCCTCTACCACCTGGCCCCGGGGAGGGTTACAGCAATTTAAAATTAAATATTAAAAGCAATTAGACCAAATTACAGCTGCAGGAATAAGCAGGCTCCATGAAAACACATATCTCGGGTGTCAAAGAGGTGCATCTTCTGTGTGCAGTGGGAACCGTATGAGGAAGGTGCAGAGGGTATTTTACAACATAGGCACTGCCACAGAGAATGCCTGATTCTGGGCCACCATCTTCAAACTTCTGAGGGCAGTGGAGCTACCAAGAGGCCCCCTCTGTTGATCTTAAACACCCAAGAGGGTCCGTGGAGAATAATAATAATATTTATTATTTATACCCCACCCATCTGGCTGGGTTTCCCGAGCCACTCTGGGCGGCTTCCAACAAAATATTAAAATACAATAGTCTGTCAAACATTAAAAGCTTCCCTAAACAGGGCTGCCTTCAGATGTCTTCTAAAAGTCTGGTAGTTGTTTTTCTCTTTGACATCTGGTGGGAGGGTGTTCCACAGGGCAGGCGCCACTACTGAGAAGGCCTTCTGCCTGGTTCCCTGTAACTTGGCTTCATGCACTGAGGGAACCGCCAGAAGGCCCTCGGAGCTGGACCTCAGTGTCAGGGAAGAACGATGGGGGTGGAGATGCTCCTTCAGGTCTACTGGTCCAAGGCTGTTTAGGGCTTTAAAGGTCAGCACCAACACTTTGAATTGTGCTTGGAAATGTAGGTCTTTCAAGACCGGTGTTATGTGGTCTCGGTGGCCACTCCCAGTCACCAGTCTAGCTGCCGTATTCTGGATTAGTTGTAGATTCCAGGTCATCTTCAAAGGTAGCTCCACGTAGAGCGTGTTGCAGTAGTCCAAGCGAGAGATAACTGGAAAATGCACCACTGCGGGCAGGTAGGGTCTCAGCCTAACAGCTGCCCTGGACACAGAATTGACCTGCGCCTCAATGGACAGTTGTGAGTCCAAAATGACTCCCAGACTGCGCACTAGACTCCCAGAAGAAACTATTCTTTCAGATAGTTAGGGCCTAAGTCATTTAAGGCTTTGCAACACTAGCACCTTGAACCGAGCCTGGAAATGAACTGACAGTCAATGCAACGGCTATATGGAACCCAGCATGTCTATAGAGTTGGTTGACTTGGCCAAACTTTTCCTGAAGGGCATGAGAGCTCCAGTGTGTTGGAGCACCTCCACAGAGGACTCCCTCATTCCATTCAATGGTGAAGGAAACTCCACAGAACTCAAATTAATGGGGAAATCTCGCTGTAAGGAAGACCTGTGTTTTCACTAGAGGATACACGAAACATTGTACCAGGGGAAGATTTCAGGACATTCGCTGAATCCTTGATTCTTCCAAGCACTACACAGTTAAGGTGTCATAGACAAGACAGGAGCAACAGTGAGAACCATTAAGAACATGTGTGATTTTACAGCATAATACACACTCTAGAGGGAACTATTATCCCAGCTGGATTTCAATGGCATTTTAATGCAGTGTATAATATTCGTCACATAACCATGACGAGGGGAGGGGGAGTTGTCAATGCTTCTCCAGATTCTTTTCATTCAAATTTTGTCTCACTAAACCTTGGCAATCCAAAATTGACCTCATTTATAATATTCATTATCTTTTTCTTTGTGCTTTGATTTCATTTGTTTCCTGCTGGAAAAGAAATTTCATGTTCTCATCTACATTTGAATTACTTAAAACAGATTCCCTAGAAATACCCTCTAGAATGGTTACTATTCATACTTTTATTAGCATATTTGTACACATAGCATATCAATGAAAAAGATAATTAACATTTCAAAATCAGATTGCCCGGGAGATATGTAGTAAAAATATCCACCACTAAAGGATAGAGTAGAGTTTCTTCTTCTTTTTTAAGACTCTAAGATTAGTGGGGGTTTTTAGCAATAGTTTCTCAAAGACACCATCATCTCCAAATCTGTGCCCAAACTTTGATGCACTGTTTTATCTTTGTGGTTTAGGTATTTGTTTGTCAAATTTGCAACCTGTTTCTCAGCAAAAACAATAAAGGGGGCAGGGTACAAATGACTCTATAAGGTGTGTGCTTTTGGAACAACTTGGACAGCAATATTCTGGCTTAATCAACTGAGATATGAACAAGCCTTTTCACTCGTCAATAAATGTGCTTCAGCATTCTGCAGTATCTACAAGGGAAGGAATCCAATCTTCAAGTCAACAGTGTCTAAACCAGGGGTAGGCAACCCAAGGCCTGGGGGCCAGATGCGGCCCAATCGCCTTCTAAATGCAGCCCGTGGATGGTCAGTGTGTTTTTACATGAGTAGAATGTGTCCTTTTATTTAAAATGCATCTCTGGGTTATTTGTGGGGCATAGGAATTCGTTCATTTCCCCCCCCTCCAAAATATAGTCCGGCCCCCCACATGGTCTGAGGAACAGTGGACCGGTCCCCTGCTGAAAAAGGTTGCTGACCCCTGGTCTAAACTACTGTGGTCAAGCAGTTTATGATCAATTCAGGAGAGTGCAATCCCTATCCAGGGCCGGCAATTGGCCAACTTATCAGACACAGGAACCACACAACACACAGCGCCTGTCTTGTCAGAATTCAAGATCAGCTTGATCTATGATAAGAGCCAGGGGCGCCGACTTATAAAAAATATTGGGGGGGCGGGGGCCCATACCGACTTATAAAAAATATTGGGGGGGGCCCAAGACCTCCAAACCGCAGCTGCTGGGGGAACGAAAGGGGCGAGCCCCAGGCTGCCCCGACCTTAAGTGAACCTGTGAGGGCCCGCCCTTTGCGGCAGCCGATTGGCTGCCGCCGTGGGCAGTGAATATTAATGAGCTAGGGGGAATCCCCGCTTCTCGCGGGGCTGACGCCAGCCCCGCGAGATTGTTGATGGGTCGAGAGCCCGCAACCCCACCCCCTCTCTAGATCGGGAGTGGCTTTGTTTTAACTCATTACTGAATGTATTTTAAAAGGTAACTATTGTCAAACAAGGAAAATAAAAAATACCAACATAATTTTGTGATTTTACAAAGCATAATATAACTAATAATTTTCTTAAATTATTGAGGGGGCAGAGCCCCCCAAACGAATTTTTGAGGGGGCTCGGGCCCCCTCAGGCCCCATGGAGTCGGCACCTATGATAAGAGCTGCTAATCTTCAGATCTGCCCCTTAATGTCCTGCATTGTAATCCTTGATGAGTGGGGAACAGCTACAGTTTTTCAGTAGTGGGGAATATGCTGTCTGCCATTTGGTATGCAACAGGAGTGTACTGAGGTCAACGGTGAAGTAATGCAGTGTTTCCCAACCTTTTTTGGGCAAAGGCACACTTGTTTCATGAAAAAAATCTCGAGGCACACCACCATGCCAGATGGGGAAAGGTCACTTTTTACTTATGTAAAAAAAAATAAAAAAAAATAGTAACAGCATAGAAGGTAATGGTTATCTCTTTGATGTCTGATGGGAGGGCATTCCACAGGGCGGGTGCCACTACTGAGAAGGCCCTCTGCCTGGTTCCCTGTAACCTCACTTTTCACAGTGAGGGAATTGCCAGAAGGCCCTTGGCACTGGATCTCAGTGTCTGGGCTGAACGATGGTGGCGGAGACGCTACTTCAGGTATACTGGACCGAAACCGCTTAGGGCTTTAAAGGTCAGCACCAACACTTTGAATTGTGCTCGGAAAGGTACTGGGAGCCAATGTAGGTCTTTCAAGACTGTCGTTACGTGGTCTCGCCGGCAGGTAGCAGCGCTCACAGCTTACGGACTGCACCGTGTAACAGGTGTCTGGCCCAGCAGCCTAAGGCGGACAAGCCACTGAAACAGGCATTCAGAATCCATTCATTTCATAAAACCTGCAGGGCTCAATCTCTGTGTTTGTGTATGTGTGTGTTTCTGTTTTGCCCAAGGGTCTGGGGGTGAGAGAGAGCTCTTTAGCATGATGCTTTTAAAACAATTAAATTATCAACAAACAAACCTGATGATACGAATAGCAACGTCAGGTGCTACCGGGGGGGGGGAGGGGGCCTACTCGGAAGTAAATACTGCGTCCAGGCGCAATTAGCGCTGATTTAAGGTGCACAAAGACTGCCTAAAAACCTCACCAAAGATATGCAACAAAGTGCTTCGTTGCAGAGGGGAGAGTTTGTGCACCGTGGAGGCTGGAGGGCTTCTATTCTACATGCGGGGGTTGGGGGGGCGAGGAAAATGTGCTCCGTGGGGGGGCGGGGAAGGCAAGAAAAGGAGCTGAGCTCTAACTATAGGCTCCCACGCTTGAGCACGCCCGACTCGGTGGGGCGGACCACCCTCTCTCCTGGAGGAGGAGGAGGAAGAGGAGGAGGAGATTCCCATCCACGGCGTGGCCTCCCGCGCTCCTGAACGGGAAATCTCTGCAGCCCAAGACTCTCCGCGAGGCAGCTCCTCCCTTCCTGCCTTGAGCCGCAGCCAGCCGCGCCCCCCTCCCCAGTTATCTGCTGCCTGCCAAGCCCCGCCCCTCTTCATTGTCCTCCCCTTCTGTTTATTCCCCTTCCTCCATCCCTCGCTTTTTTCCCTCTCTTTCCTTTTTTTAAAAAAATATTTTCTCTTCCCCTTCTTTTTTCCCACCCTTTCTTTTTTCTCTTTCTCCCCCCCCCCTCCCCGCCCTCCTGGGTTAAAGGATTTGAGCAATGGGTCTGGAGGTGGAGCTCGTCGGAGGATTAGCCCGACTCGCCCGCCTCCCTCCCACGGCACACTAGGCAACGTCCGGCGGCACACTAGTGTGCCGCGGAACACCGGTTGGGAAACACTGAAGTAATGGATAAGGACTGCATAATTTACTTTAATTGGGCACAGTGGTTCTAAATTCAAGTACCTAGCAACACTGAAACATGGTTCAGGTTCATAATATAATAAAATGGTTCATCACATCATTTAATACAGGGGTCAGCAAACTTTTTCAGCAGGGGCCGGTCCACTGTCCCTCAGACCTTGGGGGGGCGTGCTATATTTTTAATATATATGCATACCGCAATTAAAGGTAAAGGAACCCCTGACCATTAGGTCCAGTCGTGACCGACTCTGGGGTTGCGGCGCTCATCTCGCTTTATTGGCCGAGGGAGCCGGCGTACAGCTTCTGGGTCATGTGGCCAGCATTACAAAGCGGCTTCTGGTGAACCAGAGCAGTGCACGGAAACGCCGTTTACCTTCCCGCCAGAGCGGTACCTATTTATCTACTTGCACTTTGACGTGCTTTTGAACTGCTAGGTGGGCAGGAGCAGGGACCGAGCAATGGGAGCTCACCCCGTCGCGGGGATTTGAACTGCCAACCTTCTGATCGGCAAGTCCTAGGCTCTGTGGTTTAACCCACAGCGCCACCCGCATCCCAATTACTGCAATTAAGAGGGTGCTAATTTAATAAATTGAAAATCTTACAAGGACTCAGCAAAATTTAGTCAAAATGAAGCATATTTAAATTCTACTGATTTCTGTGGAAAGAGGAGTATAACACTTCCCATGGAAATCAATGGGGCTCAACAGCACTGCAGTGTAGCTGGATCAGAACCCAACATTTTCAATATCTAGTCATTTCTACAGATTCAATTCTCCCAGCGAAGTCAAGCTGTACTTATCACTTACAGTTCAGCTCATGAGATTAGTATGGATGTCAAAGCCTATTGGTTTCCAGAGCATTGCATATATACACTACAGACATAGTTAAATAATAAGCTCAGCATTTCTCAGGTGCTGAAGGTAATCTGAATTATCTTGGTTTAATCCACATGGTGATCAGACCTGCAGGAGTAAAATTATCCCCCAGAAAAAGCAGTATTTGGTCCAAGATGTAAGGAACTAGGGACTTCAGAGTTTCTTAATCTGTGCAGAGGGAATAGGTATGAAGTACAGCAAGGTTAAAGAGGGAAGACTAGAAGGAATATAATCTAAATCTGGGAATCCAACCAGCTGCCACATTCATTCATTCATTCAGTGCATAAACTGCCTTTTAACAGTAGCTAGGCAGCATACAAAACAGAACAAATCCATCAGAGTTATAATAAAATGCAATTATGATGCAGCAAAAACACAACTATAAAACCAAAGCAAATCACTTTAAAGCAAAGAGTGGAAAAACAAAACACTGCACAGACACAAAAAGTAAGGCAGAAGACAAAGTAGCAAAAAGAAATTCTCAGAGTTAAAGCAATGCAAAGTATAATGAAAAGGGATGGGGAGTTTTGTACCAAGGAGTGGTTTTTGTCTTGTGCTGAAGAGACATCAAATTTGGTGCTGGGAGGGCAATCCACAACCATGGAGACACACTGCATGGTTGGAGAAAGAATTTCTCTCTTGTAGTTACCCAGCTAGTTAATAATAATAATAATAATAATAATAATAATAATAATAATAATAATAATAATTTAATATTTATACCCCGCCCATCTCGCTGGGCTTCCCCAACCACTCTGGGTGGCTTCCAACAAAATATTAAAATACAGTAATGCATCAAACATTAAAAGCTTCCCTAAATAGGACTGCCTTCAGATGCCTTCTAAAAGTTTGGTAGTTATTTTTCTCTTTGACATCTGGTGGGAGGGCGTTCCACAGGGCGGGTGCCACTACCGAGAAGGCCCTCTGCCTGGTTCCTTCTCACAGCGAGGGAACTGCCGAAAGGCCCTTGATGCTGGACCTCAGTGTCCGGGTAGAATGATGGGGGTGGAGATGCTCCTTCAGGTATACTGGACCGAGGCCTAGTTAGATTTGACAAAGTACCATGTAAACATCCTTGGGTCCTATAAAGTGACGGTCATCCAACAAAAATAAGACCAGACAGTGCCCTGGGCATTTCTGCCCAGAGTCAAAATGTGGCAATTTAAAGTTAACTTGTTTCAAACAAACCAGAGTTAACTTTAACTACAGTTTGTTTGTTTAGACAAAAGGAAAAACTGTGGTTAAACAAAAATTAAACGAAAATGGAAGGGAAAGCTTTCCATTATACAGTGGTACCTCAGATTAAGTACTTAATTCGTTCCGGAGGTCCGTTCTTAACCTGAAACTGTTCTTAACCTGAAGCACCACTTTAGCTAATGGGGCCTCCTGCTGCCACCGCGCCGCTGGAGCACAATTTTTGTTCTCATCCTGAAGCAAAGTTCTTAACCTGAGGCAATATTTCTGGGTTAACGGAGTCTGTAACCTGAAGTGTATGTAACCTGAAGTGTATGTAACCTGAGGTACCACATCATCATCATCATTATTATTATTATTATTATTATTATTATTATTATTATTATTATTATTATTCTAGCTTTTCCTGACAGTATCACAGTCCTTGGCTTTACTGCTTGAAGCTGATGAGTTTTCTAGGCCGAAACATCAAGAAGGCACCAGGTTGGGGGAGGCTGGCTTAAGATTTTTTTCTCTTTTGGAAGTATTTTATGTATTCTTTTATACAGTGCTGTGATCATCAAATAAAGTGTTGTAGAAATATTATACCGTGATAAGTATGGGTGATAAAAGAGAGTCCGTCCGTATTCTGTAGTAATGGTTAGTGTTGGATGGAGACCTTAGAGACCAGGGGTTCAAATCCCCACTCAGCCATTAAGCTCATTGGGTGACCTTGGGGCAGTCACTAATTCTCTCAGTTAACCTACCTCACAGGGTTTTTATGAGGAGAAAAGGGTGAAAAAGGGGAGCCATGGACACCACCTTGAACTCCTTCAAGGAAAAGTGCAATAATGATTTTATCATGAACCAACCCAACTCCTAGAGTGGTGAAAGTTCCACAGGATACTTGCAAACAAAATAAATATACTTATTACTTGTTTTTAATCAGAGAGGGAATCAGGGAAGGATGCTGGACTATATGGGCCTTGGACCTGATCCAGCAGGGTTCTTCCTTACTTATTAATGCTGCTTCATGGCAGCAAACCTGGATAACTCAGCTGGTTAGAGCATGATGCTGATAATGCAAAGGTTTCTGGTTTGATCCCCGTTTGGGACAGCTACATATTCCTGCATTGCAGGGGGTTGGACTAGATGATCCTCAGGGTCCCTTCCAACTATGATCCTATGAAATATGCAACAACTATATACTGCAAAATAGACTGTTTTGTCAGTTTGCATTTCTTAGTACAGAAAGTATTGATCTGATATGTAGAGATTGTTCCCATTCTGCTTAATTCAAGAGTGTTCTGGAAAGTTTTTCTTTCTATGTGAAGGAAACAGGCAGAGAGTTCTTGTTTGGATTATTCCTTCTGAGAAGCTGAGTACAGCTGGTTTAAACTGATTATGTTATCTTGTTGTCAAGGTCGTGCTGACTATAATAGGTTTCACTCCCTTTCTCCTTCTGTCTCTTTGTTCTGGATTCTGTTCTGTATGCTATAGTCTTAAGGTTTAGACTTATTATAAGCATTGTAAGTTCTATTGTAAGTGCTGCAACTGGATTTTTTATGGACTGTGCCAATCCTGAATGTATTGGATTTGTGACCATTATGCTCATTTACCTTCAGTAGCAGTAAAACTCTGCTGGATGAAATACAGTGGAACCTCGGGTTGCGAACGTGATTCGTGTGGGAGGCACGTTCACAACCTACAGAGCCGCGTCTGCGCATGCATGGGTCACAATTTGGTGTTTTTGCACATGCGTGGGACCAAAACCCAGAAGTAACCCTTCTGGTACTTCCAGGTTCATCACGGTGCGCAACCTGAAAACGTGTAACCTAAAGTGTCCGTAACCCGAGGTGGTACCACTGTATTAATTTCCTCTGGTCTATTTTTTGGAAACTCTGCAAGGTGCTTTAATTTCTTTCCTCTTCCGGAGATGGCACGGCATGTTTTCCCTGCCCTCAAGCCAAAAGGCTGTGGTGGCCCTGCATGGTTGGCCCCAGGGCTTGGGCAAAAAATAAATGCCTAAAATGGAGTCTGTGCACCTTGGCTGCATAGCTCTGTACTGGACTAACTTCAACTGGTCAGTGAGCAGCAGCCTTCAGGCCCCAGCGACATCTCATTACCCTCGCCTCTGTGTTTCTCACACATCTTCTGTTACTCATTGGCAGCAGGTCAAGGCTCAGTGAGCTGCCCATCCCACTGGAACCCCTCCTTGTCTCCAGAAGGGAGGTCATAATGCTGACAATGCACGCGGTCCTTTGAATGGATGGCAGGTGTTTCTCAAAGCCACTGATCCAAGGTGAAGTAATGGAAACAATACGACTGCCTTGCATGAGTTCACTCCAAAAGCACCTACGGAATTGCGATGGGGAGAGGGCAGAGAGGCTGGGCGCCTGACAGCTGACAAATGTATTGGTAATGAACAACAGATGACAAGCAGAAGCCGGGAGCAGCAGTGAAACAAAAAACCAATTATTTACAACAGGTGTGGGCAGTGTCTTCTGCCCGTGGCCCACACACATATTGATGAAGTCCACAGTCTGCCTTACTGGATCCCTCAAAGGTCCCAGCCTTTGAAAAGTACCGTTTTTCCAGGTATAAGACAACCTCTTTTTTCTGAATATATTTTTTGTGATAAATTGAGGGCCGTCTTATACACGGGTTAATATGCTAAGTAAGCGAGGGCTGGTGCCATGGAGGTAGCAGGTAAATGTCAGGGAGGGGGCTGCTTACCCGCTCACCTGTATTTGGTGAGTGCCAGTATGCGGTGTATTACGGCACCAGTTTCATCAGCAAAAGCAGTGAACTTACAAAAGAAGCTCAACAACTTTTGAGGGCTCCCAAAAATAGGGGTCGTCTTATACATGGAAAAATACGGTATACCTTCCTCTGTGCTATAGAAATATGTTTGGGGCAAAAGATATTTTTCCAGCACAGGGGACTCCTTCACTCAGCTAAACTAAATTTGCTGACAGGTAAGAATTGCAAATCCTTACCTGGCAGCTCATGTTTTTGCCTGCTAGAGGACATTTAATTGCTCAAGATCCAGAAAAGGGCACTTGCGCCCATTTATTTAACAAATGTATAGGGCACAAGATTCCCAGGGCATCATATAACAAAAGCAGGACAATAAAGACCATATAGAACCAATCAACAATTTATAGACTGTCAATATCAATATTTGTCAACGGGTCCAAACACAAGGGAGAATAATTGGTAAATATTTTCAAGACAAATGAATGCAAAATTATTTCTTCCTTATACGGCTGACTTCACTTTCTCCATCTCAAAAGCCTTCAAGGTTGGACATTGAGACAGAAGAAGACATTTTGACGCGCGTGAATGTAAAGACGGAATCTACATTTATTTCTTGGTTTTCCTACCTTTTGTTCCACTTTCAGAAACTGAGCAAATTCCTCGACAGTGAGGTGGTCTTTCTTGTCGCTGTAGCTCAAAAGCAGTAAGTAGAGGTCGCGCCTTAATGACATCATCTTGTAAAACACAGAAAACTCTTCAAAGGTCAAGGTTCCCTGGTTCTCATCGGTGTCAGCCTCCTGAGGAACAAGCATAACCAATTATGTATGCTGGGTAGCATGGCAGGCTGTTCACAGTAGGAAAAGATAATTGTGAATACCCATGTGACTCAATTCAGACTTAATTTAGACCTGGGACCCTCCAGATGTTGCTATACAACTCCCATCAACCCTGACCACTGGCCAAACTGGTTGGAGATGCAGCCTGGAGTCTGACAAAATCTGGAGGGGAAAAGGTTCTCCATCCATTGTATAACCATCATTTAGAATTCCAAACCACAGTTTGAGCTTCCAAACACACCACAGGCAAACCATACTTAGAGCTGCTTATTTGCTTTTGTTTTCTACCCTATTGGCACTCCATTTCATACCTTTCTTTGTGCTACAGCAGCCTCTGAATGCATAAAATGACCATAAGCGTGGCTTGAAATTCACACATCAGACAAAACTATAACAAACCTAGGGGTCTTATCTGAGGACTCAGCTACATTAGTCAAGAAACAGCATTTTGAATGTGTTCTAAACATGCAACACGAGATGGTGCCAGAGAGCAAAAGAAATTTCTAAGCGTTTTCCCATAGCGTTTTTTTCTTTTGCGATAACTTCAATTCTGACTTATTGATATCATTTTTTTCCCTGAGGGTAGATCCACAATGAGCCAATGAATCACTTCACATGCCATGCCATACCATAGTTTCTTTTTAAACAATAGTTTTAATCATGAACACACCTTCCCACACTGTGGCACAAACAAGCCATGGCATGTTTGTTATGTTGCAAAACCTCAGTCATGGTTTGCTTCTTCTTCTTTTCCAAATAAACTACGAGCAGTAATCCAGAAATAACCTCCTGACTTACAGTTTGTGACTTGTTTCAAGCGAAATGCTGTACTAAGGCTTGGTTGTGTCATTCATGGTTAAACCATGGTTTGGAACTGGCTATGGTTTGGTGTGGTGGGCAAACCAGCCCAAGGCATCAACCAATCCCAAATCCCAGCCATTCCTGTGGTTGTCATTCAGCAGCTGTTCCGTATGCCAACAGCACACCAAGCCAGGAGGGACATTCAAATGCCTCTGCTGCATGTGTCAACCTAAATGCATGCAGTGTTTACATAGCAGCAGCCTGAGTCACCAGAGCTAGGAAGCAGTGGAGGACAAATACGTGAGTCACAAGCTGGGAGAGATGCCAGAAGTGGGGTCCAGAGCCAGAGCCAGAAGGGAGACCAAGGTAGCAGAAAATGGGCTGTGACAGACACAGTGACAGACAAGTGAAGGAGATTAAAAAAAAGGATTAAAGGCTGAACTGGAAGGAATCCCGATCTCCCGGAAAACGGGATAGAGTTGACTGCATTCAAATATAATAGTAGTATAGTAGTAGTAATAATTTATAATTTATAGTAGTAATAATTTATAATTTATAGTAGTAATAATTTATAATTTATTATTTATACCCCACCCATCTGGCTGGGTTTCCCCAGCCAATCTGGGTGGCTCCCAAACATGATAATGTTAGCAATTTCACTCCTCCGATGCTGCATTTGTGATTGATGCAAATCACATGCCTGTTTGAGTGTGGGAAACGGAAGACAGTCTTATCTCTTCTGCTGTATGTACTTTGTAATGTACTTTCACTTTTACTTGTGCCTGTTGTTCTCTCGGAGCTGGAGAGAACGGACACCATTATGCTTTTGTCTGTACATAGTGTGTAAATAAATAGTAGATTAAACATTAAAAACTTCCCTAAACAGAGCTGCCTTCAGATGTCTTCTAAAAGTCAGATAGTTGTTTTCCTCTTTGACATCTGGTGGGAGGGCATTCCACAGGGCGGGCGCCACTACTGAGAAGTCCCTCTGCCTGGTTCCCTGTAACTTGCCTTCTCACAGTGAGGGAACCGCCAGAAGGCCCTCAGTGCTAGACCTCAGTGTCCGGGCTGGATGATGGGGGTGGAGACACTCCTTCAGGTATACTGGGCCGAGGCCATTTAGGGCTTTGAAGGTCAGCACCAACACTTTGAATTGTGCTCGGAAACGTGCTTGGGAGCCAAT
This sequence comes from Podarcis melisellensis, assembly GCF_964234715.1. Taxonomy (NCBI): domain Eukaryota; kingdom Metazoa; phylum Chordata; class Lepidosauria; order Squamata; family Lacertidae; genus Podarcis; species Podarcis melisellensis. Next base: position 22,207,498 of record NC_138537.1, on the reverse strand, counting down.
ATAGGTCCTTTAGGACAGGTGTTATATGGTCTCAGCGGCCACTCCCAGTCACCAGTCTAGCTTCCGCATTCTGGATTAGTTGTTGTTTCCAGGTCACCTTCAAAGGTAGCGCTATGTAAACCACATTGCAGTAGTCCAAGCAGGAGATAACTACGAAAGCGACACTGATCAGCATTCAAAATGTCCACTGCTAAATCCCACACAAAATATTCAGCATGGTACAGTGATTAGAGCATTGGACTATTTGGAAGGAGACCCAGGTTCAAACTCCAAATTAGCCACAAAGCTCACTGGGTGATATTGGGCCAGTCACTATCTCTCAAGCCTAGCCGCCCTCACAGAGCTGTTGTGCAGAGAAAAGGGGGAAATCGCTGACACGACCTTGAGCTTCTTGAAAGGAAATGTAGGACAGAAACATAACAAAACAAAATAATTTAACAAAGGTAATTTCTTCAAATACATTGATCTCCAGCTCCACTGAGTTGAATGGGACTCATACCCAAGAAAATGTATAGCAGCCTTAAATATGAGGCTTAAAATGAATGAAAATCAGCACAGTGCTGCCTCTGAATTTTAAACCTAGTTGCGGGAGGCTGGGGGGTGGGGTGAATGGAATTCCACGGCCTCAAATTGTTTCATTTCTGCTGCCAAAATACTATTCAAGAACATTAAAAGCCTACAACAACAGAGGACTCAGGGGGAGAAATATCAAAACACTAACTCTACTTTTGATTGCTATTTTTGAGTCTGTCCTGAGGGAAGAAAGGTGCATAACCTACTACATGCTATTATGGCTTTTTATTTTTCAAAAAAACCAACAACTTTCAGCATCTGCTTAAGAGGATTTGCTTGGGATTTACAAAACATTTCACGGTAGTTCTTCCAAAGTACACTCTTCTTTTGTGTAGTTAAGTCCCCGGAGTAATAAGCTTTCAATGAAGGAAGTTTGGCTTTCGCTGCTAAGTTTCAGGCAGCTGGCTGAAAGCCATTCCAGAAGGCAGCGTGGAAAAAGGGTTCCTCATTATTAGCCCCGTTCAAATAATACTCATGTGTAGGGCATATATGTAATGTTGATGGAGTGGGGGCAGAGCAGGCACACTTTTCGTACTGCTCCCACCTTCCAGGTGTAACAACCATGAGAAGGGCACAGCTTTCTGCGGAGGAGTTCAAACATGCAAGCATCTGATCACATGTACGGGTTCCATGCAATGGAGCACTTGTCCCAAACAATTGAAGCCCCTAGGCACAGTGGAGTAGCGTGGGGGGTGCAGGGGGGACCGGCCGCCTCAGGCGCAACATCAGGGGGGGCGCTTGCACTAGCAGCTCTCTGCCCCTACTAAAATCCATGGGTTAGGGGGCGCAAATTACTTGCCTTGCCCCGGGTGCTGACAACCCACGCTATGCCACCGCCTAGGCATGAACTGGTGCTTGCGCATTTGAGTTTATCTGAAGACAAACAGCACAACCGACAAGACAACCAACAGCTTTATTTTCTTGCAGGAAATAAAGACCCAAGAGCAAAATCACAGTCCAAATCCACCATCATTACAGATTTCCCCTACACATCAAATTAAAGAGTGAGAAGCATTTGGGTGTGGGCAAGGCAGCAGCTGTTGAGCTCCTTTACCTGAGAAAGACACAGGGCAAGCAAACAACGAATTTGTTCACACGTTCTTTGAACATCCTCAGAGTAAAAGGAGCTGCCACCAGGACAGCTATACCCCTGCCAGTCTTGGGACAAAGGCCCAGCCATGACCCAGCTCTCTGGAGGAGCCAACCTCCTTGTAAGACTCCAAGACTGTTTAAAAAAAACCTAAGGGGGGTTGCTATAAAGGCAGTATGGCCTTCCACACCTGCTGGAGGGCTGCAAGTTGCCCCGCCACAGCCACACAAAGGGATAAAGGGAATGTGATTCACAATCACAGAACCTTTGGTCAATCTGCCTGCAAAACTTTCAAAACCCACTTCCCTTGCCTATCTCCCCTGCTCCTGAGAAAGAGCAGCCACCTCAACACACAGTGGGAGTTTCAAAACATATTTAACAAATGCTGTTGCATCCCATTAAAGTTAGTATTCACTTGTTTGCACATCCTTACATTTGTGCCCCACTTAAGGAGATACATGGTTCTTCTCCTCCTTGTTGTGAAAAGGTAAAAGGTAAAGGACCCCTGAATGGTTAAGTCCAGTCAAAGGTGACTAGAGAGTGCGGCACTCATCTTGCTTCAGGCCGAGGAGCAGGCGTTTGTCCACAGACAGCTTTCCGGATTATGTGGCCAGCATAACTAAACCGCTACTGCCGCATGAAGGACTGTGATGAGTGCTAGAGCACACAGAAACGCTGTTTACCTTCCCACCACAGTGGTACCTATTTATCTACTTGCACTGGTGTGCTTTTGAACTGCTAGGTTGGCAGGAGCTGGGACAGGGCAACGGGAGCTCACCCAATCATGGGGATTTGAACCACTGACCTTCTGATTGGCAAGCCGAAGAGGCTCAGTGGTTTAGACCACAGCACCACCCACATCCCATGCAGTTGTATCCTCAAAACAACCCTGGGAGGTAGCTTAGACTGAGACATAAAGAGTAACTGGGCCAAGGTGAGATTCTTAGTTAAGAGGGGATTGGAATCTAGACCTCCCAAAGTCCAACACTAACCGCTACACCGCAGTGGCTCTAATACTAGGGAGCTGTTAAGTTATGGGTGCAGAATGAGAAGGGAAATAGCACTGCTGTGTTCAAGGAAACTCACAGCACAATAGTGCAGCTAAATACAAAGGACACTCAAAGCAACTGGGTCTAAGAGCGATCAATCACTGGCCTCAACACAAAGCAGATTTCAGCTTGCAGCCTGCAATTAATTAAATGTTATAATTCCTTGAGAGAGGCCTGATGCCAGATGTCAACAGTCCAGCAAGAGCCAGATGCTGACATGGCCACAATGATTAGCTCGTCCCCATCGTCTCTTCAATTAATGGCATCCCACAGCCTGCCCATTAATCTTCGTCGATACCCTCGGGATTCTCACCTTTCACGAAACTAACACTTAAGCTCCCGGGAGGGCAAGGAAAGATGCTCACCTGAAACATTTGTCTTACTTTCCTCCGGGGCAGGCTGACGTTGAGTTTATGCATCAACTGGTGGATCTCTTCAATATTCAGCAAGCCATCGCCATTCTTGTCTGCTTCCTGAAAGGTCTGCTTCACCCAAGTGCAGATGAATTAAGGAAAGGGTAAAAGGCTTGTACCAAAATGTTCCTAGCTTTGCTTTTGAATTATTGAAGAATGCAAAAGGAAAGAGGTGAGTTATATAAATCAGGCTCAGGCTGACAAACACACTATTTGGGGTGTGGCAAAGAGAAACAGTTCACACGCGAAATTTTCCCCACAAGGGACAGCACACACACTGCAAATGTTTCCACCTCTTCATGCATGCATATACATGTACAGTGGTACCTCTGGTTACGAACTGAATTCGTTCTGGAGGTCCATTCTTAACCTGAAGCACCACTTTAGCTAATGGGGCCTCCTGCTGCTGCCGCGCTGCTGCACGATTTCTGTTCTCATCCTGAAGCAAAGTTCTTAACCCGAGGTACTATTTCTGGGTTAGCGGAGTCTGTAACCTGAAGCGTATGTAACCTGAAGCATATGTAACCCGAGGTACCACTGTACACACACACACACACACACACATATATATACGAAAGCAAATATATATATATATATATATATATATATATATATATATATATATATATATATATTTTCAGTTTTCAGGGCAGTTGCTCTCACAAAGTTGTGTACATGGCAATATGAATCCACATTACACTCCTTAAAACAATTAAAATGTAACCAAGATGCTGCAATGAAAAAAAGGGATTGAAATAATAATGCATTTTGACTTCATTTTCAATTCACCTGCAAAGGCCACACCTTCTTCCTGAGGGCAGACATCCCATAGATGTGGGGCTATGACTGAAAAGGCCCTACAGTTTAGCATTGCATACATGAGCCTCTGGCTTGTATGCCCCCCTGCTCAACACTTATGTGCATTTTCCCACTAACCACAGTTCTTTGTTCTCTTTAAGACAAAAACTGTGGTTAGCCTTATATTGGATTTGCTGAAATGAGCCAAGGCCATAGCTTGAAGTATGCTGTTTTCAATACATCCTAGTTAACACTCCCTACCATTGGTTCATCCTGATGGGAACGAGTAAGCTTGTGCACAATGCCTCCTCTTCCTCCAGTATTCAGAAAGCACTGCCTCTAAACCAGAGAGATTCTGTTTCGCTGTAGCGAACATCCATAAATGTATTTTTTTTAAGCATTTGAACTAGTGGCTGCTCTCACATATTGAGCTAATCAGTTACACAAACCAATTGTGTAGCGTGAGAGGAAACATACTTCCTTGTGCCAGTTCCAAACCTACCCCAAATCAACTCAGCTGGATCGCCCCAAGTCCTAGCAATGTGTGAATGAGTGGCGTTGGAAAATTCCGTTCAATTTATTCTTGCACTCTTTTACCATGTTCCCCCATGTGACATTGTCCTTTTTCCTGAACTCAAAAGCCGCAAGCTCTTTAGATGTGCCTCGCAGCGATGTCAGGAACTTAGAATGCTGCTGTATATCATTGGTCTATCTTAAAAAAAAAAGGTAAAGGACCCCTGGACAGTTAAGTCCTGTCAAAGGTGACTATGGGGTTGTGATGCGCATCTCACTTTCAGACTGAGGGAGCCAGTGTCTGTCCACAGACAGCTTTCCAGGTCATGTGGCCAGCATGATTAAACTGCTTCTGGCACAATGGAACACTGTGATGCACACGGAACAACGGAACAACCAGAGCACACAGAAATGCCGTTTACCTTCCTGCCACAGCAGTACCTATTTATCTACTTGCACTGGTGTGCTTTCGAACTGCTAGGTTGGCAGGAGCTGGGACAGAGCAATGAGAGCTCACTCCGACACAGGGATTTGAAGCGCCAACCTTCTGATCGGCAAGCCCAAGAGCCTCAGCGGTTTTGACCACAGCGCCACCCGAATCCCTATCTAGTTCAGTCTATCTAGTATCTATCTAGTTCAGTGTTGTTTCCACTAATGGGCATCTTCTTTCCAGGGTCTCAGATGGAGATCTCCTCCAGCCCTACCTGCAGATGCTGAGAATTGAACCTGAGACCTTCTGCATGAAAAACAGAGGCTCTACCACTGAGCTGAAGCCCTTCCCCATTTCCAGATACTTCCCTTGACCGATGTGAGCCCTGCTATCTTCAATGGAGCTCCTTTTCAAGTATGTGGAGGATTGCAGTTTCAGTTGTTGTTTTGTCTACATTCTCCAGCTCTGCAATAGCCTCTTGGACAACCATCCAATTTCATGGAACCTTTCTCCTATTGGTTGCTTTCTCCCTCTGCCCTCCCCCCCAACTGATGCACCCCCCCCCTCAAATCCACATCCCCTGGTGGCTTCTGTTCTCTTCCCACTCCAGCTGGAGCTGTTACAGGGGTCATTTCTCCCTGCCGCCTCCCCAGCTGCCAAGACCAATAACGCAAACAAGGCTTGAAGTCACATTTCAGCACAACCAAACACACGGCAGCAACATGCAGGCCTCCAAAAGTCAGGGATAAATATAGAAAGTGCGGAAGGAGTTTATGGAGCTTGTAATTTGCCACAAAAGGCTGGCAAGCACTCCTCTGTCTTCCGACAGTCAGAGCTGAAATTTGGAGGTGGGAATTATCAGGTCTGAGAAAGCGTCCCCTGCTTTCGCAGTTCACTCGGGCAACCTGGGTCCAACGAAATGGGAGTCACGATCCCGTATCTTTGCTGGAGAATAATTTGTTTCATTTCCAACTAGTTTAATACTCTGGGAAAAGGAAATCTTCAAGTGAATTTCCCACCACCAACCACCCCTCCCTGAATTTACTCCAGCTTTGCAATGTCTTCCGCCCTTGTTTTATCTTTAGCATATAGTGACATGAAAGACTGATTGAGTGATTGATGTTCTAGTTATTTTATTTTTCACCTTCCATTTTCCCTCTCTGCTTTGTCTGAGCAAAACTGGACCATCTGCAGTTCAGCTAACATAGTCCTGGCTTGAACTTTAACATTTCCTTCTTTTTAAAGGTGGTCACAGTCCAGGGATGCTTGCATGCAGGAAAAGCTAAAATGCAATACTGTACTAGTATAGTAACAAATTTTGCCTACCTGCGATGGTTATTTAATTCTGCCACCAAATGCAGAGGCCTCACACTACCTATTGATGGTGCAACTAAAATTCCAGGGCACTGCTGCCAAAGAGGATCTTGAGAAGGACTCAGCAGCTCACCAGGTTTTTTATTATTATTATTTAATCAGAATTAACAGAGACAAAGTTGTACAACCACAGTGGTTGTACAACTCTACATCTGTTAATCCTGATTACCTTCCAGAAAAAGGGAACAGGAGAGATATCACCCCACAGGGTAGTATCTAAGATATTAATCAAAAATAGCAAGCAAAAAAGCAAATCTTGGCAATCAAAAAACAAAGGCCTTTTTAAAAATATGACCAGAGGTGAAATCTAGGGCACACCTTGTACCTCAAAGCATGTCATGATGTGAGAGATGGAGAGACTGTGGCTCTCCAGGTGTTTCTGGATGACAACTCCCATCATCCTTGACCAAGCTGGTTGGGATGGAAGCTGCCATCCAATAATGTTTGGAGGCCCACAGGTTCTCCACCAACCAGAATCCCCAGACACGGAGCCAGAATCTAGCTTTCTGAAAGGATATTGATCGTGTGTTCTCTGTCGCTTGGCTAAAGAGTCCTCGTCGCTGATCCCAGCCATCAGGTACTTCAAGCCAGTGATCCAGGTGCGAGCTTCCTCTGGGTTGGAGGTGATCAGGTCCAGCGACTCCATATGGTTGCCGTGGTAAATGGTGAAGCAGCAGCTCGGGTCAAAGTTGCCTTCAGCATGGCGATGGAATATTTCTGACTGCCGTCCTTCAGTCACTTTGTAGATGGAATCAATTATGACTGTAAAAGCAAGACAAGACTGTAAAAGCAAGACAAAACGGGGGGGGGGGACACTCGAAAAGTGAAAGGGCTCAGATTCTTCAGGTTTCCATATTGTTCCTTGCAATTTAGCTAGCCTTGTACCTTAATGAGCTAGGCCGAAAATGATTAAAGAGAAGGTTTTTAGGTGGCTTTATAGAAGGCTCCTTGGTAGATATTGTGCAAAGTTGCATCCCTCTGAAGATGTAAGTCACTCTTCCCCAACCTGGTGCCCTCCAGATCCCTCACTATTGGTCATGTCAGCTGAGGCTGATGGGAGTTGGAGTCCAAAATGTCTGGAGAGTATCAGGGGGGTGCTCTTGTTAAGTGAGGGGGAGGCATAAAACAGGAAGGAAGGAAGGAAGGAAGGGGAAGGAGGGAAGGGACTGTGTATTGCTTTAGGTACTACAGCTGAAGATACTGGATACATTTTACACTGTAAACCAGTGTACATACCATGCTCCCAATTCCTTAACCATAAGAACCTAAGAAATGCCTGCTGAATCAGGCTAAATAATGGCCCATCTAGTTCAGGGTCCTTTTCTCCCCATTGCCAACCTGTAGGAAAACAGCAATTAAGAGGACCTGAGCACAAGAGCACTCTCCCCTTCTGTGGTCTCCAGCAACTGGGATTCAAAAGCATACTGCTACCAACTCTGGTGGAGCATAGCCATCGTGGCTACCAACCACTGTTAGCCTTATCCTCCATAAATGTGTTTAAAACCATATAAGTTGGTGGCCATCACTGCTCCCTGTTGGAATGAGTTGCATTAAGTTTTCTGTTTTACAATTTAAAATACTCACTTTACATCCTTAAGATATCCATGACTTCCCCTCATCTCTTTCCATGGTTCATTTTACATATCATAAATCCCTGCATATTTTACAAAAACTATACCATTCAGTATTCCATTATTGCATCCATCAAACCATGTTTACGCTGTTGAATTTATCTTAATGCTGCCAGCATTTTCAGCTGTATACAATTATTTCCCATATATTCAGTAAACATTTTCCAATCTTCTTTAAAGATATGTTTTTATTGTTCTCTTACTCTATATGTTAAATTTGTGAGTTATGCATATTCTGTCAACTTAAGTTGCCATTCATCTTTCGTTGGGACCTCATCCTTGCCATTTTTATTTTTTATTTTTTTGTTAGAGCGTTTATTAATTTTCCAATAAAAATAAACCAATTAGCATCAAATCATAATCCAATAAAAATAAAAAATGAAATAAAATAAATCCAATTGTCTTCCGAATTTAATTCTAATTTTTGCGACTTCTCACGGCCTGAACATCAAAGCAATTCCAAGTCTCAGTGCTGCCTCTCATGATATTTCCATATTTCCATATCCAATTTTATCTCTCTAATCCTTGCCATTGTTCTAAACTAAAAAGATCCAAACGTGGCAATCTTTCCCCACAGGGCAGTCGTACCTTGTTAATTTTGGTTGCCCTTTTTTGAACATTTCCCAACTCTACACCTATTGTTCTTATTATTATTTACAAAAGTATGTGCATTGTCTCTTTTTTCAGGTTGTGTTTTCTACAGATCAGTTACATTTATTGTGAGAAATTTGTATTGTATGCAGTATAAGGTGGGGGGCAGAGAGGGAATGGGGCAGTAAAGCTTATATTCTTCTACTGTTTGTTTGGGGTATGTTTGGGGTTTTGTGTCAGTGTCACTTGGGTAGGTTCTCTTTCTGTTCACTTGTTATATTTCCTTGGTAGTGAGAGAGGTTGTGGGGGCAGCCTAGGGCTTGGCTGGTTGTCTTGGGTTGGCTGCAGTGAGATTTGTTTCTGGTTGGGGGGGTTATTTGGTCAAGTTAGCCATGCTGATTCGTATGCTGTCGGTACACTATCCTGTTTAAGGTTAGGCACCCAGAACTGTACCCAGTATTTGAACTACTAGGAGAGAGCTTTGGGATCAAATGCAATCCCACACTTCCCTACCCACATCCCTCCCCCTGCCAATCTTAAGCATAGTTAAGTTTTATATGGCGCTGGGGACGTGGGTGGCGCTGTGAGTTAAACCACAGAGCCTAGGGCTTGCCGATCAGAAGGTTGGCGGTTCGAATCCCCGTGACGGGGTGAGCTCCCGTTGCTCGGTCTGCTCCTGCCAACCTAGCAGTTTGAAAGCACGTCAAAGTGCAAGTAGATAAATAGGTACCGCTTAGGTGGGAAGGTAAATGGTGTTCCATGCACTGCTCTGGTTCGCCAGAAGCGGCTTAGTCAAGCTGGCCACATGACCCGGAAGCTGTACGCCGGCTCCCTTGGCCAATAAAGCGAGATGAGCGCCACAACCCCAGAGTCAGCCATGACTGGACCTAGTGGTCAGGGGTCCCTTTACCCTTTACCTTAAACTTAACCATGGGGACAGGGTTTGAATGTGAGAAGAGTGGACAGGGGATTTGGGCCACATGAAAAGGACTAGGAGTGATGGATATGCACCTGCCCTTTCCAAATTCAAAAAAGGATAGACCTAAAAGACGCACAGACAAAAATGCATCTTAGAAAGAACTTACTTTTCGCTTTTTCGCTTTTCCTGGATGGCCTCCATCGGATGCAAGTCCTGTGTTCATCGAGGTAAAAAAGGCGCACAAGTCCTTTGGCTCCACTCTTCAGTTTAACCATCTGAGTCCCAGACTGCATTACACTCATGCATCTTTCAACTGAGGGGAGGCGGGGGAATAGAACACAACAAATATAGCTGAGAGAGTGATTTGATGCCTAAGTAATTACTGCAGCGCTTATCAGCAGAATAAATACTGCATAATCCTTTTATTTTTCATCTGATATGAAGGAAAACTGGGGATTAATCGGCCTCTGAAAACATTTGTAACATTAGAATGAAGCCTATTTAAGAAATTATAACTAGCATTGAGCATTTGTCCTGCATTCATCCCAATTTGCTTACAGGGTGTGTGTCACTCACTCACTCACTCACTCACACACACACACACACACACATATCTTCCTGTAATCATCTGTTCATTCCACACGTTTCAGGGCATTTAGTCTTCACTTTTCTAGCCACAAAAAGTTTGTGTTTTAAAACAGACTTGTACTAGAGTAATGTACTTAGGGTTGCCATATTTCAGAAAGTAACCCAAAAGTTTTATGAACCCAATTTTTTACCAAAACGCCAAAATTTTTGATTGGCTTGCCTAAAATCCAATACAAAGTGCCACATTTCAGAAATTCCCCCCAGACGTCATTTCTGCCTTTGAAATCCCAGTAATGTCTAGGAAAATCCGGACCTATAGTGGACCTAGATGTACTCCAAACCTAAATTTCCAGTATGCTTTTGAAATCTTCCCACAAAATACTGACAGTCTGCAGATGACCCATCTCATAACTGTAAATCCAAGGGTTTCTGGTACTTTTCTACTTCTGCCGATACAAATCTTTTAAAGTGTCCCATTTTAATCTCTATACAGTTTAGGCAACTTAAATTCCAATTTATAAAAACAGCACCTGTGATATGGCAAAAAAATATTTTAGGGTGCTTCTCCCTCTACCCCATACACACACAAATGCCAAACCTTTAACATACCCATTTCTCCCTAACAATATATGCTCTTGGTTCAAGTTTAAACATAAGTACATAAACTCTCTCCCATTTCTCTCTGCTTATGTGACCCTGTTCATGCAATTCAAACTCCAAGAGCAGAGAGTGACTCTTACACAAGCTAAGTGCAGAATCCGCTACGTGAAAGAGCTTTCTATAAATCAGAACAGATTCAGAGGAGGGCAATTAAGATGGTCAGTGGCATGGAAAACAAGTCCAATGAGAAAAGACTGGGACTGCCTATGCTCAGCCTGAAGAAGAGAAGACTCAGGGGGACATGTTAAGATTCTTCAAATACCTGAAGAACTGTCACATAGAAAAGGGCAAAAGACTTGTTCCCTGTTGTCCGTAAAGGACTCCATCTGACAGGCTGAACTTACAGGAAGGAAGATACCTGTTGAACAGTAGCTGAAATCTCACAACTGTGACAGCTGTTTGACAATGGAACTGATGAGTCATTAGCCACTAGGGCTAAAAGCAGCTTTTATAAAGGGAAAGATGGTGTCAGTTGGGGAAACCAGGAAAGGAAAGGGATTAATCCAAACTTCCCTCAACACCACTGTTTCCCATTCATGGTGGTTTTGAAGAAAGGGGTATTAAGAGAGCAGACTCACGGATTTCCTGCATTACATGAAGTCTGGCCCTTCTTTTACAGCATTCTTCTATATCATGTTGTATTATTTTACTGTTGTTAGCCGCTCTGAGCCCAGCTTCATAGAGTTTCATAAAGTTTGACTCAGAACCTTCAAAAACATTATAATAACTTCCAGAGATGACCTGGTTACACTTATTCATCAAACAATTGTACAGAAAACCTACTTGCAGACAAGCCTGGCCGGTAACATTCCGAAAGGAAAATAAGACACAAATTTGTTCAAGAAAATTAATTTCCCCCTAACCATTAATGTATAAGAATGAATCACAACAGCAATCTTTCCTGAACTACTGGCTGGGACTGAAAAGGAATTATAGTTCAAAACGTCTGAAAGGCACCAAGCTGGGAAAGACTGCCCTAATATATGAGTTATGTTATCAAAAGACAATAACGGTACATGAAGAAAAAGTCTGTCCAGGAATGCAGTCTCTTTAGGAGGAGAAGTAGGGATCACAAATGGGAATTCATCACAGAAAAAGAAAAATACAAAATTCTTTGGCGCTAAACTGTATTACCAAATAACAAACCCATTAGGGCAGGGCAGGTTTTCTCTTGATGTTTGTTTCGATTATACAACCCTAATTAGGAACAAGAAGTTTGAAAATCTGTATTATAAAGACAACTTGCTGTAGCACTTATTTGAGGGGGAGGGGAACTGAAAAGAACACATAATTTTGGATATACCGGCTTGTACAAATATCTAGCCTTAGATGATGGAATTAACATTCTAGCCATGAACAGGCAGTCTCTGTTGTTTCATATTTAAGTATTTCAGCCCATTTGATATATAATACACATGTATGTGCATCTGAAAATGATAGTCACTTATACAAAAACCAAATTGTGATATAGTTCATATATGTGTGTGAATGAAATCCACATGTGTGGAGCTTGTTATTTTTTGTTAGATTTTCAAGGGGGGGCAAAAATCATGAGTACATACAGAAATGCGGTTGTTGCTTTTCTGTTCTGCAAATGACAGGAAACGACTGGTGACTCAAAAATTATATTTTCAACAAGGACTCAGCTAAGTAACACAGGGCTTTAATCTATAATCTGTCTGTGCCTGCTGATATATATGGAGGTTAGAGGTAAGCAAATCTTCTAACTTTTGAAAGCCTAACAAAAGCCTATTTTAGTCTGCACTTCTATTCTGGGAGTACATTATCAAAAATTGCCTGACAATGGAACATCCTACTACAAACAAAACCATGGCCATAGAAATCTGGTCCCATCCTCTGGGACCTTAGCATTAGAGTTAGTCAGAAGGGATTCTGGAGAGCACGTACCTCTGGTTACAAACTTAATTTGTTCCAGAGGTCCGTTCTTAACATGAAACCAGAGGTCCGTTCTTAACCTGAGGTGCGCTTTCCCTAATGGGGCCTCCCACTGTGTGCGTGCCTCCGGCGTGTGACTTCCGTTCACATCCCGGGGCAAAGTTTGCTTCTGGGCTGGCAGAGCTCATTACCCAAAGCATTCACAAGGAAGACGGTACATAACCAGAGGTATAATAATAATAATAATAATAATTTATTTATACCCCGCCCTCCCCAGCCAAGACCAGGCTCAGGGTGGCTAACAACCAATAATAAAAACAAGTTGATTAAAATACAATTTTAAAAACAAGATTAAAATACAACATTAAAACATTAGGATGCAGCCTCTTCACAGGAGGAGAAAGGAAAAAGAAAGAGGGGAGGGAATCAAACTGATTCTACTGTAGTCCAACTCCCTACTCAAAGCAGAATCCACAGTACAAGACTGAACTACAGCACCCCAACAGATGACCACTCAGTCTCTGCTTCGGGTCATGGAAGAATTACAGAATTGTAGAGTTGGAAGGAATCCCGAGGATCATCTAGTCCAACTGCCTGCAATGCAGGGCTATGCAGTTGTCCCATATGGGAATCAAACCTGCAACCTTGGCATTATCAGCACCATGCCCCAACCAACTGACCTATCCCAGCAGTTTGTGGGTCATAGGAAGCTAACTTATCCTGAGTCAGAGCATTGGTACATCTAGCTGAGTACTGTCTACACTGACTGGCAGCAGCTCTCCAAGGTTTCCGCCAGGGATCTCTTCCAGTCCTACCTGGAGCTGTCATAAACATCCTGCATGGAAAACAGATGCTCTAACAGTGAGCAATGGGAGAAAAGCAATGACAAACCTAGATAGCATCTTAAAAAGCAGAGACATTGCCTTGCCAACAAAGGTCCGTATAGTAAAAGCTATGGTTTTCCCAGTAGTGATGTATGGAAGTGAGAGCTGGACCATAAAGAAGGCTGATCGCCGAAGAATTGATGCTTTTGAATTATAGTGTTGGAGGAGACTCTTGAGAGTCCCATGGACTACAAGAAGATCAAACCTATCCATTCTTAAGGAAATCAGCCCCGAGTGCTCATTGGAAGGACAGATCCTGAAGCTGAAGCTCCAATACTTTGGCCACCTCATGAGAAGAGAAGACTCCCTGGAAAAGACCCTGATGCTTGGAAAGATGGAGGGCACAAGGAGAAGGGGGTGACAGAGGATGAGATGGTTGGACAGTGTTCTTGAAGCTACCAGCATGAGTTTGACCAAACTGTGGGAGGCAGTGGAAGACAGGAGTGCCTGGCGTGCTCTGGTCCATGGGGTCACGAAGAGTCGGACACAACAACAACAACAAACAGTGAGCAACAACCCTTCCAGGGAAGGATAGCCCACCACTTCCCAAGGCAATTTAGGAAATTCAGCTGGTTGTTTAGACAAAATCTGCGTCCCTACAGTTTCCACCCTTTGGCTCTACCCCTGCCCTCTTAAACAATGGAGAACAAACGTCCTTAAACTACTCTGTAACTGTATGAACCCTAAAATCAAAGCTAAGCCATTCTCCTTTTTAAGCAAGAAAGTGGCAATTCTGTGATCTCTGTTTAGGAGGGACTTAGTCACTAACAAACACTACATAAAAACAGACCACATAGCGACAATCCTTTATATTCTTACCTATAGTCCATTCCCTTGAATACAGTGTGGCATACTTCCAAGCGAGCATAAATTAGGGTTCAGCTGCAGCTGTTTTATTTAGCAAATCAAAACAGCTGTTTTTGAACGACAGTCAAACTAAAAACAAAAGATGCATCTTGCTATTTAGGAACGAATCACGCAAAAGCATGGGACACCAAACAATTAGTATTTGCTATTTAAATGGAATCAGCCCAGCAGCACGCCCAAACTAATCTCGCAAGCATTTCAAATAATCTTTTAAAAACAAAAACAGATCGGAGCGCCCACGGCATCTGTCGAAATAAATAGCGTGGGAATCACACCTGACAGTGACATCCTGCTGCCGCTACTTGCCCTGCCTGTCTTCCGGTTCCCTTTTGCAAAGGGAGCACGTTGAATCTGAAACTCTGAAAGAGATACCGACCCATTTGAGCCAAGCGGCAAACTTGTGGAGTTCCCACGCTTCCCACCACATGGTAGACCTCTGAAGCCAGAGAAGACGCCATTGGAGAGCGAGGAGTCCAGATGTTGCTCAGAAGCTTCTCAAAACAGGCCGGTGATATTTATTCCGCAGCCCAAAGCGACGCTTTGCGGCGCTGAGCAAATCAAAAGCTGCCGGACTGGGACAGCTAAGCTGCGAGTCTGAGTAGCAGCCCACACAGGGCGGATATGTCCAAAGAGCCCTCTAATCTGCGCGGCGGCAGCAGCAGCCAATACCACCTTCTGCTTGTTATTTATCCCTGTGTAAAATGAGGTCTTTTAACATCCTGAGATTGCCTTGGTACAGACCCTTGGTATTACTGAGTCGCTCGGATAACAGGGCTGTGTGACACTGACCCCTCTGCAGCCTGTTTCCGAGCCAAAGGCCCGTTTCTAAGCAGTTTATGCCTCTCTTTGAATAATGCAAAGCCTGCAACCGTAATAAAATTCAAGTGGGCCTGGTTTACAGCGTGCAAAGGGAGCATCAGAGGACGGCAGCAAACAATCCAAAAACAGGAATTCCTTGGACTTTGGTGGTAGCTTCAAAACACACATATTCTCTGCAACCTTGAAAACACATTTGCACATTAAAGTGTGTGTGTGTGTGTGTGTGTGTGTGTGTGTGAACTGCTATACAGTGGTACCTTGGGTTAAGAACTTAATTCGTTCTGGAGGTCTGTTCTTAACCTGAAACTGTTCTTAATCTGAAGCAGTACTTTAGCTAATGGGGCCTCCCACTGCCGCTGCACGATTTCTGTTCTCATCCTGAAGCAAAGTTCTTAACCCGAGGTAATATTTCTGGGTTAGCGGAGTCTGTAACCTGAAGCGTCTGTAACCTGTAATCCAAAGATCCCAGGGTGGTTCGCAGCATCAAAATACAATCTAAACACACAATGCATAATAAAAACAAGAAGAAAAACAAAGCAAACCAACAATCCCTCATCCAAACCTTCCTCTTTCTCCCCCTCCCCCCCTTCTGCTCAAGGATGGAGCCAGAGCCTCCTCATCCTGTGAACCATTCATCTCACAGCATAAAATCCCTGGTTTGCGGGTCAAAACCCCCATTGGGTGGGGGAAACAAAGGGTTCCACCATTTAGTTAAATATGCATGTTGAATGCTTGGCATATAGCCTCCTTTCAGCATGTCTTGAAAAATAACAGCTCTCATTTTATTTATTTTCCACACCCAATTCTAGAACTTGCTCAGTCAGACAGGCCTCCTTCTTTGCGCCTGCCCGTCTTGGGAATTGGATCTAGAAACCCTTATAATTTTTTTAGATATAGATATAGATATAGATGATATAGATACATTTTAAAAAATCATTTCTCATTTGGGGAGTGTTCTGTGGTACAGTGGTACCTCGGGTTACATACGCTTCAGGTTACAGACTCCGCTAACCCAGAAATAGTACCTCAGGTTAAGAACTTTGCTTCGGGATAAGAACAGAAAACGCATGGTGGCGGCACGGCGGCAGCAGGAGGCCCCATTAGCTAAAGTGGTGCTTCAGGTTAAGAACAGTTTCAGGTTAAGAACGGAACTCCAGAACGAATTAAGGACTTAACCCGAGGTACCACTGTACTCCCATCTCCCCAATCCGGCAAGACCCAAGAATGCAAAACGAAACACGGGAACTCTCCAAGGTCCTGCAAGTGCTCTGGGTACCATGAATTCATTCCCCCATAGTACTGACTCAGACCAGCAGTCACGTGCCTTTTTAGGTCTGTGAGTAGATTTGGATTTTTTTAAAGTAATTGCTGTGGACACCACCCACTTTGGTCATGCCCCCCACCACCACCCAAACCACCGAGACACACAAACAGAGAGAATGCAGAAAAACTGAGCTTTTCCAAGGGATTTGGGTGGAAGTCAAATCGAGTAGAATTAATCTGACCCAAGAAAACGCAGCTGAAAGATGAATTGGGAAAGAGGACTGCTCTTTCTTTATTAAAAAGATTGTTTTTGAGTTTTCAAAAGCAGCAGCGTTCAAACAATAAAGAAACAAAGAGCAACGAGTGCATGGAGCGCATTATCGCAGAGGGAATAAAATAAACAGAAGGATCAGTAGACCAGGGATCAGCAAACTTTTTCAGCAGGGGGCCGGTCCACTCTCCCTCAGACCTTGTGGGGGGCCGGACTATATTTGGTGGGGGGGAATACCGCACACATAACCCAGAGATGCATTTTAAATAAAAGCACACATTCTACTCATATAAAAACACGCTAATTCCTGAACCATCCACAGACCAGATTTAGAAGGCAATTGGGCCGGATCCAACCCCCAGGCCTTAGTTTGCCTACCCATGCAGTAGACTTTGTCAGGCATCACAATAAAATAGATTCATTTCCCCAAACCACAGTGGTACACAACCTATGGTGCATGTGTCCATAGGTTTGTCCATCATTGGCTATGGAGAACAAGTCTACCACTGGCAACATGGAACCTGTGTTCGCAATGGTGGAATTGCCATGGAATATTAGTGCTGGGGAGTAACTACAAGAGGAGACTATTGCCTCCAAGTTAACTTATAAAAACTTCATTTTCAACAGCAAACAAAGTCAATAAATTGTGTCTCATGATGCATTTCTTTCTCACTTACAAAAGGTTCCGAAATAATGCCCATCCACAAGGATAGTGGAAAGCCACTGACATGAGCCGAGTGGCAGCCACAACCTTGTGTTAAGAAGAAGCAACTCTAGAGAACAAGAACATTTTATTAGAGTAGGCAGCATACATCAGCTTCTCTTTGAAAGAGATTGTATTCAGTTCCTGCTTCACCATGGTTCCCTGTTCACAGATAATAGGAAACTATGGTTAGCTATAACTTCATGGTTTGTTTTACTGCTTGATGAAGGAAGGAGCAACGGGGTTGTGTGCAAGTGAACGAACCTCATGCACTTCCTAGTTAGCCAGGATTTGATCACCCAGATGCAGCCACTGTGTGCTGCTGCTCATAAGGGCAAGATCCAGCTACGTCATACTCTGAGAGTGGTTGAAATAAATGATTGGCACAAATAAACACTGGCTGTCACCTTAGGAAGATATATGAGGTCTCCCAAGACTTCTCTTATCCCACAATTCTTCTTGCCGAAAGATTTCTTGAGAATCTCAAGAAAGAGCCTCTCCAAGTTGGGTGGATAGACAACAAAAGTGGCTCAATATACAGCAAGTTAAAGTGGGGGACACACACCTCTAATTTTGCACATACTGAGCTGTTAAAATTTGACCAGGGAACACACCTTGGAGTTATGGTGGATATGCACGTAATCGCACTTACATAACCAGAGAGAAAAATAGTATAACAAACTGCTATTTGCTGCAGAATTACAAATGGAAACAAACTTTGATTTTACAAGCCGAGGAAAATGCTCTTCCATTAGAGGCCTAATGCATTTTTTTTTTCCTTTTTAAAACGCAACCCTTAAAAATTACAATCCCAGAGGGGAAAGCAGGTTTACAGTGACTGGCTTTTATAGAATTATTAATGTTACCATCATTCAAATGAAGGGAAGATTAGATCAGTCCTAAAGAGCACTGCCCAACAATGGAAGTGTAATTATTAGAAAAGGAAGCTAAACTGTACTTCTAAATTAAATACCTAAAGTGGTATGAACAACATGAAGGCCGGAGGCACAAATCCAACAAAATTCAGTAACAATGAAATGTCCAAACAACCAGAAAATTTAATTCACTGGCAAGCGGCGCCACAAATGCCAGGGGGGTATTTACTGAAATATTATATATTTTCTTCCTTTCAGGTCCACAGCAGACCTGTAGACCGGATCTGGAGAACGACAGAAATAAAAGCACTATGCAGCATCGAAAGCAAAGTTACAAAGCAGCCATAAAAATAAAAATAAAAGCACACATTGGAAAGGATGCCTAAACAAGGCATATTTTATCTAGCACCGAGAGTGGGGAAGCAGCTGTCTTCCTGAATAAATGATGCCCGATAACTTTCGATACTAGCTATGACATGGCTCTTTTCCAAAAAAAAACCCATTTCATATTTTATCCAGACCAGAGGTGGGAAACTTTTTTCACATTCCCTTTGCTGGTCGAAATTAGCCAGGTGCCAGGTGCATTTTGCAGGTGGCTTTCGACCACTTGTGACCAAGTGAAGATGCCTGGGTACCAGGATGGAGCCTGACATCTCCACCATCTGGAGATTCTTGGATCTGAACAGTTTTCACACACTAATATCCCCACCTTGTAGAATTCTATCCATTATATTTTATTTTATATTTTATATTTTATCAGAAAATGAATTTCTGGAACCAAAATGCTTTTTCTGTGCAGCCTGAGCAGGAGCAGTTGCCATTAAGAAAAAGAGGTTGGAACAGGCTAATAATAATAATAATAATAATAATAATAATAATAATAATAATAATTTATTATTTATACCCTGCCCATCTGGTTGAGTTTCCCCAGCCACTCTGGGCGGCTTCCAATCAAGTGTTAAAAACAATACAGCATTAAATATTAAAAACTTCCCTAAATAGGACTGCCTTCAGATGTCTTTTAAAGAGATGATAGCTGCTTATTTCCTTCACATCTGATGGGAGGGTGTTCCACAGGGCGGGCGCCACTACCGAGAAGGCCCTCTGCCTGGTTCCCTGTACCCTCACTTCTCGCAATGAGGGAACCGCCAGAAGGCCCTTGGCACTGGATCTCAGTGTCCGGGTTGAACGATGGGGGTGGAGACGCTCCTTCAGGTATACAGGACCGAGGTCGTTTAGGGCTTTAAAGGTCAGCACCAACACTTTGAATTGTGCTTGGAAACGTACTGAGAGCCAATGCAGCCAATCCACATATAACAATAGATATGTGGACTGTCCCTGGATCAAGTGGCTATTCTTCCTATCAGTTCTCAACATCCTTAACTTAGATCACGGTTGTCACTGAACTAGCCATATGTTTAACTAAGAATCAATCAGTCCATCACTTGCAAAATAAAACTTTAGAGCTGTCTTGCCCCAAAATGGCAACTAGGCATTCCGTTTTGGCAACCGCAACCATGGTTTAAGGAGCTATTTGGCGCCTAGCTTACACATCTGAGTTTCAAACACTGATTCCCTTCTGAGAGATCTTCTGGGGGCCATGTGCTAGCGGTACGCAGGGCCAGATGCGAAGGTGGATGGAGCAATTAATGTAGCTTCCAACTTTGTACAATAGTCTAAATTCCTACATACACACGTGGTTCTATTCTCCTTTTAGGCAAGCAGGAAACATTATCAGAGTTCAAAGGCCAGGTAAAAGTACTCAAGGAGGATACGAAGCAGGGCAGGTGGGGGTGTGGATAGGGAAGGGACCTGTCTATTGAGGGCCCAGGGGACCAGAAAGAGGGGCTTGAAGGGCCATATTTGGCCCCCAGGTCTGTCGTTGCCCACCCCTTGACCCAGACATTAAGCAGTGAATTGTGGGATCCTGCCACAGGAAAGCGGGTGACATATTGCTTAGCATGTGCCAGTGAGATCCATTACCGTATTTTTCGCCCCAAAAGACACACCAGACCATAAAGCACACCTAATTTGGGGAGGAGGAAAACAAGAAAAAATTATTCTGAATCCCGGAAGCCAGAACAGCAAGAGGGATCTGGCTTCTGGGATACTGTGTGGCTGTTCTGGCTTCTGGGATAACCGCACCAAGCCTCTTCAGGGCAGCGGGATGAAGGCTCCCCCTGCCTAAAGAGGCTGCACACGACTAAGGCAGAAGCCAGGACGGCGCATCGCTGAAGGGGCGCTGCACAGTTCTCCCTCTCAGAGAGGGTGCCCTTTCAGCGAAGCTGGAGAAGGAACAGAAGGAGACCCTTCTGTTCCTCCTCCGGCTTTGCAGGACAGGCGCTGCACAGAGAGGTAGAGCTGCCGCAGCACTCCTTCAGCAAAGCGGGAGGAGGAACAGAAGAGGCTCTGTTCCTCCTCCCGCTTCACTGAAGGGGTGCTGCGCAGCTCTACCTCTCTGTGCAGCGCCATTCGCTCCATAAGACGCACTCACATTTCCCCTTACTTTTTAGGAGGAAAACTGTGCGTCTTATAGAGCGAAAAATACGGTAGTTATGAGTACTGGATTTCACCCTGAAAGACTCGGGTTCAAATCCCTACCCACCTGTGAAGCCAGTCATCATCACCCTAACCCTTCCTCACTGCGTTGTTGTGCAGATGAAAGACGTATTACACTGAATTCTTTGGGGTAGAGATGAGGAGCCTAAAGTCCTGTTGGACTTCAGTTCCCATCAGCCCCTGACCGGTCTCTGCTAGCGAACTGTAACTTGCGCTCCGAGCATCCACAGCTAATGCTATTTATTCTTCTTTTTTTTCCTTCTGAGAGTGCACTTTATCTAAATCCCAAAGTGCAGTGCTAATATCTAGACTATAATTCAGCTTACCCCCTAACATCAGGAAGCTGTTGGTTGTTATTCTACTTTGGGGGCCTGTTATATAACAAAACATAGAAGGACATACGCTTGCGACTGTCTATCCATGGAATTATTTGTGCCTATGTACCTGAGCTTCTTTTCTCCCTGCCATCATTTCCATTTATTCTGTTACACTTTCCCCAGTCTTGAGGCAGAACATTTTCCATAAAATCATAGAGTTGGACGGGTCCCTGGTGGTCATCTAGTCCAAACCCCTACCCAGAATTCCCCGGGCCAATTGCAACAAGGTGGAGATCTCTGGATGCCAGAATGAAGACTATAATCTCCATAGTGCTGGTGATATACACAATTCATTTTCAGCTTCGTAATCTTGTAAAAAATAAAAAATGGTGCCTAGACATTCCATTGTGGCAACCGTAACCTAGGTTTAAGGTGCCATTTAGTGCATAGTCTAAACATCTTGAGTTTCTAACACTGCCTACAATGCAGGAAATCTGTATGCTTCTTATAGCAGCTTTAACCAACCCTGCTTTGAAAGTTCTGAAAGCAACGTGAACTTTTGTTTCTAAAGTTCATGGCTTCCCTGAATACAATTGTGAAATCTACCAATAAAGAGCCTTGTGGGTGTTACAATATTCTGTTCTACCTTAACAGATGTGTGGAGTTGTTGTATGTCACACGTCTGTTTACATTCCAGCACAGCTTGCTGGGAACTTCCGTTGTGTGTGTAGCTTTTGCTTAAGCTGTTTGCTTGGACACGAAGGGGAGAAGACATGTTTTTCCCTTTGTCCTGATGCTGAATAAAACGCCTGTAAATACGCTTTACGCAACCTCTATCTGCCCTTCTGTTGTGAAGAGTCTTTTACTCTGCTGGCTTGAGTGCTCAGCTTCCACAGGTTTCTGAAGCTCGGACATCGCTCGGCTGCCAGCCAGAGCCAGCTGGGGACCTGCCATTTGCCCCCATTTCTTTGGATGCATCCCAACTGTGGGATCAGACCAAAGGCCCATCTAGTCCAGCATCCTGTTCTCACAGTGGCCAACCAGATGCTTGTGGGAAACCCATAAGCAAGACCCGAACACAAGAGCCCTCTCCCCTCCTGTGATTTCCAGCAAGAGGCGTATTGTGTCTGACAGTGGCGGTATGCCATAACCATTGTAGCTGGTAGCCATTGATCGTTAATATCCTACCTTTCAGAGTACAAAGCCTTCCAGGGGAGCTTACAGTTAATATCAGAATACCTTTTTAAATAGCAATATCATTAGACACAGGGCACTGGTGATAGGGGTGACTTTATGGGGGTTATAATAATTCTCCAGAGTGTTCCACGTATGTTTTGAGCCATGTTTTCTGCATCGGTCAAAATCCAGTTCCTCACTTCCTAGGCCACAGAGTTCCCTTTTTGCACTGTAAGCCTGACAGACAGAGCTCTGTGGTTCAAGGGCATTCTCTAGGTGGCAGTGCCAGCCTGCCTGGGCACCGAAGTCAGCTGACAGCCAAGAGCCAAACCCTGTCCATGAGGTCCAAAACAGCCTCAGAGTGTGCTCAGGCTGGGTTTGGGATGCTTGAGGAAATGTATGCTTTCTGAACGCTGATATGAACTGACTGGATCCACACCTCCTAGACAAATGTGCAGATCAGAACGTGAGCCGTCCGTCGGCTTTTGCACTTCCTAAATGCTCCGGTGAAGATTTTGCCTTCAAAAAAACAATAATGTTGAAATACAATTGATAATAATAATAATAATAATAATAATAATAATAATAATAATAATAATTTTATTTATACCCCACCCTCCCTGGCCAGAGCCAGGCTCAGGGCAGCTAACACCAATAAAATCACAGTAAAAACATAATAGGGGGAAAAGAGGGGGGGCGGAGAAGAAAAAGAAAAACCAAGTTAAAATACAGGTTAAAATGCAGCCTCATTTTAAAGTTGCTGATAAATCAAGAGCATAAGGGGAGGGAAACATAAGGATCAGACCGAGTCCAAACCAAAGGCCAGGCGGAACAATGCATTTTAAAATATGTATTTAAATCCAAGACTTAGTGCAGATTTAAAATTAACAAATTAATGCAGAAAAAGGGGTGAACCCATACAAAAGGGTCACAGACCAGAAATAGACAGATTCCTCCATCCCTAGTCTGAGGACACTGAACAACTTGTCTCTTGTGCAAGGACACTGCCTGACTATGATTTCCTTATCCTAACGCCGGGTGTCAATGTAGCACATTTCAAATGGTGCAAAGCAGTTTGCCTGCCCTGTGTCAATATGCCTTCCAACAGCCATCCTGTAAGGTAGGTCAGCATCACTGCAAGTTTAGGGGCTGGAGCTGAAAGAATGGGAGCTTGCATGGGCCCACTAAGTCAGTTTAGAAACTGCAGGAGTGCAAAGTGCTGTTGCACCCAGTTCCTGCTTGCAGGTTCCCTATACAGTGGTACCTTGCTTCTCAAATGTCTTGATACTCAAACAATTTGGAACCCAAACACTGCAAACCCGGAAGTAAGTGTTCCGGTTTGCAAACTTTTTTCAGAAGACAAGCGTGCTCCGTTTTGAGTGTTATGCTTCCGATTTGAGTGCCACACTTCCTTTTTGAGTATTACACTGAGGTCTGTCTGTTTTTGCTATTAATTTTGCATTTTTGTTTTTGGGGCTCTTTTTGTTTTGTTTTTATGACTGTGTGGAATGCAGTTCAGCTACTGATTGATTGATTGTGACTGCAGTACATTGTTTATTGCTTTCATTTTATGGATCAATGGTCTCATTAGATAGTAAAACTCATGTTAAATTGCTGTTTTAGAGGTTGTTTTTAAATGTTTGGAATGGATTAATCCATTTTGCATTACATTCTATGGGAAAGCACGCCTTGGTTTTGGAACGCTTTGGTTTTGGAACGGATTTCCGGAACGGTAAACCAAGGTAAGCATCTGATTGGCCAATATGACAACAGGATAATAGACTAGCTGGCCTCATCCATAAGCTGACATTTTAAACCACCACCACCCATGCTTTTGTTCCTTTTGTAGTGCCATTTTTGTGAACCACTAAACATTGCAACCATGACGGCTGTGATGAGACCGTGAAGGCAAGGGAATTTTTTGATCCAAAGCCACCCTGGTAGTAAGCCTTTCTTTTTTTTTAATCAAGCATGGAAGAAAAAGAAGTAACCACTTAACTCTAAATTGGGCTAATTGCCAAAAACTGTTGCAAATATTCTGCCACTTCATTATACTACGCAGAACATAAGTTTTATTAATCAAACATGCCTAATGAGTTTACATAGCTTAATCATCACTACTATGAGGGGGAACAGCTTTTCGATAGAAAGCCTTTGTACCACTGAAAGAAAAGTGTGAAGAGTTAACGTTTCAATCTGGTCCAGGATTCTAAAAGCCTAAGCCAAGGGCAAACAATATGGCAGTTCTGCAGATGCCCTTCAGCTACAGATTCCACCATCCCTGACCCATCCACAGTGACCTTGCTGGCTGGAGTTAATTCAGTTATGATTTTTTAATTTTCCATATTTGTAAGCTGCCTTTGAGGATTGTCCTTCCAAGGCAGATCTCAATCATAGAATCGTAGAATTGTGCAATTAGAAAGGACCCCTAGAGTCATCCAGTCTAACCCTCTGCAATGTGGCAATCTCAGCTAAAGCATCCATGACAGATGGCCACATTAAAAATGGCCACATTAAAAATAGTTAACAACTGATAACATTACAAATCACAAAAAAATATAAACATCTGAGACACTATATAACTCATATAAAAATCATCACAGCAGCAGGAAGAACCAGTAACAAGCTGACTAAAATAATACAAGTGTGAAAACAGAAAGCATAAAGAGCACATTTAAAAACCACCAGGAGAAAAGTACCAACACAAATACTGACACAAAAAGCAGTTTGGATTTCTTTTTAAGTCTTTAATTTTAAAAGTCATTACGGAGCCTTATGTATTGACCTAAGGGGGTTTTTCCACGGGATCACCATGAAATAGGCCCTGTCTTTTGTGTCTGCCATTCTAATACAATCTAATATGGACTAGAGTTGATTCAGCAACTTCCAGGTGGCTGTGCTGTCTGTGGACGATGGGAATTGTAGTCCGAAACATCTGGAGGTGTGACAGGTTTTGGAAGGCTGCTATGAGCATTTGCTTTTTCTGATAATATACTCTTTCGCTTTAGAGATAATGCTGGTCAGAAAATCTTTAAAACTGCAAAGAACAAAAGCCTCTTTTGCAAAGCAAAAACAGTCTATGGTGCAGATTAATTCACAGAATCCAGACCACAACGGTGCTATTGTAACAGATATGACATGCACCTGTGAAAGAGGCTTGCAATTAAATTCAGATGAATCCAGAAATCAGTACGTCGAAAAGGGTCTTACCTTTAATCATGCGCAGATATTGTTAGTCTAGAGGATTGCTATCGAACACCACATAACTTCCTGCTACAGTTCTTCTCAATTAGGAACAAGCAATCGCTCTCCTTCTTCAATTACACTTCAGAGCAGCTAGACTAGAATGCTGGAAGGCAGGAGCAGACTTGCTTACCGAACCATTGGGCAGAACAGAGCCACACATTCTCCTTATTATCTCCAGAACAACAAAGACTCAAATTTTATGCTATTTTTTTATTTAAAAAAAACACACTTAAGAATTCCATCTACAAAATTTTGCAATGATTTGGTTTTCACTCGGTTTGAAAGAATGAAAAATGATGTGAAATAAACACAGAGGAAATGTGCTTCTAACAAGAAGGACATAAGAGCATCTCCTTTGAATCACACCAGAAGTTCCCTCTGGCCCATCATCCTGTTCTCCCAGTTACTAACTAGATGCCTAAGGGAAGCCGTACAGAAGGACTGGAGGCTCAATATTCATGGGGTCAAGGCAGCCTCATCTCAAAACCAAGGCCAAATACAGAGGGCTATTTTCCAAATGGTAACTTTAAATGGGAAGAACTACCTCTTATCAAGACAGATGTCGGGGGTGGGAAGGACGCAGGCAAGTGTGCACCAGGGGAAGGGGGCCTGGAGTCTGACTTAGGAGGGGGGTAAGGTAAAAGGTAAAGGACCCCTGGACAGTTAAGTCCAGTCAAAGGCAACTAGGGGGTTGCGGTGTGCATCTCATTTTCAGGCCAAGGGAGCCAGTATTTGTCCACAGACAGTTTTTCGGGTCATGCGGCCAGCATGACTAAACTGCTACTGGTGCAATGGAACACCATGACAGAAGCCAGAGCGCACGGAAATGTCATTTACCTTCCTGCCACAGTGGTACCTATTTATCTACTTGCGCTGGTGTGCTTTCGAACTGCTAGGTTGGCAGAATCTGGGACAGAGGAATGGAAGCTCACTCCATGGTGGGGATTCGAACCACCAACCTTCCGATCAGCAAGCCCAAGAGGCTCTGACTGTCTTCATAAGCTGAATTCAGACATGGGGCTTGTTGCGTTAGTTTTAGTGGTTCTAATGCCAATACATCGGTCCAGATTCCTAACGTTCCTTTTACCACACTGCAGTGCTAGTTGTGCTGTGGCTTTCTGATCGATAACAGCGCCACGTTGCACTAAAATTTAAACAGCGGGAAAGAGCTGTATGCTGTGATACTGCCCCAAAATGTCAACACATGAAACTGCAACGCAGTGCTCCTGTGGTTTTCTGAGTTAACAGGGCTGCAAACAAATCTTTCCTGGAAATCAATGCTAAACTTCTGTCATGTTCCACTGGATTTCCAGAAGTGGTTGTTTACGTTGTGTGAAAGAGCACACAAAAACGCAAAAATTAACAAGTTAGGAAATGTCAGGAAAGCAGAATAAAGAACCGTTGAGCAGCTTTTCTGCTGTGAGAGGCGGTGTTGCAGGGAAGCCTGCAAAGATGAAGCAAAAATGAGTACAGGGCAAATTGCATGAGTGCTCCAAACCTAGCCACTGTCCTCCCTCATAGTGATGAATGAATAGGAAGGGAACACACAACAGACTCTGCCCATGTGGCTCCAGAAGTCATGCACCTACAGGATCACACCACAAGAAATACTCTCAGGGTCCTTCTCCAGATGCATGCAAACAAGTCAGGGTATCATCCTGCAATTTTGGAAGAATGTGTGGTAAAACAACCATCTTCAACCCCGCTGTGAAACCTTCTCCAGAGGTCAAGAACAGGAGAGTAATTTGTTATTAAGCAATCAGTGTTGGACATCAAAAGATCCTCCTGCTGAGCCTTGCTAATAAAAAAAAATATACATTAATCACTCTCTACCTCTTCAGAGCAAATGCTCCTCCTACATAGCAGCAAGGGGCTGTCGACCTCCAAGAAGGGTTAATTTGTGAGATAACTATCTCAGCCACCAGAACAGATAAAAAGCACCTTCTAATTTCGTGTCTGATTATGCCCAGGGGTACACTATGAAAACACCCAGATCCGTAGCATAAAATCATTTATTTGTTTTTACATCTTGAATACATTCTCTTCTGCTCTGCCTCCCTCCCAAAATGATTTAGATCTAATGATAGCAGCAAAAGGCACTGGATTTTCCTGCACCAACCTCTGTTGTTCCCTCCAGGCTAACTCAAGAGCGCACAGGATTTTGAACTATGAAGGCAGCTCTCGATTTGTTAGGCACAGATTCCCCATGAAGGAACCCTGAAGGGCAAAATATAAAAAGAGGAGATATATCTACTTGCCTAATAGGTTCGGCGCTGGATACTGGCTCAGGTACTAAAAGTCTCTCTAGGTCTCTCTCAGAGCACACGGGATCTGTTCCACTTCCAGCTCATGCAGGGTCTGAGAGAGCCACTGTGTAAGCAGGAAAGCCAGCCAGAGTGATGCAAGTTACTAGGAAAAGCTGCAGATTTTTGCATATATTATGACGAACCCTTTCACCGTCTAGTAAGAAGGAAAGGCACAAATGTCTTGCGATCCCATCCATTCACCTGCATGTGAAGATGAATCAGCGTATAGGGAGGAGGTTCAAAAAGTCTTGACATGGTGCCTAGAGAACAACTTTCACCTAAATATCAGTAAGACAAAGGAGATGGTGTTGGACTTTTGGAGGAAGAGAGGGGAACTAGCCCCGTTGTATATCAGGGGGTGATGTGGAGAGAGAATCTTCCTTTAAATCCCTGGGAGTCTACCTTAGTGAAGACCTAACTTGGAAAAACAATACAACCCAGGTGGTTAGGAAGGCCCAACAGAGACTCCATTTCCTCAGAGTCTTGAGAAAGAACAACGTCAAACAAAAATTGATGATCGGTCCACAACAGAAAGTGTCCTTTCAGTATTACGGTGTGGTACGCTGGTTTGACAGCCACGGACAGGGAGTCCCTACAGAGGGTGGTGAATACAGCACATGATATCATGGGCTGTCCCCTGAGTTCACTAGATGACATCGCAGGAGACCATTGCCTCAGGAGAGCGAGGAAAATTCTTAGGGACGACGCACACCCCAGCCAGCACCTCTTTAATCTCCTACCTTCAGGCAGGAGATACAGAAGTATAGTCAGCCGCACCAACAGGTTAAAGGACAGTTTTTATCCGTGGTCTGTTGAGCTGCTGAATGGGAAGAAAAGTAGTGGTGCAAATGAATTCCAGCAAGCACACAGACTGTGTACAAGACTGAGTGTGGGGGGGCTCATTTAATTTCACTGTACACAGGTGGTGTAGTGACAATAAAGGTTTATTATTATTTGTTATTATTATTAAGATTCAAGTTCACTTTTATGTAAGATGCGGGGCCCCTGTCTTCAGCAAGTACATGCTTTAATTATACATCTATAGCCCACCCTGTGTGATGGTCTGGGATTCGACTCAGAGGCTGAACCTGAGGAATCCCAGCCTGCACAGGAGTCCCCGCCTCTGGAACCAGCTGAGCCGGGGCTGGGGCCTGAGCCTGAAGGGCCCTCACCTGTTTTGGGTCCTCAGGTGCAGGCATCAGCTGAGTCTGCTCTGGCTCCAGAGGTGATGGAGGACCCATTGCCTGCAGGTGCTCCACTCTCAGCCCCATCAGGGGAAGGTGAGGTTGCCTCTGGGTCCGGTAACCCTCCAGCCTCTCCTGAGTTGCAGAGGCTCAGGGCAGAGAGGCAGAGGGAACTAAGTTCCTGTAGGAGGAGTGCTCGCCTCCAGGCCAGGAGAGGCGAGACACCTGTGGACCGGGGCCGCCCTATGCCTCGGGGCAGATAAAAGCCAGTAAGCCCCAGTCCCAGGTTGCAGGAACAACGTTGTTGGTAACCTGTTCCTGCCAGACCCTGTCCTGCTCTTCTGCCAGAGCTCCTGACCTTGCCCGACTCCTTGCCTTGGAACCCGCTTCAGGCTTGACAGACAGCCTACACACCACACCCTTGACCCCGGACTGGACACAGACGTCGCCGCACGGAACCCCCCCCCAGGACCAGCACACCCTGTCCCAATAAAGTTACCCCAAAGCACTATGTGAATCAACCTGCATTTCCCAGTAGTGACACAGTAGTGAATTCTCTTTCTCATGCTGTTTCGGTACCATGGGAATGGGGAATCATCAACAACAGCGGCAAGAGTATTTTTAGCCCAGAAATGGAAGCAAGAAGAAATTCCCATGAAAGAAGAATGGCAGATAAAATTAATGGACTACGCAGAATTGGATAAAATGACAGGAAGCATTCGCAACCTGTGGGACCAGAGATTCACAGAAGATTGGGAGAAGCATACTAATTATTTGAAGAGCAACTATAATCAACAAATTATGTTAGTAGGACTACAAGAAGTTTTGTAAGGAGAAAGAGATGAAATGTTGCAAAGCAGAAAAAGAAGAGAGATATTAGTTATGAGATTTAAATGTAATAGGGAAAGTAAGAAATGTATACTAAGTGATTGGAAAATTTTCGGATGTGATTGATGGAAGTAAAAAAAATTGTATAAGATGTAAAAGTATGTTTAATTACTGTTGAAAATGATACGTTAAAAAAACTAATAAAAAATTATAGATAGAGAGAGAATGGAGAATCGACGTATGAAGAGTGGAATTACATGGAAAGATTTACAGAAGTGGCATCCCTCCATACCAGTCTCTGAAGCCCCTTCCAAGTCATCCTGTCCCTGCCATGAGGTTCCTTCCCCTCCTGGGTTACTAGATTACAGTGGTGCCTCGCAAGACGAAAAGAATCCGTTCCGCGATTCTCTTCGTCTAGCGGTTTTTTCGTCTTGCGAAGCAAGCCCATTGACAGCTTAGCGGATTAGCGCTACAGCGGTCTAGTGGCTTCTAGTGATCAGCTGTTAAGCGGCTTATCAGCGGATCAGCTGTTAAGCGGCTTAGCGGCTTAGGAAAAGGGGGGGAGCGGGAAAAAAACCATGGGGACTCGCAAGATTTTTTCGTCTCGCGAAGCAACCCCATAGGGAAATTCGTTTTGCGAAGCGCCTCCAAAACGGAAAACCCTTTCATCTAGCGGGTTTTCCGTCTTGCGAGGCGTTCGTCTTGCGGGGCACCACTGTAAGTGGAAAGAAGCCACAAGGGGGTGGGGACAACTTCCCCTGCTGCTTCCAGTAAGTGTGAATGAAGCTGAACACATCAACGCCCCCAGCGTGTATAGAAACAGAGATGCTGATGTGAATAGCAGGGGCGGGGTGCAAGCCATGAACCCTCCAATAGTGTTTGAAATTAGCTTTCAGCCACTTGTGATCAAGTGAAGATGCATGGGTACCAGAATGGCACCTGACATCTCCACCATCTGGAGATCCTTGGATCTGAACTGTTTTCACACACTAATACCTGTAGAATTCTATCAGTTACATTTTAGCTGCACAATCTGGAAAATGAATTTCTGGAACCAAAGTGCTTTTTCTGTGCATCCTGAGCAGGAGCAGTGGCCATTAAGAAAAGGAGGTCGGAACAGGGGAATATATCTGTGGACTGCCCCTGGATCAAGTGGCTTTTCTTCTCCAAGTTCTCAGAGCTCTTAATCTAGCTCAGGGGTCAGCAAACTTTTTCAGCAGGGGGCCGGTCCACTGTCCCTCAGACTTTGTCGGGGGGGGCGGACTATATTTTGGAAAGAAAGAAAAATGAATGAATTCCTATGCCCCACAAATAACCCAGAGATGCATTTTAAATAAAAGACCACATTCTACTCATGTAAAAACACAATTTAGAAGGTGATTGGGCCGGATCTGGCCCCCGGGCCTTAGTTTGCCTACCCATGATCTAGCTCAAGGTTGTCATCTGAACTAGCCACAGAATCAACCAGTCCATCATTTGAAAAATAAGAGTTTAGAGCTGTCTTGCCCCCCCCCCCATGGCAACTAGACGTTCAGTTTTGTCAACTGCAACCTTGATTTAAGAGCCATTTGGCGTCTAGTTTGTGTATCTGAGTTTCTAACACTGTTCACCACACACACAAAAAACCTTTTTGTTATGCTCAAAGGCAGTAATTTGAACCCTGCCTTGGTTGGATTCATCCCACAGTCTCCATCTCTCGCTGCAGATTCGCTCAGTGCCTGAAATTGAAGGCAACTATACCTGAAAAGTTGGCGTGAATCATGAGAAAAGACAGAGCAGTGTGTTAAGTGATGCCCATCATCCAGCTCCTTCTGAGTGGGTGCTGCTGAGACGGCCTCTCCCTCCTACTTACAGATACAGGGGGGGGGGGCCTACGGAAAAACCCTCTTGCTCCGATGGGAGACGACGCAGCAGCTTTTCAGATAAGCACATTCAAGAGGAGAACGTGTAAAGGCAAGAGCATGTCCTCAAGCAGTCAATTAGCCTGTGACAAGCACAGAAAGCAACTCTTAACAAAAACGATGTGGATTATGGTGGTATATGAATTCACCAAGCTCACTGTCACTGGAGAGGCAATTCCCAAAAATGCCCTAAATCTAGTCTGCCAATTTCAAATCTCATCAGCCCCACCAAATTGTCCAGCAGTCAGGGATCATGGGAGCTAGAGTCTGACAACATCTGGAAGGCATCACATTGGGGAAGGCTGGTATTAATGCATCACTTGCATTTAATCTCATTTTCATACAAAAATATTTCTTATGTGTACCTGTAGGGTTTTTACAATACAGTGGTACCTCAGGTTACATACGCTTCAGGTTACATACGCTTCAGGTTACAAACTAGTTTAACCCAGAAATAGTACCTCAGGTTAAGAACTTTGCTTCAGGATGAGAACAGAAATCGTGCTCCAGTGGCGCAGCAGCAGCAGGAGGCCCCATTAGCTAAAGTGGTGCTTCAGGTTAAGCACAGTTTCAGGTTAAGAACGGACCTCCGGAATGAATTAAGTACTTAACCTGAGGTACCACTGTATTTCATACTGCCAATGAAAGAAAGAGTGAATTAATGGTTGTTCCGTGGAAGTATGTGTTAGGCAGATTTCAATATCTCCTTAACGTCCTGGAGCTTGCTTTTCTCCCTCAGAAGAAAAGACTCCCTGGAAAAGACCCTGATGTTGGGAAAGATGGAGGGCACAAGGAGAAGGGCATGACAGAGGATGAGATGGTTGGACAATGTTCTCGAAGCTACCAGCATGAATTTGACCAAACTGCGGGAGGCAGTGGAAGACAGGAGTGCCTGGTGTGCTCTGGTCCATGGGGTCACGAGGAGTCGGACACGACTAAATGACTAAACAACAACAACAACAACATGAGCACAAGAGGGTGTGGAGCATAGGAAGTTGTGTTATTCTGAGTCAGACCACTGGTCCATTGAGCTCAGTAATGTCAACACTGATTGGCAGTGGCTCTTTGGGATTTCAGATGAAGATCTATCCCAGCTCTTCCAGGATACTCCAGGAATTGGATTTGGGATTTTCTGTGTGCAAAGCAGATGCTCTAGCACTGAGTTATGGTCCTTCCCCGAGTACCAAAAGGCTCATAGAAAATTAAGTACTATTAAAGGGGATTCCTGAATTACGGGTCTGCTTTTTAAAGTCCGACCTTAAAGGCACAGAGGTGCTCAAAGTTGCAGGTTCATTAAGCAGCATTAATAACAGCCTCCAACACACCAGCCTAGATTTATTGCCAGTCAGAAGAAATGGAACGGGGGGGATATTACATCGAGAAGTTTTTAAACTCAGGAGTTCTGCCAAACCAGAGGCAAAATGCAGACCATGGGTGAACTGGACTTCCCCTCTCCCCCCCCCCACCCCGTGACCTCTTTACCACTTCTGTCACTGAATGGCCAACCACTACCCTCCAGTGGTGTTTTGGTGTAAGAGTAATAAGACTTCAATAACTTGTTTTTCAATGCAAAAGGTGGCAACGCATAACTGCATGGAAATTGCATCTTCTGACCTTGAAGTCCTGTCCCTTCATTGTACAGTGGTACCTCGGGTTACATACGCTTCAGGTTACATACACTTCAGGTTGCAGACTCCACTAACCCAGAAAAAGTGCTTCAGGTTAAGAACTTTGCTTCAGGATGAAATCAGAAATTGTGCTCCGGAGGCGCAACAGCAGCAGGAGACCCCATTAGCTAAAGTGGTGCTTCAGGTTGAGAACAGTTTCAGGTTAAGTAGGGACCTCCAGAACGAATTAAGTACTTAACCGGATGTACCACTGTAGACATGCATTTAACCTGTTTTGGCTTCTCGGGAACAAGAGTGAGGGCACTTTGCACATACTCTGAGGCATTTGTTACTTCACCTTTCTCAGGCATTGACATGGTAATTTATTTGTCCTCAACAGATGTTTGTTTTAATTTTGTTTCACTGTATGTTGCTTTAGAACAGGGGTCAGCAAACTTTTTCAGCAGGGGGCCGGTCCACTGTCCCTCAGACCTTGAGGGGGCGGACTATATTGGGGGGGGTGAACGAATTCATATGCCCCACAAATAACCCAGAGATGCATTTTAAATAAAAGGACACATTCTACTCATGTAAAAACACGCTGATTCTTGGACCGTCCACGGGCCGGATTTAGAAGGCGATTGGGCCAGATCTGGCCCCCGGGCCTTAGTTTGCCTACCCATACTTTAGAAAAGTAACCAGCGCAATATAACCCATAGGGGTGCACCCAAAGTTCTCTGCCTGCTTGCACAAGAGCTCTTGCACTAGGGGATGGCTGGGTTTTAATGCTGCACAACAGAGGAATCCAACTGTGCTACCGGAAACTTGTTCAACAGATTGCGCAACCTATTGTGAAACAACGTTACCAGCAGCCTGCTTGCACATTTATTTTGTGCAACAAAGTTTCACTGGTGAAAAACATTTCCCAGCCAACTAATATGCCACTAAGTGGCTATAACTCATCCACACCGGATACAAACCACAATGGATATCGCCACACCGGATACAAACCACAATGGATTGCTGCAGCTTGAATAGCTCCATATGCGATGCATTGCGAACACTGTTGATCTGCTGATCATTTGTGTAAGCAAGAACAAGCTACCTAGCATCATTGTGACATCAGGGGTGATTGACAGGTTGGCAGCCCCCTGGTTCATGGGGGAGATACGGATCAGGTGGGACCAGCTCCCTCCCCCTGACATATATGCATGAATCCATGCTGAATCCTGGCAGAAATTAAGCCCTGCAGCTTTAAATTGTAGGTGACACTGCTTCCAACATAAATGCATTACTGCGGTTTAAAAGAACCTTATATTTTTTTTCTGGGCAGTATCAGATGCGCATTCTTCGGGTCCCGTGAGCAGTCGATACTTAAAGGGCCTCTTTATGCTAGCATTAGCAATGTTTGCACTGCTACACATGCAGTTAAGAGACCAGCAGTGTCATGTCTGCATGGTCCCCATCAGTAAAATCATAGAATTTGCAGGTCAGGCCTTCATTCCTTGCCAAAAAAAAAGCATGAGAGAGACACAAGCATTTTGCAGGGATCAGGGGCAGCTTTCCTGGCACAAGCTGAGTTCATGTATGTCTCTGATGAGGGAGAGACCTGTGAGCACTCCCTTGTTATCCTAAATGACAATAACTGTGCTGAAAAACGATCTTATGGCTTATCTGGCACTTTGGATCACATTCGGTGCAGCTGACTGCTCCATCAGGCAATTATCATCCCCTTTTAAACACTGACCTTTCCTTTGTTTATATCCTGACATTGAAAACCAACTATGTTATGACAGCCTGGGAGGGAAAGTTTGTTGCATTGACAAAGAAATAAGTGAATCCTTGCTTCATGAGCCATGTGCAGATGTTCTTCCCTACATCTCTCCCCCCGGTCTCTCTCTGTGTGTGCAACCACATTCTGCTGACATTTCTACTGTCTACACTCCTGGTTTCTGCTTCTACAGTGACCTTGCAACATAAACAGAAATTGTAAAACTGGCACATGCATTTTTCTGGTGCCCTATTCATGCATTGCTCATCTATGTGCCTGGTCCTCTATGCACACATTCAGCAAAACCTCTGGACATCAGGCCAAAGCAGAAAGCAGGGCCTGTCGCTTGCAGTCGCAATCTTCCCTCACCCAAGTCCCACAAAAAGCCGCACATAAGGATGCTTTAAATAAGCAATATACACTCATAGGGGAGGAAATCACAGTAAGGGGGGGGGAGCTAGCAATAAGCACATAGAACGAAAGTGACAAGATCAACAGAAACAGCTTCATTAACAAGCTTTCTATTGGTCCCATTGGAATGGCACATTACATTGTACTACTTGAAATACAGAGATACTGCTGTGTTGTTCACTCTCAAGGTATAAAAACACCCTCTGCCCAACACAGATGGCAACCACAGTACAAAATCAAGACAGAAGACAATCTGCAGCAATTTCTTCCCCTCCTTTAAAAAGTAAAGGACCCCTGGACAGCTAAGTCTGGTCATAGTCAAAGGCGACTATGGGGTTGTGACGCTCATCTCGCTTTCAGGCCGAGGAAGCCAGTATTTGTCCACAGACGGCTTTCTGGGTCATGTGGCCAGCATGACTAAACTGCTTCTAGTGCAACAGAACACCGTGACGGAAACCAGAGCACACGGAAACACCATTTACCTTCCTGCCACAGCAGTACCTATTTATCTACTTGCACTGGCATGCTTTCGAACTGCTAGTTTGGCAGGAGCAGGGACAGAGCAACAGAAGCTCACTCAGTTGCAGGGATTCGAACTGCCAACCTTCTGATCAGCAAGCCCAAGAGGCTCAGTGGTTTAGACCACAGTGCCACCCGCACCCAAACTTTAATTAGAGGTCACTCCTAAGTAGGCAAGTCTGAGCATGGGTTTTTGAGAGCCTGTGTGCTATTTCAGGTCCTTGTGGGTCCCCACAGGCATTGAGAGGACCAGTGTGAGAACAGGATTTTGGATTAGATCAGCCATTGGGCTGACCCAGCAGGCTCTCCCTTAAAGGGATTTCCATAGCCAAAGGTATTTTAAGCTTGTCCAAAGTGCCCCATTACTTGGGTTCCATCCAAAACCATCTGCAGCAGCATTCAGATGTTTTTGACTACAATTCCCATTAGCCTCCTTTTCACACAGCTCTGGCAGGGGCTCCAGCCCTGTGATTTATGATGTGATCAAGACTCGTGCAGATTTCTAGGTTCTATATATATGCGGCTGAACAGGCACCGCCAAGGGGGGAACATCGCTTGTTCGTCACACTGCATTAAAAGTATAACGTAAGTTACGTGAGTGGCATCAATGAAAAACACAAGGGGCAGGTCTGTGGTTGGGCAAATCACGAGGGATTGAGGGAACATGCCCTAGTCTTTGACAGGCAAACGCCTTCCAGTAGCGAGAAGACAGGCTATGTTAATCAGAGACACATAAATTATATTGAAGGTATGTGGATAGGCCCTTAGTTCACAGTTCTCCAAGAAAAAAGTGGCTAAAAGATTACCTGTAAATCAACTGTGACATAAAATGTTTGTCTGAAGCATTTTTATCAGGAGGCACACATTTTTTTTAAGCCGCCAGAGTCTGGTACGTGTAAAAAAGTAACTGCTGAGGCCGAACCAATTAGGTCTCTCTCCCTCCCTCTGCTACTTTAAGGACTTTAGCAAAGCTGCCCTTTACAAAGCTAATCCTTGTCAATTATTAAACTCTTATTCACATATCCATTACCTTATAAAACACTGTGCATACGGCAGATGGGCTGGCACACCGCCTGTTTCTGCTCCAGCATATGCATGAAATTAATCTCCAAGCTCTGTATACAAAACACAGGAGATCTCCAAAAATATAAACACAGTTCCTGGAACTCTAGATAAACTAAACCCTCTGTGTATTTGGCCTCTGCTCTAAACAGCATGCCAGAAGTGTGACCCGCCAGGAAGTGCTACCTCAAATTACTTTCCAAAATCAAAAGGTATTTCCTAGGACAGCTGATTCCCAAACTTGATTTTCCCCCAGGGACGCACTGAAAATTGCTGAAGGTTTTGGCGGACCACTTAACTAGCTGTCAACTTTTCCCTTTTTTTAAGGGGAATGCCCTTATTCCGAATAGGATTCCTCGCAAGAAAAGGGGAAAGTTGACAGCTATGCCATTTAAGGATTCTTCTGCCTGTTGCAGCAATTGCAACGTGCTGTGCTAGGAGGTGTGTAATTTTTACTTGTACTTTTATTGCTCCTTTTATTTCTTACATTGCATTTTATGTGGAAACCTGAAGGAGTGTCTCCACCCCCATTGTTCTGCCCGGACACTGAGATCCAGCGCCAAGGGCCTTCTGGCAGTTCCCTTGCAAGAAGTGAGGTTACAGGGAACGAGGCAGAGGGCCTTCTCAGCAGTGGCACCCACCCTGTGGAACGGCCTCCCGTCAGATGTCAAGGAAATAAATATTTGATGCTGTATTATTTTTAACACTTGATTGGAAGCTGTCCAGAGTGGTTGGGGAAACTCAGCCAGATGGGCAGAGTATAAATAATATATTATTATTATTATTATTATTATTATTATTATTATTATTATTATTATTATTATTATATTGCATTGCAATTCAAATTCTGCACTGGGAAGTGCTCTTCACCGACATGCTATGGGTCACATTTTGGAACCACATCCTATTTCTTATTTTAATACTTTTTTTATTTCACTGCATTTATATCGCACCCTGGAGCTTTCTTCCTCCCCATTTTTATCTTCACAACAGTCCTATGAGGCTGGCTAGGCTAAGAGATTGCGACTGGATCAAGGTCATCCAGCAAGCTTCACAGCTGAGCAGGGATTTGAACCCTGGTCTCCAGGTCCTAGTTCAGCACTCCAACCACTACACCACACTGTCCTAGGGGAGAACTTGACCAGCCACTTTTCTCCTCCATGGGATCATCTTATAAGAACATAAGACCAGGGCTGTTACAACCTGCAAAAAGAAAAAGAAAAATGAGCCGGCATTTCCTTCCCGGCTACATAGAAGGTAAAACCTCTCCTCTGCAGCTAGCACAGAAACACAGGTGACTTAAGACTCTTAGCAGGCTAGTGTAAAAGAAGATTTTGCATAATTATTCCTGCATTGCAGGGGGGCTGGGGACTAGAAGATCCTTGGGATCCCTTCCAACACTACAATTCTATGATTCTTTGAATCTGTATATACACGTATTTAAATAAGAGGTGACTACGTTTCAAGGCCCCTAAATATGATAGGCTCTGCACAAAAATTAAAATGCGCAAGCCCTGCCTTCAGCCTTGTAGCCTGTAAGATCAAGACAAGGTACATCAGTGTGCAAAGGAAAGGAAAACAGGAGGAGGTTCAACAAGGAAGCCGGGATATGGCTGGGGAAAGAGAGAGTGCTGGTTTTGACCTTTAACGCCCTATGTGGCCTCAGACCCTCGTACTTACGGGACTGCCTCTCCTGGTATGTCCTGCAGAGGACCCTAAGATCCATGAATAACCATAGTTTAGAGGTCCCGGGCCTTAAGGAAGCCAGACTATCCTCCATCAGGGCCAGGGCTTTTTCAGTGATGGTCCCCAACCTGGTGGAATGCTCTGTCCCACGAGACTCGGGCCCTGCAGGACTTGATCTCCTTCCGCAGGGCCTGTAAGATAGAGCTATTCCGCCTGGCCTTCAATTTGAATTAGCCGGATCCTCTATTCCCTTTTCCCCTTTCCTCTTCTATGAAGAAACCCTTTCTGGGATCCCACATTTAAATTCTTCCCTGGTCTCCTTGCTGGCCCTAGTAACTTGGCCAGTTAGCCCTGGTAATCATTTGATGTCTACTGACTGGGGGGTTTTTTTCCTGACCCCTGAATTTTTTTAATTTTATTGATATTGATGCTGCATTTTATGTTGTATTTTATGCTGTTTTATGCTGTTTTTAAGTCACATTTTAATCAGTGTTTTATATTTGCTGTTAGCCACCCTGAGCCCGGTTTTTAAACCGGGAAGGGCGGGGTATAAATAAAAAAAATTATTATTATTAAACAGAGTCAGATTACTGGGCAGTTTAGCCTAGTGCTCCCTAATCCAATGGGCAGGACTTCTGAAGCAATCTTCTGCAGACCTGGTAGCCAATTGGATGTGCTTGAGATTGGACCTGGGATGAAATACCTGTGTTGCACCCACCGACATCCATCGGTCACATGTTGCTTAAAAGCTGCAGAATTTCCTCTAATGGTCAGTTAACAACAACGCATGACATTCTAGTACCACAAGGAATCCGAACCACTTATCTCCCCACAAACTGCGGCGAACAACACTACAAAGAAAACCCCTGAGGTGAATCACACACACACACACCTGGCAGCAAGCTGCTTTTTCAAACCCTTCAACCCATCCTGTATATCTGGAGGAGCACTTGGTAAAAATTGGGAACGTGGAAGTGCAGGGGAAGGTCAGAGCAGCAGGAAAGTTCTGTTTTCAAGAGGCATCAACAATCCCCCTTTGCACCAAGAGAAGCCAGGCTTCCTGTGGGACCCAGAGTATAATTCGGTTCCCGTTACAATCTACTAAATTTAATGGAGAAATGTTGTCTCTTGTCGCACTAAAGAAAAACTGTGGTTTTTATAGGTCGAGACTCAATACCTTCTCCCACCGCTAAGGAAGATCGATGCATGTTGTCATGTACGGCAGATTATATTTATGTACGATGCCTTGTGTTTGACAGATTGACCCGATGGCTATAAATATGAAAGCAGCTTGTTTCAACTTTTAAGGCGAAATTAACCCACTTTTCACCATAAACAATGCCACCCCATGAAAAATGGTTGAACAATTCATTCAGAATACATTTGGGCAACAAGAAATCAACCTTCATTCAAAGACGATGCACAAGAGATGATATAATTTTAAAGTGCCAATAAGAAAGCATAGGTTTGGAGGGGGGAGAGAACTATCATTTTTTAAAGGTTTACAAATGGGCTGAGTCCAAAGATACTCTGTAATTAAAAAAAAACAACACCTCAGCTGGAAGAGACACATTCTCCCTCCCTTGGGTTGCAGCCCCTACTCGTTACCAACCACAGTGACACTTTGTCCGGTACACTGGTCCTTTGATTCTCTGGAGAGGCTTTTCAGAGAAAGAATATTGGTGACTCCTCCATGCATGAACAGAAGTGACTTTTACCTGCACATGAAGATGTTCTGAATCAATCCTACATCAAATCAAAGGAAGTGGAGAAAAACAAGCTTAAAATATTCCATCATACTGACAGTCATCTCGCAACAACCAGCTGCCCATGCCCAAACACATAGAAATGGTAGTTTAACAGCCACTGAGATGAAATGCACCTTAAAATCCGAAAGAGATTGCACATCATGCCTTTCTGCCAAAGACTAATAGGAATGTGAATGGTATCCTTACCTTTCTCTGGGCTTAAATTTTTATATACTTCGAGGTCTGCCATTAAATCTGTTATTGTTATACATTATTGGCAGGCAGAGCAGAAAGTCTCCTTGAAGCAAAAGCCCAAATTCATTCACATCTGCAGGGATAGAATATTTGCAACACAATTCTTAGAAGTATCCATGAACTTTGTCAATCCTGTCCGTTACGAAACAAGTTGAAGTCTATGTGATCCGCAGCATGGATTTGGGAAGATTAGCAATCACAGAATCAGAGGACCGTAGAGTTGGAATCATTTTTTAAAAAATCCAAAAGGTGATCCTGGATAACTTTGCTCCAAACTGGAAGGCAGGGAGGGAAAGAAGAAGAAAATCCCCAGGCAGAGAGGAAGACTGGAAAGCTCTGCTCTGTGCAGCTGCTGTTGTGGAAATGCAGGACCACTTTGGGTATGAGACATGCATGCACAGTGAAATGATTCAAATCCTCAAGGCACAAAATGTGCACAAAGCACTGTGAGAAGCAGGTCTCTCAAACGTCACGGAGGAAATCCTTTGCACCTCGGAAAAGAAAACCCATCCCCACTTTTGGGTTTTAAAATCAGAGGAGTGACGCAAGCTGAAAGCTGAAGAAAAGAAAGCAGAATACCACTAAAAAAAAAATCTCTAGCTGAGAGAATTTGTGAAGTGGAAAAAAGCAGACAAAAGACAGCACAATGAGCTTTTCCAAGACTTTCTTTAACAAAGAAAGGGCTTGTAAATTATTGTTAATTGGACGGTACTCCCACTTTGCTTTGAACTTAAATAAATCAAAACTGCAAGCATATAATTAGCTTCAGCATCCTTTTTTGCCTAAATGAGTCTACGAACCCTGAACACAGCAGACTGAAATTCTACAGATATCTCTTTCTGTGTAGGCAACGGGGAGGTGTGTACCTGTTGAATTTCTGCCTGCCATTTATTTTATTATTTTTATACCCCACCTTTCCCCCAAGGAGCTCAAGGTGGCATACATGAATTCCCCTCTCCCCATTTTATCCTGACAACAACCTGCGTAGGTTAGGCTGAGAGGCAGTGAGTGGCCCAAGGTCACCCTTCATGGCTGAGTGGGGGCTTAAACCCTGGTCTCCCAGGTCTTAGGCAAACACTCTTAACAACTGTACCGTCCTGGCTCTTCATCAGCCATGCAGTTGATAAAGGCACAGAACCACCAGCAGTTCCTGGTGGAGAGTTCCTTAGTGTCTTGTGCATTGCTTGAGTGCTTATGACTTCCGAAACACACTGGTCTCCCTGCTAAGGGGCCAAGGCTTAGCCTCTGGCATCTTCAGTTAAATATATCTCTGATGCTAGGAGTCATTGCCAGAGGAGGCTGCAATCCACTTGTTTGCCTCAGTGCAAAACTGCTTGAGAGAATCAAGTTCTTCCAAGAATATTACACAGCATTTATACCAAGTACAGTGGCAGATTCTGATTCTTCTTCAGCAAAGCCAGCTAGAATCCAACTCCCTGCAAGAGGCTCTCTCCGTCTTTCAATCGAGCGCCAGCAAACCTGAGGAGAAAAGCCTGGGGGGTATACTGCAAACACACTCTTCTCCAGCTGCCTGTCAGCAGTTGGTTGTCAACAAGGCCATCTACAGCCTGCCCTCACTGGAGGCACCTGGCACCTAAGTGAGTTGCCAGCAGGAAAAAATCCTTGCTGTCCCTGTGGTATTTTTGGTCTGATGCAGAACAATGGGCTTGAGGAATGAAGGTGGCCGAAAAAACAAGGCTTACCTGCCAGTACCACCACTTGCCTTGAATGAATCTTATCAGAAGAGCTCCAGAGAGGATTTTATGTCCTTTATATTATTAAACAGCACTCTTAATGTTATTTGTATTTGTGTGGTATTTGCTTTGGCCTCACCTCTAGCCCAGAATTAATCTCCCCACAGCATGCCTCTTACGTGAAGGGGGACTAAGTCTGATAAATACTGACCTGGCCAATGTGTCACAGCTGATGCAGCTCAAGTCAGCATCTAAAGCCTAGTGACAGATGACTTTGAATCAATCCAGCCCTAGTGGCTTCCAATTAGACCCTCAGAAAGCCCTGCTGAACCAAATCAAAGCTCCACCTAGTCTAGTCTTCTTCTTCTTCCTGTGCCAAATGCCTTCAGGAAGCCCACAAGCAATGCACAATAGTAAGAGCACTCACCTGTTGCTGTTTCCCAAGAACTAGTAACATTGCCTTTGGACTGAGATCCCACTGGGAAGAGCCATGGTTCAGAGG
Organism: Podarcis melisellensis; assembly: GCF_964234715.1. Lineage (NCBI taxonomy): Eukaryota > Metazoa > Chordata > Lepidosauria > Squamata > Lacertidae > Podarcis > Podarcis melisellensis. The sequence goes on along the minus strand of NC_138537.1, from coordinate 22,164,519 downwards.
CAGAGCATCTGCTTTGCATGCAGAAGGTCCCAGGTTCAATCCCCAGCATCTCCAGGTAGGGCTGGGAGAGAACCCTATCTGAAATCCTGGGGTACCACAGCCAGTAAAGGTAGACAGTACATTTACTGGGTAGACCACTGGCCTGGTTCAGTATAAGGTCCTAAGGTCCTGATGCAAAGGGGAGAGTTCAGCAGGGAGCACTCTTGAAGCCCAAACCCTTTAAAAGAGTAGTTTAAGACAACTGGAAGAGGTTGGGTTGGGTTGGGTTGGGGAAGTCACCATGGACCTTCCATAGAAGCTCAGCCAGGTCTCACATGGTAAGGCTAAATTTGGTACAGAAGTTGGGGATGCGGGTGGCGCTGTGGGTTAAACCACAGAGCCTAGGACTTGCTGATCAGAAGGTCGGAGGTTTGAATCCCCGTGACGGGGTAAGCTCCCGTTGCTTGGTCCCTGTTCCTGCCCACCTAGCAGTTCGAAAGCACGTCGAGGTAAACAGCGATTCCGTGTGCTGCTCTGGTTCACCAGAAGTGGCTTAGTCATGCTGCCCACATGACCCAGAAGCTGTACGCCGGCTCCCTCGGCCAATAAAGCGAGATGAGCGCCACAACCCCAGAGTTGGCCACGACTGGACCTAATGGTCAAGGGTCCCTTTACCTTACAGAAGCAGCATTCACTGTGGCAGCCCCTAAGTGGTGGAATTCCCTCCCCAGAGAGATGTGTCCAGCACCTTCACTTTCAGCTAATGCTGAAGACCCGCCTCTTTATCCTGACCTTTGAAACACGAGGTGTGTTTTTCAGGACTCCACCCTATTTCTGTGACGATAATTCATTTTAGCTGGTTTTTTTACGTCTGAATTTTAAATTGTTGTAACCAACCCTACAGCCTGCTGTCGAAGGGCTGGAAACAATAATATTAATAATGCAAATCACTGCGCTGAACTCACTCTCTCCTTTACTCCCGAGATAATCAGATTCCTCTCAATTACACAGCATTAGACACCAATTATGTCACAGCCTTTTAACATTTAGCATCCCTAAGCAAATCTCAGTGAAGTTATTTTTCATTTTGCTACTTTATGATATAATGGGCTCCTGTGCAGTTCTCGTTTTTAACTGAAATTGCTTGCAAAGAAGAAATGCTGCCGTAAAGAGTCCTTCCCTGTTACTTTTACAGCCATAATTTTCCTGAGTGCAGAACATCACAATCTTCTCCTGAGCCAAGAACTCTCTTGAATTTGTAAATATATCCAGCAGATTAAACAGATCAACTGAAGTTTCCAGAAAAATAATTGCAATACTCGTGAAGTTAGCACCTGCTTATGATAATGTTTTTTCTTCCTTCGTCAAGAGAACCTCTCTGCTGAGAGAGTATTGCACAGCATGGTAACACAAAACAGCCAACTTTTAGGTGAGGCCAATCAGGCTTCTGTAACATGGGCGACTACAGCCTGCTCCTCCAGATGAGCTTCTCAAGCAGTCCTTAAGGTACCCCAGGCAGGACCTAGGTTGTTCAAAGCTACATACAGTGGTACCTCGGGTTACATACGCTTCAGGTTACATAGGCTTCAGGTTACAGACTTCACTAACCCAGAAATAGTGCTTCAGGTTACCAACTTTGCTTCAGGATGAGAATAGAAATTGTGCTCCGGTGGCGCAGCGGCAGCAGGAGGCCCCATTAGCTAAAGTGGTGCTTCAGGTTAAGAACAGTTTCAGGTTAAGAACGGACCTCCGGAATGAATTAAGTACTTACCCCGAGGTACCACTGTATATCAATGCAATATCCTTGAACTTGACCCAGTAGCTTATGAGCAACCACAGCAAATGCTTTAGCAAAACTATCACATCCTGTCCGCTCCAATCAGCAGTCTAGACCACACTGCAAAACTTTGGTCTCAAGCGATGCAACAAAGAGAATTTTACCATGTCTCCACAACCAATCAAAAGAAACAGACAAAGATTGCCCTGAGAAAGGAGTCTGGATACTACAGACAACCAATTCCCAATTTGGTTGCTTGCTACGTTTACAAGTAGTCCTCCATGTGGAAAATGGGCATCTGAATCAACCCTCTATATCTCCGGTTGGCTCTTGATACTATGAGAAGCACTAACAAGGAAAGCATGCTTTGGAGAGTTGTGCATCTGAGACCTGTGCATCTTCCACATCTGCATTTATGTTGCTGTTAGAGGAAGTACCCATTATTCATACATTGACTTGACTGTGCTAACACACAAAGTTGCCCTGTTATTTGTAGCACAGACACAGCTCTCTTCCGCAGCCCAGTGCCATAATAAATACACGTTGATGTAGCGATGGCCATTAACTTGCATGGCTTTAAAGGAGAATTGGACTAATTCATGGAGGGCAAGGCTACCAGTGGCTACTAAACATGGTGGCTATGTTCTGCCCGCACTGCAGGGGACATGTGGCGCTATGGTCTAAACTACTGAGCCTCTTTGGGGTTTGCCGATCGGAAGGTCAGTGGTTCAAATCCATGTGACGGGGTGAGCTCCCGTTGCTCTGTCCCAGCTTCTACCAACCTAGAAGTTTGAAAGCACACCAGTGCAAGTAGATAAATAGGTACCACTGTGGCAGGAAGGTAAACGGCATTACTGTGCGTTCTGGTTTCCGTCAGTGTTTTGTTGTGCCAGAAGTGGTTTAGTCATGGTGGCCAGAAAGCCATCTGTGGACAAAGGCCGGCTCCCTTGGGCCTGAAGCGAGATGAGCGCCATACCCCAGAGTCAAATTTGAGTGGACTTTACCATCCAGGGGTCCTTTTCCTCTGAATATTAGCTGCTGAGACTCAAAAGTAGGGAGAGTTGCTGTTGCCCTCGGGTCCTACTTGTGAATTTCCCACAGGCATCTGAATGGCCACTGTGAGAAAAGGATGCTGGACTAAGTCAGCCTTTGGTCTGATCGAGCAGGACCTTTTATGTTATTAAACTGGCATTATTGAGAGAGCGGATGTTCTGAGGTTTATTGCTAGGGCTCCCACCCCCCTTTTTCATCTATTCATTGCATCTAATTAACTTAAAAGGAGAATTTGGAGACCAGACCTAATGAAATTGTAAAACAAGCTTCCAGGAACAGTTTTGGAATAATCAACTGTTGGTGAATAGAGTACAGACTTGGATATACTTATGACAGACTTTTGTTCCAAAGCCTTCGTTGTGTGTCATTTGAGTTTTCTGCTGTATGTTTGAGGGATTTTCTTGGGACCTCACAGTTGTTCACAGACTACAGCTTCCATCATGCTAGCTAGGGGTGATGGGTATTAGAGTCCTGCAACACCCAGAAGGTTACAGGTCCCCCACTTCTGTTCAATGTCATCAGGCAATGCCATGATTCTGGAAAAGACACTGATGTTGCACAGAGCTTCCAGTTTAAATTCCAACTCAGTCCCGAAACCATTGGGTGGCTCCATGCAAGCCAGTATTAGGCTTAGAGAAGCTGGCCAGAAAAAGACCAATGTGTAGTTTCCTCATTTCTCTATGTATCTCTACATGTCACTCTTAGTCTGCCTGTCCACCAACTTCCAGATCTTGTAACTATTTAGAGCCCTCAATTTCAGATTCACTTGCTCCTCCTCTGTTCCACCATCCTTCACACAGCCCTTCAAGTTTGAACCTTAGCTGATGGATTATGACTACACCACAGAGGCAGTTTCCAAACACTGGTTGTTGTAAAACAGGGGTCAGCAACCTAAGGCCCATGGGCCACAAGCAGTCCATGGGGGTCGTTCTACTGGCCCACAAGCCACCCCCAAACTGAGCCGCCCACTCAGTGAGTCCATGCACACTGTGCTAAACTGGTGCAGCATGGCGACTCGCTTCCACAGTTCTGCAAGTCTGCGCAGACACAGATGACAGAAATCACAGGCACGCGGAGTCATGCGCACCTGTGATCTGGCCCATAGAGGGGGCTCTGCAGCAGTGAACCGGCCCAGGCAAGGTAAGCCTTGCAGACCCCTATGGTAAAACCCTGGGAGGGTGGAATGCTCTTGTGCTCACGTTCTGCTCCCTGGTTTCCAACAGACATCTGGTTGCCCACTGTAAGAACAGGGTGTTGGACTAGATGGGCCACTGGCTTGACTCAGTGGAATCTCACGTTCTTCTCTACATACAACTTTTCCACCAAGGAGCTCATGGTAGTGTAAATGGTTCTCCCTTCCTCTCCATTTTATCCTCAAAACAACACTGTGAGGGAGGTTAGGCTCAAAGTCAATGAGGTCAACCAATGAGCTTCAAGGCTAAATGGGGACTTATCTGGTCTCCCAGGTCCTAGTCCACCCCACTGGCTCTGTCCATGAATAACTCTACCTCTCTTTTTTATTTTGTTTTGACTATGGCAGACCAACACGGCTACCTATCTGTATCTGTTGACCTTGTTAGACAATGGTGATGAAGCCTCCTATGGAACTGGCTAGCATGCTCCATCATGACTGGTCCAAAATAATACAGAAACAGGAGGGAATGGACTTCTGGGGGAAAGAGGTGCAGATCAGAAATAAGACTGATTTGACCACCCCAAAGATGCTACTTTGCTTATCACATAAATGGATGTGTCATGCCAAGTCATGCTGGCGACAGAGCTACAAATCTATGGTTTTCACTTTCAGATACAGAAGATGGTGAATTAATTAGCAGGAAAGTCACAGAAACTCAAGCTTAGGTACTGAAAAAATTAAAAGCTACATATACTGCCACACAAAAGGAGAAAGGGTGGCAGCATTTATTCATCCTGAACAGACGGAGGAAGGGGACAGTAGCCTAGAGCTGAAATGTAAGATTTATGTCAGATCCCTAGGACTGTCAATCACAGTCAATATGAAGCAGCTGCACCCATGAAGAAAGCCGCTGAGATTATAATTAGTTTGTCTAGAAAGGAAAAGGGGAAACTAAAATGACAATCCTCTTTTTTTCTTTTTTTGCAACACCTGTCCAAACAGGCAGGTTTGGCTTAGACGTACCTTGAATCTGAGCCATCTCTGTCCTTCCAGGATTGCCTGCTTTCCACTCAAATTGTTGCCAACATCAGCGCAGAGAGCCAATCTATTCAATGGGAAACTCTGCAGAGCATCCTAGAGCAGCTTTTAAGCAGATATATTTGAAAGCCTTTCTTGACCATTCTGTAGGGTCAATCAATCATAAATTAAGGCAAGATGCTCCGGGGACAAAGAGACGTCGGTCTGCATGAGATAATCGTAATTGGCTCTCTCTCAGCCTTGATCATTAGGAGAAATCAAATGCTAAATGAAATGGTTCCTTTGGACCACACTTTCTTAAGGTGCTGTGTCAACACTGACAAGATGAGCGTTTTCGTCAAGAATAAAATCCCACGGTGGCAAGAGTCTTAATAGCACAAGGATGGAAGAACGAAAAAATCCCGACAAAAGAACTGTGGCAAGGGAAACTAATGGAATATGTGGAACTGGCGAAACTGATGCATAAATTACGTGAAAAGGACAACTGTGACTTTAAAGAAGAATGGGAACCTTTTACAAAGTATTTAAAGAAACAACAAAATGAACTGATCTCCTTGGCAGGTTTTGAATAAACAAACACAAACTTACTATTGGTAACAAATAGATAGATAAATTGAGGATCATTACAATTTGATAATATGCAGAAAATAACATGTGCTTAGAAACCAGAGAGAGGAGCTATGGGAAGTCCAGAGGGGGGGAGGGAAAATTAGGGGTGGAAATGAGGATGATATGTTTTTTATAAATTGTTATGTTGAAATTCTCAATAAAAACTATTTTTAAAAAAGAAGAATAAAATCCCACCCACCCAAGCTGTAGTCTGGGAAACCAAAATGAGTGAGTGTGACCATTAATATGGTTAAGGTGACTGCCTCCTTTTCTACAAATCTTGTGTGATAAGATTGACAGAGGGGCCCTCTTGGTATTTCCACCACCCTCAGAAGTTCAGGACTGGCAGTCCAAAGGAGGGCATTCTCTGTGGCATCCCATAAACTGTGGCACTGGCTCCCCACAGAGAAGAGTTGGCATATTCATTGCACAGCTTTCATCCCACACTGAAGGCGCACCTTTTGGCTCTGTCCTTTGATATCCGAAGGACAACTGTGCACTTTTTAACCAACTGTATTTTTATATTGTTTGTAAATTGCTTCATGGATTATTGCTTTATATTTGGGAAGCACAAGCCATCCCTTGCCTTATAGGGGAAAGGACTGTAGCCGAGTGGCAAAACATTTGTTTTGCATGCAGAATATCAGTCTCCCAGGTATGGCCCTGTCTGAAATCCTGGAAAGCCGCTACTCATCCGTGTAAATACTTAGCTAGGTAGATGAATGGTCTGACCTGCTATAAGGCAGCTTCGTATGTTCCTATGGTGGTCATCTGCTGGGACTTTATGGTGTGGTGCAGGTAAGAAATTCAATAAAGGCTTATGTACCAATTGACTGCAGGCCAACAGCAGATGGAGAGCAGCCCAATTTGATGAGAAAAAGATGTGGCTAGAAGATCTCGGGATGCTAGCTCTATAGACAGCACTAAAGCCCTTCAATCAGTCATGGGTAAATCAGTAAGATCCGACAGCAAATAAAATGCCAAGCCTAATCTTGATAACACAGATGCAGAAACTATCACCAAAGTTGGAAGGGACCTCCAAAGTCACCTAGTGCAGCCCCTGCAATGCAGGAAGGGCACAGTGAGGCAGCCAAGTGGCCTAAGCAAAACAGTCACAGTGAACCCTCTCCCCTTACAAAATGTTCCGTACACATACACACAAAAACCACTGACAACATGGCTTGTTAAAGCTAAGAATTGCAGCCCCACAATAATTTTAATTTTCTGCTTCACCAACCTTTCTCTTTCACTATCCAAAGTCACAGAAAAATTGCTACTTTTTGCCAAAGAGAGCGATTAGTGGAGGGCAGAACTTTGCTTTCCTACAATAAATATGGAGGGGGAAAACAGTATTATATAAGCATTGTGTTGCAACCCAAATTACCCAATTCAGCTAATATAAAATGAGCCCATGAAAGGCTACGGAACACTAAACACAGCCCCAGAAGCTTTTCCCAAAATGGAATAATATAGGCAGAAGTCAACACACTGAAATCATGAGCGTCCCAGGTGGGTTTTCTCCAGGTTCCAAGAGAGAAGATCATGAACGTTTGGCTCCTACTCTAATCCTGCTTAGCATATCATCTGAAACTGGGCTTGTGACAAGTCATGCCCTATACAACAAGAACAAACCTTGATTACAGCACGTCTAGACAAGTGAAACACTGGATGATATGCTAAGGCAAACCATGGTTTGATTGACAGCAGCACAGCAGCAGCAGGAGCAAGGAGAAACAAAGCTTCCGCAATCTCCTCTCCTGGAACCAACTCACCATTTTACGCTAAAGCATGTTTCCGCTTTGTGTTGGACATGAACAGGGTCATTCTTATTCTTATCATTTTATTTATACCTCACCCATCTGTCCGGGTTTCCCCAGCCACTCTGGGTGGCTTCCAGCAAAATAATAAAACGTCAAACATTAAAAACTTCCCTATACGGGGCTGCCTTCAGATGAGTTCTAAAAGTTGTGCAGTTCTTTTTCTCCTTGACATCTGAAGGGAAGGCATTCCACAAGGTAGGCACCACTGCCAACAAGGCCCTCTGCCTGGTTCCCTGTAACTTGGCATCTTGCAGTGAGGGAACCGCCAGAAGACCCTCAGAGGTGGACCTCAGTGTCCAGGCTGAACAAAGTGGGTGGAGATGCTCCTTCAGGTATACTGGACCGAGGCCGTTTGGGGCTTTAAAGGTCAGCACCAATACTTTGAATTGTGCTCGGAAATGTACTGAGATAAACTAAGACATGATGTTAGCCTGCCATTCCCACCCCCACTCCCCGACCAAAGCATAGCGTGCACAGAGTTCTAAGAAATGAAGAGATGTAGGATTAGCAGTTCAGAGATCAATAGTTATGTGGAATATACAGCCGCAGGGTGGCTTTTCACTGACATGTATCCAGAGATCTACTGCTAAAAATAAGCTTGATGTATCCTTTTGAACGTGCACCTGTCTGCATGGTGTTCCCCAACTCCACAAACAAGAATAAGCCCAAGAACGTAGAGCAGGCAGAAGCACGTTTACAACGGAATGCAGATAGCTGACTGCAAAGAAGGACTATATATGTATAAAAGAACAGCCCTTGGCTACAGCTCATGGTTAGCAGGGACAGAGTTTAGCCACCAGCCCCAGTTCAGGGAACACGCTAAGCCCAATGCTGGCTTAGAGCAGCATGGCAATACAGAGGAACCTCGAGTTGTGGACGTAATCCATCCCGGAGGCACATCTGCAACTCTCAAAGCATTCACATCCAGAAGTGCCATGTCTGTCTGCACACATGCGCAGCGTGATTTAGTACTTCTGCACATACGCGAGCAGCGAACCCAGAAGTAAGCCATTCTGGTACTTCCAGGTTGCCGCAGGACGCAACTTGAAAAGACGTAACCTGAAGCAGACGCAACATGAGGTATGACTGTAAAATGTGGAGGGGAAAGGCAGCTGTTAGTTCCTCTCTGGGAGCCCGCACATTCACGCTGCCTCCGTAAGCCATAGAAGAGCCATAGAAGAAGCACGCTAGAAGAGCTCCATAAGCTCTTCTAGATTGGACAAATGTGCAGGAAGGCAAGCCATCGTTTGGCTTTCTGTGTCAAGCATGTCAGCTCAGTGAAGGTGGAACCAAACATGGGAAAAGCTGGCTTCTGCATATGGCGCAAGAGTGGAGATTAGCCACTACAGAAACCCCAATTGCCATTTGTTCCAATTCAGCACTAAACTGCAGGTTTCCCTGGAGGAAAGCGGCCTGGCAAAGGGAAATGTGGGTAAGCCCTAAATGTGTCAATGCTATGGTTCAGAAGACAGCTGTGAACACAAGGACCTCAAGTCCACTACAGTCCAAGGAGAAGGGTCATCTCCCCACCACCAAACAGAATTGCACAGGCAACATGCAGGCACTCTAAAGCCCACTTCAGATGTTCAAAAAGGACACATGAGATGCAAACAAGGAAGGGGGTGCACTGACATTCCTAATCAGCAGAACACACTCAGAAAACACCTTCAGAAGTGTGGGGTATCTATCTGAGTGAACATATGTGTCTCTGAAATGCACCTAAAAACCCACTAGGGCTGGTTCAAATCAAATATATATTCCTTGCATTATGCCAGTACTAAAATAGGAGCTTTAAGTTTAGCATTTCCATGCTTGCTTTTTGGGGTACATGAATGCATTTAAACTCCCCTTTTAAATACTCCCCTAGAATATTTTGTGCATGTCCAGAGACTCAATCCTGGAGTAGCCTATAAATCTGTCATTCCTCTGGCACATTGAATCCAAATAGCTATTTTCTTTCTTCCTTCCTCCATGCTACAAATTAAAGATTCCCACTAGAAAAGTACCAGCAAAAAATAATAACACTTGATCTAATCTGAGCTCTGATCTCTCCCTCCCCTTCTCTCTGGTTATATATGTATGACATTTTTAGCTTTGGGGCACTCAAAAGTCTCCCTGGAGTACCAGACATCAGCAGCAGCAGCCTGAATGTTTGTGACAAGGAATTTCTGACATAAGCAGATCAGAATATTAATATCATGCAAATAGAGCTATTAACAGTTTTTCCTAATAACATTAGAAAAGGACAAGGAACCCTCAGGCAAGTTTTGAGTCATGAAAGTGGTCGGGTTTAACATGCACAGAATGTTTATTCGCTGCTCAGGCAGTTTTTCCATGTAGCCGAAATGATCTTCCCAAACACATAAAGAGATGCCTGCTGGCCTCTACTGGCTGCACTCAGAAGTGTTCATTTCTTGGAATTTGGGAGGGTATCCTCAGTGAGAAGATTGCTGCCTCTTCGAATGACACCTTGTCCAACACTGCCAATTATCCCGCTGCAATTCACAGAGGCAGGAAAAGAGAGTAAGCCTTGCACAAGCTTTGCATGCAAGAAGAAGACAGAAAAACCTCGCAAGTTCAATTCTGGGCATTTCCAGTGAAATGAAATAAAGTGACAGGAGAAGGGGGAAATTGCTGCTTGAAGCCCCGGAGGGTCGGTCCAAGGGGTGGTTAGTGTCTCCCAGTGGGAGGATGGCTTTGAATTGAAAATAAAACTGGTCATCTCATAATACCTTTATACAAATCTATGGTGCGACTGCACTGGGAGGACTACGTGCCATTCTGGCCACCTCACCTCAAAAAAGGACATTGTGGAGTTGGAGAAGGTTCAGAAGAAGGCAACCGAGCTGGTCAAAGGGATGGAGCAACTCCCCTTTGAGGAAAGGAGACACAGCAGAGAAATCCATCCATTCCTCATCTCCAGTCTCAGTCTGGTGCCAACATTCCACTTAGCAGCAGTTATTCCAAAGCATCTTCCCACTCAACTCCCTTCTGCAGACCACGCTAGACAAGACTCTCTTCTGCAGACTCCTGTCTGTCCTGCAGACAACCCACCCCAGTTCTCACCTCCCAAATCTCTCCCACTGGAATCCTCACTATTCTTGATCTCCACTCAGGGCCTTCTGATTTCCTGGGGGTGACTTTCTGCCAGGTGGCTCATCACCCACTGATAAACACCTTTTACCTCCCTGCCCTGAAGATCAAAACGCAACCTTCCATATTTCTACAAGGATATGGGGCACATCAAGAGGAGAGGTCCAGCAATAAGAGTCTCCCAATTATTATTTCTATAGCATTATCCATGTTCACGCCGTTCCCAAGAACACCCCCTTCCCCCAAAATCCACTGCAATGCACAAGAGATCCTCTGCAGAGAAGTCACTGCAGAAAGGATTCCCAAAAGTAATCTCATACACGGAACTATGCGCCCGAAAATCCTATATACTCATGTCCAGACTTTTGAATCTTACACACTGAACTTCAAAAAACCATATGGCCAAGAGCTACAAGCTTCAATAACCAATCCCTCTTCCCAGGGAACTCTGGGAATTGTAGCTTTGTAAGAGGACCAGGTACCTCCTAAGAGCTCTCAGCACCCTTCATAAACTACGGTCCCAGAATCCTTTGGGAGAAGTCATGGCTGCTTAAAGAGGTATCATTGTGTTTTAAATTTAATGTGTGACCATGGCATAGGCTTTTGGTGTGATCCTGTAGAGATCTTTTTATGTTCAGAGACACAAATATCATGCTGTTTTGCATGATTTGTACATTCAGCTGCTAGTTACTGTGTGAAATTGGCACGTAGGTGTTATTTTTACGACCACCACTCCGGGCCTAAGAACCATCATTAGTCATTGGGCATTGCTCTCTTATTCCTTTGCTGGGATTTAAAATGAATCAGTCCTCACATATTTCATTTCCTGCTGAGACTGCAAGGAGGTTCCCTGTGCTACATGTCCAATTATGACTCTATCACAGTAAGCACAGTGGGAAAATTACGATCAGATACTCTTAACATAACCAAATTAACCGCACTAAGCAAGAAAGCAAGGGATAGATTTCTCTGTGAGCAAGACTTATCTAACATGACAGGATTCTAACACCACTCAATTCATTCTTAAGACCAAGGTCTCCAAGGCAGAGAGGAAAGGAACTGATTTTATACGGCAAAGTGGAGCCACTGCCATTAAATGCAGTTTTAAACAAGGAGTTGTATGCTTCAGACAGGCATCAGAAGAGGGGGGGAAGAATAATTCTCTCCAAACCAGGAATAATAACACAAAAAAGGGGAGTGGGCTCTTCTTGGAACTGATCAAAGAAAACAAGCTGTTCATTAAAGATGTCGTGTCTGCTTTCCGCTTAGGCAACTGAATGACCCTAACATTCCTAAGACTGTAGAAATAAGCGAATCAAGCAAATATTATAAGGCTAATCTAAAAACAGAAAAAGGCTATAATTGACAAATTATAAGTCCTAAATAAATCAGAGATAGGCAAGATGTTTTCATTCGAGGGCCACATTCTCTCCAAGTTAAGGTGGAGGGGGCCACATGCGAGCAGTGGAAGGGGCAGAAACCAGCCGCCTCTGCGAGAGGTCCAGACTCAGGCATAGGCAAACTCATCCCTCCAGATGTTTTGGGACTACAACTCCCATCATCCCTAGCTAACAGGACCAGGTGGTCAGAGATGATGGGAGTTGTAGTCCCAAAACATCTGGAGTTTGCCTATGCCTGGTCCAGAGTGTGGCAATACAAGAAAGGGCCTTTTCTGCAGTGGCTCCCCATTTGTGGAATGCTCTCCCCAGCGAAGCTCGCCTGGAGCCTTTGTTACGTATCTTTAGACTCCTGGCAGAAACATTCATTTTCTCCCAGGTCTTTGACTAACTAAACCATCTATGGCCTTTTAAACCATGAAGGGGTATTGTTTTTTGTTTGTTATTATGTTATGTATCTTTGTGTTTTTATATTGTAAACCACCCTGTGAGCCATAGATGAAGGGTAGTATAGAAATGCAATAAAAAAGTGAAATAATAAAAATAATAATCCAGAGATTAGTAGCAGCCTAGACCAGGAGGTCCTTACTTGCAGCCACACCTAATAGCAGCTCCTACAGGCAAGAAGACAGGGCAAACACACACAAAATGTTGCTATCTTTAATCAGATTATTCCGGGGGGGGGGGAGGACCTCAGCTCCTGAAACATGGATTAATTTTTGAACCAAACACAAAGCATAATGAAGAGGCAGGATAAAATCATTGCCTAGTGATACATTTCATATTTTGTTCACAAAAATAAATATATGAGAGATGCTAATCAATATTATCTCCAGGATTCTCAACTTCGCAACACCAACCTGGTGAATATTGTGTTTCCAGTATGATAAGAATTCAAATTAATTCATGCTAATTGTAATTCTAGCCTTAGAACAACAACAAAAAACACGAATATTGGCTTTTCAGTCCTTTTCACATTTGCATCAAAATTAGCATCGAAGCAGGCAACTTCTGTAGAACACACACAGAGTCAGGCAGGCAGAAATGAAAATTAATACAAATAACCTCTCCTCTCCTCAGGAATGCTTCAGCTGAACTAAAGAGATACAGGCCATATTCACATATCACACTAAACCAGGGGTATCTATGTGGTGTCCTTCAGGTGTCGTTAATTCTAATTTATTTTAAAAGCAACTCTTTATATATGAAGCCCACAGCGGGGTTTGAAGTTTAAGGGGGGGTGGAAATAGTAGATTATATTAAGAAACCTGATGAAGAGGATGAAACCCAGTATGAGGGTACTTTAAAATGCAATTACATGTGATTACAATTATAAACATTGAGGGTCGGTGAGCAGGAAGTCATTAGCATTGTAGAATAGGATTATACTTATCTAGTGTTAAAATGTAATTTTGAATCTTGAAACGAAATAAAATGCTAATATCAAGGAATTCCACCCTTTGGAATTTCCACATTTCCTACTGGAAAGCGCACCTGGTCATAGCAAGAGGAGCAAAGCCCAGTTCTCTGGTGGTCTTTTGGGTTCTGCCCATTAAGGCTGGATACTTCAACATTTCTGGCCAAAGGTTGATGGGCCCTTGGCTGAGGCAGATCATGGACACGGAGCCTGAGGAGGTGTATAGAGTTAAGTCAAGGACCCGCCACCATTTATTCTGGCTCATAGCAGGCAAGAAAGGGCAGGAGCAGACGAAGAAAACTGCAGCAGCAGCAGCACTGAATTAGCATTCAGAGATACCCCTCTATGTTGCAAGGGGCTTGGGCAGCTTCTTCTGGGAAAGGGAGTCCAAAACTCGCCACCCATTGAAAAAGCAGTCGTAAAAAGCAATTCTCATTTTAATATTAGACACTGAAATGCCATTTTATACCTTTTTTATTGAAAAACTGCTGCGAAATTGCAAGTCCCTGTGTTTAATAATGTCTCCAGACAAGAGAAATCTAATTATATATAATTTTTTATGCTTTTACAAGGTGATTTAAGAATACGTGAAGGAATGAAATTCTTTCATTTTAAGTCCAATACTGCCACCCAGTGTAGGATTTCGGTGGTTAAAAGCTCAAGCAAATGGTTGCAAATCAAACTTTATGTGGGGTGTGTGGAAGGGGACAATATAAGCCTTGGCTTTCCTCTCCCTCACATCCCCTTGAGGTAATTGGTTAGAAGGTTATTAACAAGTTAATAATAACAACAACAGCAACCAAAGCCATTCTTTCCTGCTTCTGTGTTAATCTGCATTTTAAAAAAAAATCAAGACAAAAATTTGTATTTCAATACATTTTTGTAATGTATTTGCTCACAAAAGCCACATTTTTTAAACAGTTCGGGGGGGGGGCTTTTTTTTTAAGCTTAGAACTGTGTTGCTAAATTCAGAAAAGTCCAAATCCAAAAAGATAACGACAGTATGTTCTGAGCCACACATTAGTCTGGGAAGTGCAGGATAGGTCAGTACAAACCAGAATCCACAAAATATCAGATTCCGGCTTCAAAGTGCAACTATCGGAATGACAGTGTGATGGTATCAGCAAGGCACCTGACACTTATGCAGCCGGTTTTGCTTTGCTCCCAAAGGTTTGTTCCCCTTCTGCTCAAAGCGTACAAAAGTGTTAACAAACCAGCGAGTGAGAAAGCCCCACTTCTAAGAATAAATTTCAGCCTTTAGGCTGGATCTCTGCAGGTAGATAAGGACCATCTGTTTTGTAGGCCCCGCTGTGTAATTTCAGCCACACTTAAAAGGAGGTAAGAAACAAGAGACGGCAGAAGCTAGCAGGGTAAGGTGCCACTTACCATGAAAAACTCCATTGTCCACCAAAAAATGCCGGCAGTACTGCAGACAAGTTCTCTTATCCAGGTTCCAGTAACTCATCCTTAGGAGGGTTTCTTCTCAGCATCAAAGACAATTCTCCTGCAAAATTAAGGAGGTAATGCGAAGGTAATTATTAAGTTGAAAGGAAGAACAATTCAGTGATATTAGTCCTGATAAAAGAATTCTTTGGGGATTATTTCTCATATATTAAAAAATAGCAATAATTCCTGCTTTACTCAAAATGCTTCAGCAATTATTGGCTGGGGTTGGACAACTTCTAGTTATCTGCAATTAGCCCATCATCAAGGTGCTTAGGGTCACTTTCACACAATTACCGCCCACTCATAGAAAGCAGGAAGAGAAACAGTTTGCATGGCAAGGGATATGGGTTTAACAATGCAGGTATTCAAGTATTCATTGCTTTCTCACCCCATCTCAGCCTACACCAGCCTCACCACTGAGCGGAGGGAGGGAGGAGGGTGGTAGCCAGTCTCTGTTGGCAGACTAGGAGGCAAAGTGTTTTGAGTACAGAACTGTGTGCATTATGTCACCTGCACCTCATAAGCTAGCCTGCCACCCTTTAGGTGTGGTGATGGAGGCTCTCCAATCTTTTCCTATAGATCAAAGCAAAAGGTACTTTTATGCTCTGGTAGTGGCGCTGTGGGTTAAACCACAGAGCCTAGGACTTGCCATTCAGAAGGTCGGCGGTTCGAATCCCTGCGATGGGGTGAGCTCCCATTGCTCAGTCTCTGCTCCTGCTAACCTAGCAGTTTGAAGCACGTCAAAGTTCAAGTAGATAAATAGGTACACTCTGGCAGGAAAGTAAACGGCGTTTCCATGCGCTACTCTGGTTCGCCAGAAGCGGCTTAGTCATGCTGGCCACATGACCCGGAAGCTGTACGCCAGCTCCCTCGGCCAATAAAGCGAGATGAGTGCCACAACCCCAGAGTCAGCCACGACTGGACCTAATGGTCAGGGGTCCCTTCACCTTTACCTAGCTTTCATGCACTATGTGCAGGATGAATAAAGCAGTTTCATAAGTAAGCACACATTAAGTTACTAGCCTGCACATGGAGATGCTCTTATGGCTGCTCTGTCCCTGATGGTGTAAAGCCATATTCCACAAGGAAATGCAATGCATCCATTTTTCCCCTTTCTTTATATCTACTAGCCAGCCGAAAGAGTATTATTTGGAATCTCCAAGCCCTCTTCTCTGCCAGCAGGAAAATGCAGCATTGGCAATTTATTAGTCTGCTGTCCACCAATTGGGCATCCCAAGGAGAGATGGAGGCCAAAGGATGGGCTTCCTTTCCTCCACAGCAAGCAAAGAAACTTTTCTTGCAGAGATCCGCCCTTCTTCTACAAGCCTGCTTATTTCTCTGCATTAAATCCCCTCTTGTCTATGGCTGCCAGGTGAGCTGTAAAATGCAAAGTTGCAACAGTCTCCACCTAGACTGAGAACCCATGGCCCTCCAAATGTTTCTGAACAGCAGCTCCCATCGTCCCTGGGCCTTGCTGGGTGGGGCTGAAGAAAGCTGGAGTCCAACAGCAAATCAGGGCAGTCCCTCCAAGTGTCCCTCTTTTCCAGGGACAGTCCCTGATTTAGATAAGCCATCCCTGTTTCTGATTTGATCCCAGAATACCCCACCTTTCCTTAGGACATCCCTATTTTCATTGGAGAAACGTTGGAGGGTATGGAGCTACCTGTCCCCTGAGTTGTCTGAAGGCAGCCCTGTATAGGGATTTGTTTTTTTAAAAAAGTTTGTTGTTTTTATAACTTTTTATAAATGTTGGAAGCCCAGTCAGATGGGTGGGGGATAAATACAGTCATACCTCGGGTTACAGACGCTTCTGGTTGTGATTTGGGGTTGCGCACCGCGCCAAACCCGGAAGTACCGGAACAGGTTACTTCTGGGGTTTGGCACTTGTGCATGCGCAGAAGCGCTAAATTGTGCTTTGTGCATGCGCAGAAACACCAAATCACAACCCGTGTGTGCTGCAGGTTGCGGACGCTGCGGGTTGCGAACGTGCTTCCCGCACGAATCACGTTCGCAACCCGAGCATCCACTGTAGTAAAATTATTATTATGGAATGGGACGTCCCTATTTTCATTAGAGAAATGTTGGAGGGTATATCAGGGGCCACAGGTTCCCCACCCTTAAAATAATGGGTACACCATAGAATCGTAGAGTTGGAAGGGACCACAAGGGACATCTAGTCCAGCCCCCTGAAATGCAGGAATCTTCGTGTTTAATGTGGGGCTTGAACCGACAACCCTAAGATTAAGAGTCTCACGCTCTACCGACTGACCTAACTTTTCAGCGTGCAAGAAGGTTCTGTTCTGGCCTTGGATTTAACAACTTGCCTGCTTTATATTCTAGTGTGGCCACAGAACTGAATCCAGGATGGAGCTATGCAAGCAAAAGCCACAGTGGTTCTGTTAAGAACTTCAGCTTTGGAGAACCAAAGCTCCAGAGATACAAGGGGTAGATTTAGCCCCTTATCCAATGGTGTTCCCAAATGCATCCCTCTGCAGTTTCTCCCCATGGCATGAACTATGGAAAGAATAACTGCACATGGAGATGCTCTTATGGCTGCTCTGTCCCTGATGGTGTAAAGCCATATTCCACAAGGAAATGCAATGCATCCATTTTCCTCCCTTACCGGCATATACAATATACAAGCCCTCCCTCCAGACATACCATAGGGGCAGGTGTTTTGCTAGCTACTCGCGAGAGTTCCAATGAAAACGCATAATGAGCAAACTCATAAACAAGGCCAATGCAGTGAAATATCTATGTGAAGCTGAAGATGCTGGTACCAAAAGGGGAGGAAACCACCTCCATTAAAAAAACAAAAACAATTACCCTCCATCAGCTACTACGGTTTTGTCCATTGTTTGGAGCCAGGACCCCAAACAATGCAAACAATTGCCACTATTATTTTCAGAGACTAACATATAACTCATTAAGAAGTTGACCATTGGATTTCTCTCCACAAGGCTTCCTTTGTTCCCATAATCTCATTCAATTCATTTTTGAGAACTCTTTTCTTTAATCCTACAAATGATGCCTTGCAAAATCCAGTTTGCTCAATGCAGGGCCTGCAAAGGGAGGTATTTTTAAGGCCAAGCTTTCAAATATGTGAATAGAGGGGAAATTGAAGTAACTGCCACATCACTTCATAATAGACAAACCGTTAGTCCGTCTAGCTGAATGCCATCTACTCCAGCTATGACTGGCAGCAGCTCTCTTGGGTTTAAGGACTTTCTCAGCCTGATCTGGCTTGAACCCGGGACTTTTTTGCATGCAAACCATGCCATCCTGCAGCTCTTCCCTAGGACAGGAGTTGCAAACAAAAGGCATCCAAAGCCATTTGGGGGAAACAAGTCATCATCAACATCAACGTGATGAGCCTCTTGCATAAGTAACTAAAAACCCTAGGTTTCACTGATAAATTGTAACAAGTATGGTCACATTGAAAGGAAGGAAACAGATACAGACTCTTTCTCTTTTTTTTAGTTCAAAGGATGAAGGGAATCAGGGAAAGAACTGGGTGTTTTAGCAGGGAGTGGAAAGCTGTTGCTTGGATTCCAGGTCTACCTACAGCCAGCAGCCCACTGAGAAAAAACAGAGAGATAGACCCAGCTTCTCAAGAAGGGTCTAGTAAAACAGCTCACCATTACTCACCCAGCAAATCTGCCAGAAATGGAAACCTGTTCTCTTCTCTGATGCTAGTTATTTTCTGTTTGTCTGTTTATTTGTTCGTTGGTAGCCATACATACTTTGCGACCACATAAATATACGAACAAACAAAAAACCCTGCAGATGCCCTCAAGACCCATTATAAGATGGACTCCATGAGTACACCAAATATTAGTCAAATACCCTCTGTTTCTATTCTCAGTTTAACATTTAATGCATTTTACCTTGTGAAGCACCCTGAAATCGTCAGATGAAGGGCAGTATGTAAGTTTAATAAATGATAATAATAAAATAATTTAAGAGCAAACCTTTGAAAATTGCTGGGCTTCTTCCAGTTTGGAAGAATCTTTTAGTGTGGTAAAGGTAAAAATAAAGGGACCCCTGACCGTTACGTCCAGTCACAGATGACTCTGGGGTTGTGGCGCTCATCTCACTTTACTGGCATGACTAAGCCGCTTCTGGTGAACCAGAGCAGCGCACAAAAATGCCGTTTACCTTCCCGCTGGAGCGGTACCTATTTATCTACTTGCACTTTGACCTGCTTTTGAACTGCTAGGTTGGCAGTGTGGTACTTAAGAACAATTCACATATCCGCTTTCAGCCTGACCAGTTCCATCTAGCTTGGCTTGCTGAATCTACTGCCAAGATGGCTAGAGAGGCTGCAAGATGCTACGAACCAACTCTCATTCTGTTCTTATGTCCAAGAAAGAGGCAGGAGGCACATTTCATTTAGACAATATTACTGCCAGTCACATCACGCTCTCCCTGGAAGCCTTGTCCTGTTCCAAAGCAAAAGGAAGTTATCTAGGAACAATTTAAGTAATGTGTGCATGTTAAGCTGGGCTAGAAGATTAAGGGATGCTTCTTGCAGCCTTCCTGGGGGTGCAGACATCAAAAGAATCTTCTAGACAAGCCTGAAAACGATGAGAGAGGGAAGGTACAATTTGTTGTCATCAAATTACAACAACAAAACATCCACAACAGCAAAAACAAGAGCCTTCTGGTCAAAGAATCAAGATGAAATCAACCAGATTTACACCAACTATAATAACTCAGTGTCTCCATAGAACCCTGTGATTAAATGCTGAAAGAATCTGAACTAGTCTAATTAGTTTTTGCCATCCAATAGATGGGATAAGATGTCTGTAACAGAATGCCAGTGACCCTGCCGTTGGGGGAAACACACAAAGAATCACAGTATAGGAAGAGAGAGGGATTGTTTTCTGAGAAATATTTAAGAAGACCACTTAGGCAAGGGGTGGGAAACCTGTGGCCAGTTAGGAGGCTTTAGCTGCTAGTCTCCATCTTGTGTTTAAGAGTGAACCAAAGATGGATTTACCTAAGCCAAAAGACCCTGGGAACAGATCCTTTTGTCTTGACCTCATTGACCTTCTTGCCAGTAAAGATCCAGACACTTCATTTGATTCACCAGAAAGCCATTGGCAATAAGGCAAAATGATTTGTAAGCAAAAGGTCACCAGATACAGGTTTTGTATCAAAAAGCCCTTCTGTCTGGAGACGAGCATCTTCAACAAACCAGGAATTCCATAGAAATGAAGATGCAAACCCCACAGAACAATAAAGTCTGTGGACAAGACAGCCGGACTCACCAGGAAGCCACCACAGTTCTTCATAGGTCCATTCAGGAGGACCATCCGCAGATGAGTCATTCTTTTTACTTGAGGTGCCCCAATCTACCTCTTACCAGAACCTGCCCCATTACATTATGGAAGTTTTCTCGCCTAAAGCTTCTCCCCTATGGCCAAGCACACACACATACCTGGATTTTAACCCATCTGCTCCATCCCCTCATTTTGACCCCATCTCACTGGTCATCTTGCCAAGTCACCTAGACACACTTTTGGATCCCCAACAAACTGATTTAAGACCAGGTTTTTGACCTTGCTGTGTATATGTCATCTCTGTGGACCCTATGTCTGTATAAGCTCTCTGCACACCCCAGGAACATCTTTTAACTCACCACTGGACTTCAGACCCAAGGCTTGATGAAGTGTCCATGCCTGAGATCCTGTTTAGTAATACGGATCTGGAATCATGTTGGGCACAGACTCCAGACCTCAACACCTAGGTCTCAGCTTCTTTTAAATAAATACCTTCCCCCCCCCCCTAATCTTTCTGAGGCCAATCTGACAAAAAGAAAACTACGCTAAGAAACTACTGGGAAAGGTTTGTCTGACAACCTCCATCAGAGCAAGCCCTACTTGAGGGCTTCTGCTTGCGCAATGGGGCTTTCCCCTCCTTTCCTCCCCCTGCATCCCTCAACACCCCCAATAGTGGTTCGTGAGGAGCTGGAAGAACCCCCAGAACAGCACATGGGGAAGGAGAAGGGGGATATCTAAGCAGCCAGGGCTCCTCCGGATGACAATATCTTTTTGCACCAGGTCAGTCAGGACTACTTGCTTTTTAAAATTCTCCCGTATTTATAGAACTCCCTGTGCACCTTTTGGACTGTATCTGTAGGTTTCCCCCTCTGTGTCAAGTAAGTGTTGTTGACTTTTTATAATACATAGAACATGGATCTCCCTTGGATGGTTCTGGACTCTCCTTCCTTGCAGGTTTCTAAGCAGAGGCTGGATGGCCATCTGTCACAGATGCTTCAGTTGAGTTTCCTATATTGCAGGGGGTGGCACTAGAACAGGGGTCCGCAACTTGTGGCCAATCAGCTCCAGAAATCACTTCTGCGCATGCCCAGATGCCGAAAATCACTTCTGTGCAGGTGCGTTTTTTGGTGTCTGGGCATGCGCAGAAGCGATTTCTGGCACCACGGACATGCACAGATGCAATTTCCAGCGTCGCGCTGCACTGGTCCAGCCCACAGAGGATCTCCGTGGGAGTGATCTGGCCCATGCCTGGTAAGCCTTGCCGACCCCTGCACTAGAACATGGGTAGGTAAACTAAGGCCTGGGGGCCGGATCTGGCCCAATCACCTTCTCAATTCAGCCCACAGACAGTCCGGGAATCAGCGTATTTTTACATGAGTAGAATGTGTGCTTTTATTTAAAATGCATCTCTGGGTTATTTGTGGGCCATAGGAATTCATTCTTTTTTCTTTTTTTAAAAAAAAATATATAGTCCAGTGAAGTGAAGGCCCAAGACAGGTGTTGATCATCATGTGAGCTGCGCACAGGTGGGCTGAAGCAAGCTACTGCCATTCCTGTGGAGCCTCCTTTTATTGAGACAAATATGCAAGCCAGGCAGATACATTTTGGGCTGTGACCTTTACACATCTTCCGTCCCGAGATCGTGGGGTGGTACAAAGCTATTTTGGCACCTGTTTCCACAGCGTCATTTTCCCCTTGCACAGTGTATGAGGAAGGGGACAAAAGGTCTCAGGGACAAAAGGTTACAGACAGGACACCGCTGACTGCTGAGACCGCAAAAGGTCAGACATAGGTGGAACGATGTACAGACAGCTGTGGCTTGTCTGGGGGGGGGGTTCCCTGCACCCCAAGGTCACGCGTGCAGGCAGACATGACTGCCTGCTGGTGGGGAAGTGTGCTCCCTCCGGACCCCACTCCCCACTCCGCAATATCCCTACAGTCCGGCCCCCCACAAGGTCTGAGGGACAGTGCACCGGCCCCCTGCTGAAAAGATTTGCTGACCCTTGCACTAGAAAGACGGCCTTTGGGGTCCCTTCCAGCTTCATGGTTGTATGTTTTTTCTGCTTCAACCATCTTTCATTATGTTCCTATCATTTTATGTCATTGTATTTTGTATAAATTATTAAAAATTATAAATAAGCCATATTCTATTTACAAACAACATTTAAATAGCTACCTTTCTACCGGTAGTCTGGGGGAGCATGGGTGTAGGTAGGATTTTTGTTGGGGAGGGCAGGCTTTTGTTAGGGGGCAGAACCTAACAAATTGTATTGATTTTTACTTATGGGGGTAGCTGGCCCCTGCCCTGCCCCCCTGGGCTGCGCCTGGGGGGGAACAGGAAGGAAACAAGGTCAGAAGGGGGCCATGGTTGGAAAAAGATTGGGAAGCACTGGTTTAGACCACAGCGTCACCCGCGTCCCTTATGTTTTATGTAGAAGGTACATGGTGGACCAGCTGAGGGGGAATTGGCTCATTAGCCTGCTGAACTGTTTCAAGGAACAAACAGTCCTAGGAATGCTTCCTTGGCTGCCGCATGCAACCTGAAAGATACAGTGGTACCTCGGGTTAAGAACTTAATTCGTTCTGGAGGTCCGTTCTTAACCTGAAAATGTTCTTAACCTGAAGTACCACTTTAGCTAATGGGGCCTCCCGCCGCCGCCACACAATTTCTGTTCTCATCCTGAAGCAAAGTTCTTAACCTGAGGTACTGTTTCTGGGTTAGTGGAGTCTGTAACCTGAAGCATCTGTAACCTGAAGAGTCTGTAACCTGAGGTACCACTGTACTGTAGCTCAGACCAGTGGAGGAATTGTCAACAAGGTTGAAAACAGAGTCATAATCCTCGCCTCATCTTTTTGCTAAGGTTCAAAGAGCTTAAATGCATTAAAATGAGAGGCTCACTGGGTGAGGAGATAACTAATCTCCTCTTCCTTCAATGCCTCCCACCCCCATCTTTTGTTTCAATTCTATCAGTCAAATATATTGCCTGATCAGCAGGGAATCCTATTGATCGACACAGATGGCTATTTAATGCTCTCTTTTCCCACTGCCAGAGCCCAAGTCTGTACAAACCAACTGAAACAGCAGGCACACAAAGACACGGAACACGTTCCAATTAGAGTAGCTCCTTTTCTTGGCCTATATTTTGCAAAGTGTCCCAGAAATAGCCGCAAATGAACCAAAGAGCAGTGCTGCAAGTCCCAGCCAGTAAGGCCAACATTTGGGGACAATGAAAGCTGTAGTCTAATAATATCTGGAGAACTACAAGGTTCCTCAAAGTTACCATAAAAGTATAAAGTAAATTTTTTTTAGGTAGTCTAAATCTTGCTACAAAACAAACACACAACAATATAGCCACAACAATAGAAAGAAAATTCACAGAGCAAAACAAGGTTTTGCAAACCCTTTTGAAGAGTAGAGCAGAGAAAGAGAAAGAGAGATCAACAAGGAGGTTACTCTATTACTTCCAGGTCACTGCTGCATCTTGGACAAAGCTATATGTTCCAACTTCATGAAGTGAGTTAATACAAAGGAGGGAATGGATCATGAGTGAATGTATCATGGGGGAGAGACACACAGAGATGCAGGATTGACTTACGGCTCCTCATATACATTAAGAGTGAACTGGTTAAGGCCACATAGATGTGCTCCATGTGTGCAGGAGAAACACAAGCACAAAGCATGCACAGCGGAAAGCAGTGAAGACCTTTGCCACTGACCAGGCCAGCCTCCCCATTCCCCATATCGAAACCAGCCACAACCAGAGTGATGGGACAGCATCTTCCTCAGCACCTGAACACCACAAACCAAATGAGGGACCACAGGGGCAAGCTGCATGCCCTATAAAGTTCTGTGTTCCCACACTTACCTGCCACCATTCCTTGCTAGACAGAATCTGCCACTTAAGGCAGGTGCCTCACTCTGCCTAACAGTAAAGGTAAAGGGACCCCTGACCATTAGGTCCAGTCATGACCAACTCTGGAGTTGCAGCGCTCATCTTGCTTTATTGGCCGAGGGAGCCAGCGTACAGCTTCCGGGTCATGTGGCCAGCATGACTAAGCCACTTCTGGCGAACCAGAGCAGCGCACGGAAACGCCATTTACCTTCCCGCCGGAGCGTTACCTATTTATCTACTTGTACTTTGACGTGCTTTCGAACTGCTAGGTTGGCAGGAGCAGGGACCGAGCAACGAGAGCTCACTCCGTTGCAGGGATTTGAACCGCTGACCTTCTGATCAGCAAGTCCTAGGCTCTGTGGTTTAACCCACAGCGCCACCATGCAATAGGACTGGGGGGGGGGGGAGCTGCCACTTTCCTTTTTCAAATAAAGAGATTTCAAACATGGCATTCTCCCACAGTCCATTCTAGCACCTTAGGGTTTTACCAGGTCATTCTGCTGTGTACACACTGCACCGGACATACCAAACATTTGAAGCACACGGCTGCCTAAGAATCCTGAGAACTATAGCTTACCCCTCACAGAGCTACAGTCCCCAACACCATTAACAAACGACAGCTCCCAGGGTTCTCAAAGGTGTCGGGAATTATAGTTCTGTAAGGAGTAACGCGGGTGGGAACGCGGGTGGCGCTGTGGGTAAAACCTCAGTGCCTAGGACTTGCCGATCGCATGGTCGGCAGTTTGAATCCCCGCGGCAGGGTGAACCCCCCTCTTTCAGTCCCAGCTCCTGCCCACCTAGCAGTTCGAAAGCACCCCTAAGTGCAAGTAGATAAATAGGTACCGCTTTATAGCGGGAAGGTAAAGGGCGTTTCCGTGTGCTGCTCTGGTGCCAGTTCGCCAGAGCAGCTTCATCACGCTGGCCACGTGACCCAGAAGAGTCTCCGGACAGCGCTGGCCCCCGGCCTCTTAAGAGATGGGCGCACAACCCTAGAGTCAGACACGACTGGCCCGTACGGGCAGGGGTACCTTTACCTTTTAAGGAGTAAGCTACAGTTCCCATTATTCTTTAGGTGAAACCGTGTGCTTTAAAAGTATGGTGTGTATGCAGGCCAAGTCACCACATGATCTTGATCTCGATAGGTCCTCTCTAGAGATGGGGTTGTCAAGCAGTCCGCCTCTTTTTCCTCCCCCCATTAAGGTTACTTAAAACCCTCTCCTAATGTAATGAGGAGAAGACAGATGGCCTGCCTGGCAGCGTTGACTGGTGTCTTTGCCCCAGAGGCAAGCAATACAAAGGAAAAGGGAAGCCGCACTGTAAGGCCCCCCAAAGGAGGGACATGGACCCCAGGGAGGCAAAGACATCCTCTGGTTATCAGCTGAAAGGGAAGGACATGCAGCTGACTCTATTGTGCCAGCAGGGAGGACATACCACCTGGCTCTGCCAGGATGTGCCAGAAGAAGCTTGCATCTCCCCAGTAACTGTCTGGGCCCCCCTGTAAGGAAGGCAGTGTCAGAAAACCCAATGCTAAATCATAGTCATTATGTCACAAACTAATCACCAGCCATCAGAATATGTCCCCAGAGGCAAAGTGCCAGATAACACAGAATGATGATTAGATATTCCTTTAAATTTTCTGCTAATCTGCAGAGTACAGAGAAAGGGTTGTCTTCTGCAATGATTTAGCAAATACTCTCTTATCAGGTGCCCTGCATGGTGAAAATGATAATGATGATGATGATGATTATTATTATTATTACTTATACCCCACTCTGGGTGGCTTCCAACAGAATATTAAAAACACGATATAACATCAAACATTAAAAACTTCCCTAAGCAGGGCTGCCTTCAGATGTTTTCTAAAAGTCAGGTAGTTGTTTATTTCCTTGACATCTGAAGGGAGGGCGTTCCACTGGGGGGGGTGCCACTACCGAGAAGGCCCTCTGCCTGGTTCCCTGTAGCTTTGCTTCTCACAGTGAGGGAACCGCCAGAAGGCCCTTGGCATTGGACCTCAGCGTCCAGGCAGAACGATGGGGGGTGGAGACGCTCCTTCAGGTATACTGGGCCGAGGCCACTTAGGGCTTTAAAGGTAAACACCAACACTTTGAATTGTGCCCAGAAATGTACTGGGAGCCAATGTAGGTCTTTCAAGACCAGTGTTATGTGGTCTCCTGCTTGCCGGTTGGCCACTGTGAGAACAGGATCCTGGACTAGATGGACCATTTGCCTGATCCAGCAGAATCTTCTTTTGGTACTGTGTCTTTAAAGCTGGCAGAACACAAGCAGAGAGAGGCCCTCCAAGGTTCGTGGGATGGAGTCCCATAATTTTGGTGCCACTACTGAAAGGGCCCTGTCTCTAGCCTTGGCCAACCATGATAGAGGAATGAAAAGTGGGGAGGCTGATTGGGGAAAAAACAGTTATTTGGATATCTTAGACCCAAGCAGTTTAGGGATTTTTTTAAAAAAAACTGTAGGCTCCAGGTGCTTAGCTGTTGTCTTTTCTTATAAGGGGTCTTTAATGTGTGTTTTTCCACCAAGTCTCTAGAGATGTGGACCTGCCACCTGACAACAAAGACACCTCCCTGATTCAGCAGGAGATGTAAGCAGAGCTGTGTCCTTGCAGGCATTGCCACCTGTCTGCCTTTTGATCTGTTGTGTGCCATACCTGCTCACACAGGTGTGGGGTGGGTAGGCAACAGGGACATGGAGGGAACAGGTGCCTTGCCTCCTGCTGCCTCTGGAGGCCAAGGCTGCGAAGCTAACCCTACAGAGCCTAGGGCTTGCCAATCAGAAGGTCGGCGGTTCAAATCCCTGCAACAGGGGTGAACTCCCGTTGCTCAGTCCCTGCTCCTGCCAACCTAGCAGTTTGAAAGCACGTCTAAGTGCAAGTAGATAAATAGGTACCGCTCCAGGGGGAAGGTAAACAGCGTTTCCGTGTGCTGCTCTGGTTCACCAGAAGCGGCTTAGTCATGCTGGCCACATGACCCAGAAGCTGTACGCCGGCTCCCTCGGCCAATAACGCGAGATGAGCGCCACAACCCCAGAGTTGTCCACGACTGGACCTAATGGTCAGGGGTCCCTTTGTCTTTACCTTTAAAAGTGCAATAGGGCTGAGTAGACATGGTTGGTGTCACTCTGCAAAACTAGATCCCAGGCAATATACTCCTAAGTAGGGGACTATTAGGCCTTGGAAGGGGTTGGCTATATGCTAGAGATGGACTAGACATAGGGCTTTGGCCTGATCCAACAACGTTCCTCTTATGGCCTTATTTGTGGCATTCCTCCAATCAATTCTTGCTGGTGCCAGGTTTCTTTCATTTCAAAGGATGGCAAGTACTGTTTCACTTACCCTGACTTTGTAGTCATCTGGTGTGAGCAGAGTTCAGGCTATCGATCCTGCTGAGTTTTGTGATTAGTCATTAGAATTATTGGCTATTTAGTTGCAAGCCCACTCACCCTATGTTCAATTCCTCCCCGTCCCCCTTTTTGTTACTCTAAAGAGAGGCATAAGCCTGTCCAAAATAAATTAATAAAACTCATTCACTGAGCACGAACTTCACATGCAGAAAGTCCCACCATAATCTCTGGTTAAAGGACATCAAGAAGGAGATCTAGAGTAGGGAATTGAGTGAACCACTAAAACAGCACTCATGGGTTTTTTTCTATAACAGTCTGCCCATGAAGCGTTAACATATTTCCATAGGAAGGTCATGTGGCCAAGCTATGCATTCAATATGTGACCCAGGGCTTAAGCCAAAATCCACAAACTAATCAGTGGTGCTTTCATGCGCTTCTGTCCTTGCTGTACAGATGGTGCTCTGCAGGACTAGCCATTGCTCACTGACATGTGAAGAGGTCATTAATCTTCATTGACACTCAGAGCAGCATCAATTTACATTTCAATCTATACAGAATTATCTCCTACTCAACCTCCTCCCCCCAGTGTGTGTGTGTGTGTGTGTGTGTGTGTGTGTTGCCAAAAGGTGTGTCAATTCACCTAAAAGGTTTATTTCCACAGGATCGGTTTTAGCACTTCCCACATCTTGTAAATTGAATTAAATGACCTACGCTAGCTAAAGCGTGCAGTCATTCACTCGCTCCTTTTTTATTCCACATCAACCATATTTTAAAAAGTGGCATCAGCCAGACAACGGCCTGGTTCACACATAACGCAAAGCCAAACCAGAGTTTAGTATGAACAAGCATACTCTCAGAAAGGAGATTATGGCCACCAGCAGTCATTCCACTGCTGCGCTGAGCTAAGCTAAGCTATAGTTTGGCTTTGCATGTTCTTGAAACAAACCATGAGTTGTAGTCAAGGCTCTTTCACACTAAGCCACAATTTGGTTCAGAGTTACGCATGAATGAGGTTGACAGCAGTTCTCACTTGTGAAAGCGTGCTAGTCTTTTCTTTGCTGTACTTTAAATGTACCCATTTCATATTTATGGCGCAAGCTTATCTCAAGTCAGTTTGCCATATACAATGGTACCTCGGGTTACATACGCTTCAGGTTACATACGCTTCAGGTTATAGACTCTGCTGACCCAGAAAGAGTACCTCGGGTTAAGAACTTTGCTTCAGGATGAAAACAGAAATTGTGCTCCGGCGGCGCGGCGGCAGCAGGAGGCCCCATTAGCTAAAGTGGTGCTTCAGGTTAAGAACAG
Organism: Podarcis melisellensis; assembly: GCF_964234715.1. Lineage (NCBI taxonomy): Eukaryota > Metazoa > Chordata > Lepidosauria > Squamata > Lacertidae > Podarcis > Podarcis melisellensis. The sequence goes on along the minus strand of NC_138537.1, from coordinate 22,135,912 downwards.
TTTCAGGTTAAGAACGGACCTCTGGAACAAATTAAGTTCTTAACTCAAGGTACCACTGTACTAGCAAAATATCTTCTCCGACTCTTCATTTCGTAAGAGCCAGGGTAGTAAAGCATCTAGTATGCTGGATTAAGACTGGAGAGACAAAATTTCAAATCTCTGCTCAGCCGAGTGATTCTCACTTTGGGTCAGCTGCTAATCCTCCATCTATTTCACAGGACTGTTCTGGATTAAATAGGGGTGGGGTAGAGAAGAGTCATGAACACAATTATTTACTTGTGTTTTATTCTGTGAACCACCCTGATGAAGGGCGGTATATAAAATTAATTAACAACAGCCATGGAGCCCCTGGGTACCAAGTTGGCGACTCCTGGAATAGTCAGACAAGCCTAAGCCTCTTTCAGACTGAATGTGAGGACAGCCATCCATTCCTAGCCCAAGACCCAAAAATACTTTTCATGTTACACTGGATGGAAGGCAGGAACCTGAAAACTAGTGGGTAGTTGCCAAAGACAACTATCCATGTTATAATAAAATTATTATTATTATTATTATTATTATTATTATTTACACCCCAGCCATCTGATTGGGTTTCCACAGCCACTCTGGGCAGCTCCCAATAGAATATTAAAAACACAATAAAACATCAAACACTAAAAACTTCCCTAAACAGGGCTGCCTTCAGATGTCTTCTGAAAGTAAGTGGTACCTCTGGTTAAGAACTTAATTCATTCTGGAGGTCCATTCTTAACCTGAAACTGTTCTTAACCTAAGGTACCACTTTAGCTAACGGGGCCTCCCACTGCCGCCACTGCCGCGCAATTTCTGTTCTCATCCTGAAGCAAAGTTCTTAACCCGAGGTACTATTTCTGGGTTAGCAGAGTCTGTAATCTGAAGAGTCTGTAACCTGAAGCGTCTGTAACCTGAGGTACCACTGTAGTTGTTTATTTCCTTGACATCTGGTGGGAGGGTGTTCCACAGGGCAGGCGCCACTACCAAGGAGGCCCTCTGCCTGGTTTCCTATATCCTCACTTCTTGCAGTGAGGGAACCGCCAGAAGGCCCTCGGAGCTGGACTTCAGTGTCCGGGCTGGATGATGGGGGTTGAGACGCTCCTTCAGGTATATGCCCATGCATGATTACCATTGCATGATGAGGGCTGTATTTGCTGGCCACACACACACAGTTACATCCCCATCATGTGACCCTGCCGTGCTCCATATTTTGGAGAGGAAGTGTACCAGATTTTGGGGGTACGGGTGTATGCTAGAACCTACTATTTAGGACTCTCCAAAGCTAATGACTGTATAAATGTAGCTAGGGTGAGTCTCCTTCCCTAGATACTGCTCAAACTATTTGGATCCTATAGCTTTTTTGTAGAAACCCATTCACATGAAATGCACCGTTCCATCATTACATGCTTGAAAGACTATCTGCCATTGAAGCAGCCACAGTTAAACACAGCACTATCCCAAGGAGACGATATGCCCCCCCTTCACACACCCTCCCAGTGCTGATGCTTTCAGTCATCCTGGAAAATAGGCCTCACAGGGTGAAAGGACTGAGGCATTTACTCCATTTCCTAGGCAACCTCACAAGTTGAGTCGGCATTGTTAAATCTTGCACAGCTAGACACAGAGCCACCAGTTGATGACCGCAGTCTACAAAAATAGGTGGAAGAAAGATAGGGGATGCTCTTGTAATGCATCACTTATATCCAGCTGAATAACCTCCATGTTCTTCTGCAATATATCCTATGCAAAGCCAGCAATAGTTTTGCTGCAACAGAAGCATGGGAGTTTGAACCTGGAAAACTCTGGACAATTATTGCAGCTTTGAAATCAGAGGGGTCGTCGTCCCCCACCTCGAATTTCAGACTCTGAATCTGTTGCTGGGATAGAAACTAACAAGATTCCAAGCATAGTTCCACGATTCTCACATTTTCCTTGCTCGCATGACTAAGTAAACTCCTGCCTACGAAAAGCCAACAGGAAGAGAAACGGGAGTCTCAACTGAGATATTCTAAGTCTGAACCAGCTCATGAAGAAAAGAAGCCTGAACTGTTTTATACTGCAATAATGGACACATCAATTGCATAAAGAGAAATGCATCCCTTTATTAGCATACAACCCAAAGATGTTGGTCCTGTCCCTTTTCACGGAGCCAGGATATCAGCTACCAAGCAGGGGACTCCCCAAAATGCACACCAACTGTATTGGAGGAAACAATGATATTTATTTGGAAACTGGCGCAAGAAAAAGGGGGAAGTGGGGAGGTCACCAAACAAAAGTTATATTGCTGGATGAACATCATAGCACTTAAAAAAAAAAAAACCTGCAGTGGTTGGCAGCCTTAAAGAAGATGGAAGAACAAAGGCAAAAGCTGGTCTAAGTCCAAAGAATTGCAAAGACTGTTGACACAAGAGACCTAAGCATATTGACATGCACCAGATGTAATCCTGTTGGTAAACAGGCACAGAGACCAAGACTCTTGTTTTGAAAGGCAAGGAAATGGTGCTTTCCAACTGGTTCCCTGAGCCTTTAATGGCTCTCTTGGGTCAGCAGTGACAGCTCACCAGTGCCTTAAAGGGGCAGAGCAGTGCCGCAGGAAACCAACAGGAAAAACAATCAACCACTCATCAAAGGGTTCACCTTTTGCTCCGACTTTCCTGTAAATCAACTCATCTGTTTAATACATAGAGCATATACGGCAAGAGAGGGAGATTTGGAAACTGGGCATCCATATTTCTTCTCAAAAACCTCTCCACTCTCTATAGGAAGAGCACATTCCCCACTTCACTTGGAGATCAATCATCAAACCGGTCACTGCTGGCTTTGTTTACATATAACTTCATCCAATATCAAAACAGAAACGCCCAAAGTGTTTGGCCTCATTTAGGCAGCCACTTCTCTAAAGTGCTGTCAGTGATAAGCTAGAGACTTTCAAAAAGAAAAGAATTCTAGGACATTCCTAATAATAATAATAATAATAATAATAATAATAATAATAATAATAAAATAATTAAAAATCAATAGCCTATTGGTCCTGCAGCCCACTCTGTACATTTACTCATAAATTAATTCACTCACTTACAGGAAACCAAGACCCACTGAAATGCATGGAATTTTACTTCTGAGTGGACAAGTATTAAACTGCATTGTTACTTCCAAAGCAAGCATAACAGAATTGGGCTGTAAAACTGCCATGCAAAAAGTTTTTTAAAATATATATATATTGAAATATTTTTTTTAATAATATATTGAAATATGTAACTGAGGGCCTTAAAAGGAGATGTGTAAGGAACCAAATCCATCCTGAAAGGGTTACTTTGCTGATAAATAGTTTCCAATACAGAAAAAGTGAATATACACCACATGGGATAAATGTACGCTTACCCATTTTGGTATACATACACTTGAAAAAACACAGCAGAAGTTATGAATACATATGTATCTTTATTTTCAACTTCACGGAAGCAATATCAGTTGTAGGGAAGTAGAGCAGTGCAAAGTTTTCCTAGACACCCCTAAAGTTCTACAGAAGTTAATGGAACTTACACATGTGCAAAGAGAACATTTTGGCTTTCCTTCTAAATTGCATTTGCCTTAAATAAATAGTAGCTAACAGTTTTACTACCAACAACAACAACAATAGCCCCACATTTATACAGCGCTTTCAAGTGTTCATTTCCTTGGAAGTAATCCCCAATTGAAATAACCTGGGATTCACTTCCAAGCCTAGAATGACATAACTTCTCACTTACAGCACTTCTTTTAATTTACAAAGTGCTTTACAATATTGATTATCCTTGCCCACAACAATTGCAAAATGCTTTGAGGATGGGTGGCTGTTGTTGGGTTGTTGTTGTTTACAATCAAGTGGTATATAAACTGGATGAAATACAATACTAATAATATATCTCAGGCCGCTTTTCTCCCCATTTTACAGGTTGCAAACTGAAGCAGAGAGCTGTTGACTTTGCCAGTCACTTAGGATGATGCTGTGCAAGTGGCACAAAATCCAAGCCTGCTTTCTCACTCACTCACTCATTCACACTAAATTCAGCTGAAAGGCTTCTGGTCCATATTTTAACCTTAGAATCCTGGACCAGCCTGATCAAACACAGTCAATGCAGGACAATTTATCACAAAGATCAACGAGCGTTTGTGAGAATACACGCTGCCTGGAAGCTGATCCTGGCCACCAGCTTCTCCTTGACTTGTTATCTCTCTCTCTCTCTCCCTCCAAAACATGCAACAAAGGGAGCTCTCCAACCCCCAACCGCAGAGGGAGGGAGAGGAGAAAGAAGCTGCCAACAAGGGTGATGGTTTTCTGGTGGGGAGAAACCCTTTGGTGAGAGCAGCTCCAAGCAATGACCTTTTTCCTGGCAGGAACCAGGGACGATCTGGAAAACCAGATGGGAGACAATAAAGACACGCTCTTCCCATTTGGCTCCCAAACGACTTTTTACAAGAGGTGAGCTGCAAGCCGGGAAGATGGGATGGCAAAATTCTCCTACCCCCACCTTCCCCTTCCCATCCATCAGCTTCCACTGGTTCCAACCGTAGCCGGTTAATCCTCTGCACGCTTTCTTGCAGTGGCGCAAGTAGCCCAACAGTCCCGGTGGGACTTTACTTTCCAGCAAACATGCACAGGAGCGGAGGATTAAGATTTGCGGTGTCCTTGCTTATTTGAAGATGCCGTTGCAGCTTGCCAAAGGTAGTTGCAAATTTACGTTCCATCTTAAATTAACGCGCTTCGGCCGGGGTTGTTGTTGCAGGATCGGAGACACGATCCGCCGGGGTATTTCCCAGGAATTCAGGGGAGCTTCTCTTTTCGCCCCGATGGGGCGCAGGTGAATTTTGAGGCAAAAAAAAAGACCACCTTACATTTTCAGCAATGCAAAGAGGGACTCGGCGTAGATCACCCTACTTGGATCCAGTGGGGAGTGTTCACATTGCAGATTTAGCCCCCTACCCATGGGCGTAGCCAAGGGGGGGCAGCTGCGTCCCCCAATCAATAAAAAACATATTTAACTGAGGTTCTGCCCCCCCCCCAACAAAAATCCTGGCTACGCCCATGTGGTTGCCCCCTCCTAATAGACAAAGTGGCTGCGAGGCTAGCCTCCCCAAAGCCCCCTTCCAACGGCTTATAGCTCCAGGAGGTCGCCCCCTCGCAAAGCCCCTCAGTCTTCTGCAGGATTCGCACTCACCTCTCGGTTCCCAGCTTCGGGACTTTTGCTGCTTCTTCTTATTATTATTACTCCGCCGCCCAGAATTAGGCTTGGCTTTGTAGGGTTTCTGCAGTACTTTCCGGAGATCCGCGCCGGCACCAGCTCGCTTCGGCTGCCGCCACAACCTGCTTTTCTCATTCAAACATACAACAAACCACCCCCGACGGCGCGGCGGAGGGCTGAGAAACCCGGCCTGGATTCTGCCGGATGGGGATTCCCAGGTCAGCGTGCAGGGACACTTGCCAGAAGTGAATTAACTTCTCTTACATTTCACTTAGCAGATGCCGGAGCTAAAATTGGATTGACTGCTACAGTACCTTATCTTACACGGTGTCATTACTCCGTGCAATTGTTGTAGACAGCAGGTAAAACATCTGGGCTCCCCCACCTCAGCTTTTTGATGAAGCAGCTTTTTGATGAAGGAAGCACCCGCAGGTTCCCCCCCCCCCCGACAGTTCCAAGGAAAAGGGGTTGCAAGCAGAGCCGGATTTACGTATAAGCTAAACAAGCTATAGTTTAGGGCCCCACACTCTTGGGGGCCCCCAAAAAAAATTAAAGGGAAAAAATGAATGCACATTTCCAAAATATAAGATGAAAAACAAATAAAACAATTCCTACATACAGCAACAGTGTTTTGTGTTGTGTAGGCTCCTATGATGTAAGTCATGTGCCCCGCCTGCTAACCTGCTCCCTCAAATATCACTGGTTTGCTCATTTCTATATATAGGGTGCCTACATTCTGCATGGACTAGTTGCATGGTAACATGCGCAAATGGCTTTAGATACCTATTAGGTCCATAAATTACCATATAGCATATATTCAACAGAAAAAACAACGACAATTTGTTGTTGGCAAAGGACAGCTGGAAGTATAAAGGGCCCCATTACCTTCAGTAGCTTAGGGCCTCATCAAACCTAAATCCGGCTTTGGTTGCAAGGGAGAAAGAGCAGAGATCAATCAGTACAAAAAGAATACTTTAAAAAAGAGAGAGTTGAGTAGGGAGGGTGAGGCGAGCATCAAGACAGGCACAGCTTTTCCGCAAAGCAGGACCAATGTGGCCAGTGCCAGGTTAGTACTCAGGAAATCCAGATTCAAATCTCCACTCAGTAGTTTAGTTCATTGGGTGACCTTAGGCTAGTAACACACACAGTGTAATCCTAACTTACCCTTACAAGGTGGTTTTTCTTGGGAGGATAGAATCAGGGGAAACCGTGGGCCTTGCCTTGAGCCCTTTGGAGGAAAGGCAGAGAATAAACGTACAAGAAAAATAAAAGAGGCCATAGCAGGAAACGCCATCTCTTTGGTGTTGCTGCAAGGCCCTTCTTCAGCCAGGCCTCAGTCTCCTTTTTGTGCCACATTATATACTGCCCCAACACGGGTGGCACTGTAGGTTAAACCACAGAGCCTAGGACTTGCCGATCAGAAGGTCAGTGGTTCGAATCCCTGCAATGGGGTGAGCTCCCATTGCTCGGTCTCTGCTCCTGCCAACCTAGCAGTTCGAAAGCATGTCAAAGTGCAAGTAGATAAATAGGTACCGCTCCAGTGGGAAGGTAAGCAGCACTTCGCCAGAAGTGGCTTAGTCATGCTGGCCACATGACCCGGAAGCTGTACACCGGCTCCTTCGGCCAATAAAGCGAGATGAGCACCACAACCCCAGAATCGGCCACAACTGGACCTAATGGTCAGGGGTCCCTTTACCTTTACCTATATACTGCCCTACCAGATATGGGGAAATGTGTGAGAGCCAGTGTGGTGTAGTGGTTAAGAGTGGTAGTCTTGTAATCTGGGGAACCGGGTTCGCGTCTCTGCTCCTCCACATGCAGCTGCTGGGTGACCTTGGGCCAGTCACACTTCTCTGAAGTCTCTCCGCCCCACTCACCTCACAGAGTGTTTGTTGTGGGGAAGGAAGGGAAAGGAGAATGTTAGCCGCTTTGAGATTCCTTAAAGGGAGTGAAAGGCAGGATATCAAATCCAAACTCCTCCTCTTCTTCTTCTTCTTCTTCTTGTGTACTAGAAAACACTCACTGCTCACTACAAAATTCTCCAAAGCCGTTAAGTATCTCCAGCCACCACTAGAAATGTCAGTGATCAATAGCAGACAAGTCAAATAAAAAAGTCAACAACTTGACATGACACTATCACATTCCTACTACAAAAATGCATGGGTTGTTTTTTTAAAAAATAATAAAACAACAACACAGTGGAGTTCCATCTTTGCACATGTTGCTTTTCATTTTGTGGACACTCCAGTACTGCCTGGAGAAATCCAGTGCCAGGAATTCCGGCGTATCCCTGCCTCCTTACCCAATTCAACCTGCCTCTATTGTTTGCTGGTTCAAAGTCTGCTTGGAGGAACTGAGCAGCTTTTCATTCACCTATTTCAAATTCTCCTCCAGTGAGAAAGCCAAGGAAGTTTGGGGCACATTGTTTAAGCAACTGCCAGATAAATCACAGTGAAATCTCAATACTGAAAAATGAAAGCTTATATGGAAAACTGCCCCAACCAAACACCCAGGTCCGCCCCCCCCCCCCGTTCCTTCTAGTGCAGAGCATAACAATATTGATTTGCATCACGTTTTATGACAGGTTAATGAACAAATAATAGTATCTATTACCAAGCATTCTTAAATAGGGTGTTTCAAGCATTCGAGCTGCCTCTCCGTATTTTGGCTCAGTAATCCTTGCAACAGCATCTTAGACAGCATCCTAGACAGCAACTTAAAAAGCAGAGACATCACCTTAAAGCTATGGTTTTCCCAGTAGTGATGTATGGAAGTGAGAGCTGGACCATAAAGAAGGCTGATCACCGAAGAATTGATGCTTTTGAATTATGGTGCTGGAGGAGACTCTTGAGAGTCCCATGGACTGCAAGAAGATCAAACCTATCCATTCTTAAGGAAATCAGCCCTGAGTGCTCACTGGAAGGACAGATCCTGAAGCTGAGGCTCCAATACTTTGGCCACCACATGAGAAGAGAAGACTCCCTGGGAAAGACCCTGATGCTGGGAAAGATGGAGGGCACAGGGAGAAGGGGATGACAGAGGACAAGATGGTTGGATAGTGTTCTGGAAGCTACCAGCATGAGTTTGACCAAGCTGCAGGAGGCAGTGGAAGACAGGAGTGCCTGGCGTGCTCTGGTCCATGGGGTCACGAAGAGTTGGACACGACTAAACAACAACAACAATCCTTGCAACAACCCTGTGAGATGGATTTTAAAAACCATGTGCAGGTGGGCATGGTACGGGAAGGAGGTTCCAAGAGAGTGGTGGTTTGCTTGAGGGTTTGCAAAACCGTTGCCCTCCAGATCTTGATGGACCACAACTCACCACTGGCTGGGACGTATGGGACTTGGGAATCCCAACGGCACATGTAGTTCCTAAAGCCATGCGCAGAGTAAGCCTAAACATGTTTGCGCAGAATTAAGTCTGCATCCTTAATGTATGTACAAGGACTGCAGCTGTAGCCAGTTCACAGCTGCGGTGAGGTCTAAGCAAAGCATTCTCTAGCCAGTTTGCTGCATCTACTCTTCTGTTTATTATGAGGGAGAATCTAAGAAACTGTGCAAGTTTCTTGGGGGGAGAGGCATCACTCTTGTACTTAACACTGGCTGCAAAAGAGAATTATTGTCAGTCTGATTTGCCAGCTTAGGAGACAGCTTTGAGGAAGGGAGGGTGGAGGGGGAGAACTGTGACCTCTAGGAGCAGCTAGCTTAAGTTTCACCTTTTCATCCCTGTCCAGCGAGGGACTGGCTGAAACCATAGAAACAGCCCATTGATGTCATTCCATTCAACTCAAGTGACTGCAATTTCATAGCAAAAGCATCTCAGGACCCCCACCCCCAGTGAAGAAACTTTATCCAAAGGTAATTGGATGTGTCATGGTTGGGAAGTTGTGTGTCTCTATAATGCCAACAAAGCAAGTCCCCGCTGGAATTGGGTACCTTTTATCACCCCTGCTAAAATAGCAAGAGACTTGCCAGAGAAATAGTCTACCTGCCCGCAAGGATTTCCTATCTCACACCGAAGTAATTTGACCAGATATTTCTGGTCCTTGGCAAACACTAGCTTAGTGGTCTATCCAAACGGAATAGAAATGTTCCTTTTGGGAACCAAAAGAAGGCAAAGCTACCTTTTCTTAAAAGATACGATAAAATCCTGAAGTTCTTCAAATCAACAATAGAATGCCCCCAGATCAGGATTTCATTCCACTTTTAGCTTGGGAATCCTGCTCTAAAGCCATGCTTTAAACAGTTGAACAATTTAAAATAATTGTGCAGAGTAATGACTAATAATAATAATAATTAGTTTACATATGCTTCAGGTTACAGACTCCGCTAACCCAGAAATAGTACCTCGGGTTAAGAACTTTGCCTCAGGATGAGAACAGAAATTGTGCAGTTGCAGCACAGCGGCAGCGGGAGGCCCCATTAGCTAAAGTGGTGCTTCAGGTTAAGAACAGTTTCAGGTTAAGAACGGACCTCCAGAACGAATTAAGTACGTAACCAGAGGTACCACTGTATAATCATCCTTTAAACCATTTCTGTACCACAATATGGCAAACTGAGGCAACAAATGTTACAAAAATATACAATAAAACTATTCATACAAATTACTAAGAAATATATACGGTTATCAATTCCTTCTCCTCCTGACATTCTACCCCACTCAGCACCTCCTGGCTCTCACCAAGGGCCCAGCCCTACAAGTCAGCTTCCCAAACCTCACAGCAAAGAGGGTCCCTGGAATCTGCTGACATCCGTCCCCTCTAGGCTTTCTTTTATGGGCAGACACCAAAGTTGATGGCGCTTCCTCAGTCATGTTCCCTTCAGCAATGTCCCAATCCCCATCTAGAGACAAGGCTTATTTCTGCATGAAGTTCCCTTTGCCCACACCATTCAGATCACTACCTATCGCAGGTCTAAAGTGGGTTTATTTATTTTCAACTATGTGCTCTAAGCAAATTGATACCTACAATAAGCAGAGTAAGAGCCTCTTTCCCCGCCTAAAGGAAATCTATCCGGCATGCTACATCGCAAAACAGAACGCTGCAAGCATTCTGAAGCACTGTCTTCCCCCTTCCTTTTATTAATTAGCTAGGTTTCCTTTCACGGCTGTCCTTTTTTTTTCTACTCCGACTGAAGTTCACCACTACAACCCCTTACATGGATTTCAGAATCATCAGCCGACAGGTTTCCAAGCATTACTCCCTCATCAGTAGGACTTGAAACTTGGGTTTTACAAAGTGACTTGAGTCTCGACGATGGTTTCATTCGCTATTCCACTTACCACAAAAGTAAAATGTGTGCAGTCGACCAATTCTTGCAATGGAATAACGGAAGAGGCAAACATGTATCTAGATAGAAGTTTGGAAGTATTATGTCCACCAGCCACTGAGGCCACCATGAAGGAATTTATCGCATTCCCAGACTTTTAACAGCAGGGTTGCTGCAGTCATGCTGTTTTTTCCAGGACTTTTTACTATCTTCACCCCAGCAATGAATCTTCACTTAATCACTGAAGATGCTGCTACACAGTAAAAATAGATGTTGATGAACTCTCCAGAGTTCCCCAATTCAGTTTCCCCACCTGGTTGCCACAAAGTTGCTTGTTTCTACCCTTGTTGTTTCCAAAATGTACAGGGAAAGGCTGTGCAGGTTTCAAAGCACAGCACAAAGAAACTCTTCCCCCAACTGATATTTAATAAAAGCTTGACTAAAAGAGGGAAGCAATTGTAAAATACATTATTTCTAAAGTTTAGGCTAAGTTTCATTTGCCCTCTTCAAGTCCTGTAAACCAAATTGGTCAGACCACACCTGGAACACCATGTCCAGTTCTGGACACCACAATTTAAGAAGGATGCTGACAAGCTGGAATGTGTGCAGAGGAGGGCAACCAAGATGATCAAGGGTCTGGAAGCTAAGCCTTGCGAGGAACGCTTGAAGGAGCTGGGTATGTTTAGCCTGGAAAAGAGGACAACGAGAGGAGATATGATAGCCATCTTCAGATGGAAGAGGGAGCAAGCTTCTTTTCTCCTGCTCTGGTGGTTAGGATTTAAACCAATGGTTTCAAGTTCCAGGAAAGGAGATTCCTGATAAACATTCGGAAAAAACTTTCTGACAGTAAGAGCTGTTCGGCAGTGAAACAGACTCCCACGAGAGGTGGTGGACTCTCCTTCCGAGGAGGTTTTTAAGCAGAGGTAGGGTGGCCATCTGTCATGGATGCTTTCGCTGAGATTCCTGCATTGCAGGGGGTTAGACTAGATGACCCTTGGCTCCCTTGCAAGTCTACAATTCTATGACTCTTTAAGATGGTCCTGGCTCTCAGAACTCAAGAGAGGAGGTTGTTTTCCATGCTAGATCCCAGTCTAACCAGTTCGATACTCTCTCCAGCACATGCATGACACTACCACCATGTATGCAAGTCCTTAAACCAGAGCTGTAGCTTGGGGGGGGGGAGGTGCTAGCCAGACTTTTGCCCCAGGTGACGCCTCCAGAGAGGTGCCACTGAGGCCCCCAGTCTGTGTGTGCGCACGTGAGGGGATGCCAACTGGGTCTTTGACCCAAGTGAAATAAAGCCTAGTTTCGCCCCTGAACACATTCACAGTTCCTCTTCTGCAATAGTGTGGCTCTGCAAGAAGGGGGAATATGCTCTGCTCTACAGTAAAGGTAAAGGGACCCCTGACCATTAGGTCCAGTTGTGGCCAACTCTGGGGTTGCGGCGCTCATCTCGCTTTATTGGCCGAGGGAGCCGGCGTACAGCTTCCGGGTCATGTGGCCAGCATGACTAAGCTGCTTCTGGCGAACCAGAGCAGCGCATGGAAATAGCTTTTACCTTCCCACCGGAGCAGTACCTATCTATCTACTTGCACTGTGTGCTTTTGAACTGCTAGGTTAGCAGGAGCAGCGACTGAGCAACAGGAGCTCACCCCGTCGCGGGGATTCGAACCGCCGACCTTCTGATCGGCAAGTCCTAGGCTCTGTGTTTTAAACCACAGTGCCACCTGTGTCCCTTTACAGTCCTAGCCAGCAAACCTGCTTCTCCGCTGTCTTTCAGCTGGTGGGAGAGCGCAGGGGTGGGGGCGATATGCGTGCTTTCCCAAATTAATTTTAGAACACAAGTGCACTCTGAGAGACATTAGTGATAGATTGAGTTCAGCATCTCTTTCAATGCCAAGCTATTAATTCTAAAGTTTGCTTGACAAAGAAATACACACATACATACACAGTGTTTAAACAGTGGCATCATTTTCAGAAAGGAGCAAAACCTGACCGGCAGCAACAGCCCAACCTTCCCCAGATTTCTGCTCTCAGTATGGTTTTGGACTCCCGACTCTCGTCAGACCCAGGCAGCATGGCCAATAGGCAAGAAGGGATTTGTAGTCCGGAACATCTAAAAGTTGCCAGGTTAAGCAAGGGTGGTCTACGGAGTGTGGGAACAGATGCTGGAAGTAGCCTACAGAGATGCAAACTGATGGCATTGTTGGCCAACACAAGACTACCAGAAGCAAGGCTTGAACCTTCCTTCCTTCTCCGCAATCACTGCTCATCAGTCAAAATTGCCTCATAGCATGAGGAATGATCCTTGAGTTATTAGTAGAAATTGACTGAAATGTTGCTAGCAAATATAACAGAAGTGGATGCTCGTCTCACGTAGAGACAAGATGTTTGGTGCCAAAAGCAGCCAAGCCACTTAAAATTCATTTTCAAAAGTTACCTCTCGAAACATTCAAAAGGC